>NC_066845.1:4905000-5219552 GCF_001640805.2 Lates calcarifer | reverse complement strand
AAACTGACATTGTGACAGCTGAAGTAAAAAGATTATGTACTGTATAAAATATTATCTATAAAATAAACTGCACAGTGGCTGACCTTTATGGTCAAAAAGGAGGATTGTTGTAAATATACTTCCTCTCCAGATATCTCTACCAGAACGGTGAGCACTGATTCAAGGTTGGACTAAGATTTGTGGAGACAAATCAGGACAATGTGACATGATTGGTTCTTGATGTCTGCTTGTTACTACCCACCTCTCTGCATTTTCCTATCTCTCTCCACTGACAACAACCTAATAAAATGGAAATGTTTTAAAAGAATCTTAATCTAAAAAAATAAAAAATAAAAAAAACTCACTTACTCTCAGCCTCTCTTGTCATATCTTTGTTTACTATTGCCTCTGCTTTGAATCAAATATATTAAAATAAGATGAGTAGCAGAGATGGAATTTGATATTACTACATTTTCACCTCAAGATACCTGCAGGTGAACAAATGCAGGCACAGGGAAAATAAAACTAGATGAAAGGGGAGGAACAAATAAAGGCATGTCAGTTTGTATTACTGTGGTCTACACAACAGTAACATGGTTGTCCCGGGATCCACTCTACCTCTGTCCTCATCTGTGCTTCATTTAATATCACTGCTGAAAATAAAGCACAGAGCATTTTTACAGACAGTGGGATTTGGGGTCTGAAGTATTGCAGGGCTACACCGCTGCCCTGCTGAATCCAGATCTGGAGTGACAGGTTAGGAAGTGAATAGTTCCCTGTTGTTGCTTACAGTCCTGACCTCTGATCTGTCATCTCATATCTACAGTATGTTGCCTTCAGTACCTGGACAAGCCTGCTCCTGTTACAGATCACATAGAGTTCAACCCTCTCTTCTGAGTAGCCAAGAAATAATAATTCACCACATAGAAAATGAGGATCATTGTTTCAGAGATATGGAAATCGAAGAAAAAAGGCAATAAACGTTAAAATCACCTTATTAAAAACCATGTTCAACATGTGATAATGCTGTATGACAGCTGTATAAAATCAAACAAACACATTAAACCAACCACCTTATTTAATTTCTGTTCATTGTTTATTGTAAGTTCAATATTTTTTTATACAAATCTGCACAGCAAAAGTTTTTGAGTGCTTGAGAATTGGCTGATATTATTTAAGTTACTACTGATGTTAGTTTTATATCAAAATCTGCTCTATCAGTGTAAGTTTTGTTAGTTTGGTCAAATTGTTCTTCATGGTGTCATGTGTATGGGTGTTCAGTGGGTCTTCAATGTAGTGTAGAAAAGGTGCTGTGACTAATAATAATAATTTTTTAAATATATAAATGTGTCAATTGATTATTATTATTATTAATTAAATGACAAATCCTGTCAACCATGATCAGAGAGTCCTGGGTGACATATATTCAATTAAAGTGACACAAAACAGAGAGAAGCAAAAAAATTCTCACATTTTAGAGGCAGGAATATTTGGTATTTTTGTGTGATAAATGACAAAATTGCTGTTACTTTTGTGTTGATCAACTAATTGAACAGCTATACACTAGAAATACTTTGCTCAAAAGGCTCTCAATTCAGTACAGGCTGTAAACAGAACAATTCACCCCATGATTCATTCCTTATGGTGTTGAGCTGATATATTTCCTGTTTATAAATAACCAAAAAGATATGTTATTCTTTATTTCCTTTAGTAGAGCTCAGAACAAGGTCAAATGTGTGTATGATGTTTGTTCTCTGTGCTGGCCGGGAACTAAAAACATGGTCTAGCACAACATATACACAGAGGATTTTTCTATCTCATGCTGAAGGATACATATAATAATATGTGATATAACACATACTGTTCTGAATTAATCTTTGTGGCTTTTGTTTCTTCCAAATGGTTTATGGAAGTCTAGAATATGATTCCATCTTTCCTTTTGTCTTGTAATTGTAAGAGTAAATAACAAGATAAAACATCCATCTTGACAGCATCTAATCAGACTTGGCAAGTTTAGCTGTAAGTGAAGTCATCACTTGACAGAAAATTTAATTCCCTGCCCATAACTCCAGGACACCTGTGCTGAATTGGCTCAATTGGTTTGTAACACACCGTGTTCAGTGAACTGGGGAGCAGAACCTCCCCATCAGGTCCAACAGAAGACCAGTTACGACTACAAACTACCCAGAAGGCTGGAACAGTCAGTCATCTCTCTGTCCTACTTTCCCTCTTTTCATCCTCCTCCTCCTCTCATATCTTCCCACCCTCTTACTCCATCTCTCCATTTCACTCCTCCATTGCAGAAAGGAAATAGCAGCACTGGTCTGATTGCTTTAAAGTGCCATCGATAAAAATAAAAACACCGCTTTCTGGATGTATCTGGAAAAAATTCAGCGGAAGATTGAAAGCTGTTCTGGCTGGCTTGGATCATTGGATATCATAAATTACAGTTCACTGTTGATAGGGGAGACATTTATTTAGCTATCCATAAGATTCCAGGGCTTCCGTCTCATATTTGCAGTATTTGAATATGCAAAATGAAATGAAATATAAACATGTGCAAAGAGGATATGAAACAGCCCCCTTAAAATGGATAGATCTCAGGCTGAACATGCTGCAAAAGCAAAGAAGCTTTGACTTTTTCCATTTTCTCATCTCATTTCTCAATCACTGTCGACAAGCAGACCAAAGGAAAAAGAAGAGCAAGAAAGCCAATAAAAGCAGTGAGTGTTTCGCACAGGCCTGTGAGGTATAAAACTGGTGACTACACATTCAGTATATTAGACTGATATCTTGTTTGTACCTGCATTTAAATTTAATTCATTTCTTCTAAAAAAGGACTCTTAATTCTCAGATAGCATGGCTGAAAAGCAAAAGAGAAACAGCTGAATGATTTAAGGGGCATCTCTGGTTTACTACATACAGTATATTACTATATATTGTTATACTGATTTGTTTTGTAAGTTAGTTATTTATATAGCTCAGCATCACAAATCACAAATTTGCCTCAAGGGCTTAACAATCTGTTCAGTATTACACCTTCTGTTCTTAGAATCTTGAACTGAAGAAGCTTTTAATGGAAAAAATAGAAGAAATCTCAAGGAGAGTAACAGGGAAAGGATCCTTCCTCTAGGATGAAGAGGGAAGTGGCTACCCGAGTTGCACTTTATCTTTTTATCAACATAATGAGGAAACATAGAGTCACAAACTTTTGTCTGCTTAGTATTCACTGACAACAGATCTTATTTATTTTCCTACCACAGCAGCTCTTGCAATACCATATCTGCTCACAGCAAGTGAAGCACAATTAAACTTTTAATGTTTATTGTCAAGCACTCAGAGCACTTGGTTAAGGGAAAGATAATAATAATAATAATAATAATACATTTTACTTATGAAGCACCTTTCACACACAATACAAAGTTGCAGTCCAAAGATGATGGTCTTGGTTTAGTATTGAAAAAGTCAACAGTGACTTGCAGCACGAGACAAGATAAATTTATCCTCTGATTTGATTTTGCCCTCACCTTAACTAATGTGCTTCTGTAACCTAAACCTAACCATACTCTCAACTCTGGATGCACACTCCAGTCTTGGGTGTCAAAGTCCTGCACCCAAATTGCAGCACTTGCAAAGAAAAGGTGCCTGCAAACATAATTCAGTTAGTAATAACGTTTGCCATCAAAGCATAAAGCAAAACCAATTTGTCGAACATTGGGTGCAAACAATTTTACAATGCAATACCGCTATTGCCTGTACCTCTAAATAAAGTGGCGGCTGTGTTTGCTGATCTCAGCAACTACTTTGGTGAGTACAACGTTCTCATAACAAGTAGCAATGGTGGCCTAAACTATCAAAGATCCAAGTTGTAACAAACTGGTGGAACTTTGTCTGCAGGACTGGTGTGCAGTGCCAGGACGACATACACACATAGAAAGAAACATACAGAGACACAGGCGGACAGAAAAACAGACCCAGAGACAGACAGCAAGGCACACCAACAGAGACAAGGGCAGCAGGTGCAGAAGACAGAAAGAAATACAGAAAGTGACAGACATTGACAGACACCGAGACAGGGAGTAAGAGAGAGGGAGGGAGGAGGATGGTGAGCTCCCCGGGCTGTGAACCTGCCATGTGTAGGGGCATGCTGCACCATCTGTGTTGAGACTGTTTACACAACACACCACTGCTGCAGACACCCTGCAGATACACGCCCCGTACGTACCACCTTGCCTAGGACATCACAGGGCAGGGCGGTGGCATGCTTCACTTAGCACAGCAACGAAAACAGCAACAAGAATAACAACGACAACAAGATGCAACAACAGTGAAAACAAAGTCGGGGAACGGCCAGGCCACACATCTGACACCAAATACAACAATTAGAAAATGGATCATACGATAGAAGGATGGAAACATAACAGCAGAGCCAACAGCAATCATGCTGGACAGATTAGAGGAATAAAAATGAAAGAAACATGGCAGCATGTTACTGCCACCACTTGTTACCCTGCAACACAGAATTACCCTAAACAGCAATGACAGCCATTGACTGTTCTCTGTCATCAGGCCCGGAATCACATGCAAACACTAATCATAATAAATTTAAATTGATCAGAACTGCAAACAATGAACCACGACACAGCCATCACAGTATCTGCCACAGCTACATGCTGGGAACAAAGAGATGCAAGAGAGTGAGAAAGAAAGGACGAGACAAACAGAACAAACAACAGAAGTGATGTCACACGTATTGACAGAGAAGGCAAGACGAGGCAAGACATGATGAGGTTTTTTTGAGAAGGGAGGATAACGAGAAAAGAGAGAGGCAGAGCATGTGGGGTAGGGGAAAGCCATGAGAGAATGACCAGGGAGACAGAGAGAGTCTAGTGCGTGTTGACAGTGCTGTCGTGTCTTGGCAGTGCCAGCTAGACTCTAGAGATGTCTTCGGCAGACACTGGCTGCTCAGAACGTGGCCTCTTTGTGTGGAACCAGAACAGGCCAAATGTCAGTCCACAGAGAGGTGGTGGTGATTGTGGTGGTGAAAGATAAAGCTATGAGTTTTCCCAAAGGCAGTTCAGAAATACAATACAAAAATTGTCATCAACTGACCTAAAGCTCTCCTCCAGTCTGTGATTGTCCAGTCATAGCTTAGCAACTATAACCTGCTATATTAAAAGCAATATTCTGTGTATTTGGAGAATTGTTTCTTTAGCACCTGTTCAAAACTAAAAGTGTATGCACACAGTGTGTTTCTTTACTCTAACCCAGTCTGCCATGTGTGGCTAACCAGCCTGTCACCACCAGAAGTAACTAAATAACAAGTGACCAAGTATATCATTAGCTAACTGCATTATTTTGTGGAGTTACAAATTACGTCCTACTGAGAACTGACAAACTAAAAATGCTAATGCAGTATATCAAACTTTAGAATTAGCAACTGCCCTGATTTGGGGAAGTATTCTCAACTCAACTTTTCCAAACTAATCTGGTCTTCATCCTAATATCCCTTTCTCAACAAACTGCTTGAAAATACCAACAATAAATCACAAATCTGACTTTTCTGTTTCCTGTCAAAGTGACTTCAATAATAGGGATCTGAGCAGGGTTATGTTGGAAAGAAATAACAATATGTGATTTTTTCTTGTATTACTGCCCTTAACTGACTATAAATTGCACTGCTTTATGTTGACAGATATACATATTTTTATTTTTCACTTAACTATATAAACTATATAAGAGCTGTGTTTGACTGGGAAACTTGGCAGGTGTAGGAACAGAAACTAGGTGTGACTGGGAGATTTTAGCAAAGCGTCATTTACCATTTTAACAGTTAGAAAATTATAACAGCACAAGAAAAATGGGGGAAAAGGAACACTGCAACAACAGAGCAGCCTCTATGCATACACAGAGGCGTAAAAACAGATTACATACTTTAGATTACAGTAGAGTCAAGCGGACATGCAGCAGTATCAAGGTTTCCATATCACTGACTGATGCAGAGTATGCCAGACTAACCTGCTCCAACAGTAACTATATATAATACATCAGAGAGAAAACATTGAAAAAAATAATCCTTATGCCACAGTAGCAAACTTCCTTCATTTAGGCCAGGTGCACTTTTCCTGTGCCAAGGTTGACTCCATAATATCATAACGCAAGATCAAAACTGCAAGTTGTTTATTGGAAAATCTGCCCATCTGGCTAAGCATCTTGGCTGGCAGCAAGATGAAAAGATGACTCACAGAAATAATGTTGGGGAATGAGGGGAAAGCAAACGATGTGAATCATGAGTAAGGCCTGGCAGGTCCCGATTGGCTCTGTAGTGGAAACCAGACTAGACTGAGCCAGACTAGGCTGGGTGCCCAGCGCTGCCACCTAGGGCAGTGGACCAACAGAGAGGCGCTAGTTGAATGAGTATGCCTATTCATTTTGCCAACTGTGCAGCCAGCTAGGCAGAGCATGGAAGCAGAAAAGGAGGGAGACAGAGAAAGATGAGAGTTTTAGGAAGACATCATGGTCATGGCTGGAAGAGTTTGGAAGAGAAAAGACTGAAAAATGAAAGGAGGCAATGGATAGGAGGACAGGAAGTTGGTTTGAAAGAGATAATGATGTATCTACCTCGAACAATGGGGACAGCAGGAAAGCAGCAGTGGCGTGACCTTTGAATGGAGAAGCCTGTGTGGTGGTGGTGCGTGTGCTATGCCTCTTAGTTAGAAAACTTTCACAACTTAAATTATTATACAGGTAGTTCTGCGAACGTTAGCCCACTATATTCTGTATGCTGTACACTACTGCTGACCACTTTTCAAAGCATATTCTTGGTGTAGGTGATAGCATAGGTATATTTTGTATGCATCAGTATGTGGTAACACATTTAAGAGCTGGGACTGTTTTAAAAACGTACTTTCTGCTAAATTCATGGAAGCTCTGCGTGTTTTTAAAACAAGAATCTCTCTGATCCACATTATACTTTATTCATGATGTCCATCTTTGCTCATTTTCATCTCTGGAGTTTGACTTCTTCAAAGAAATCCTAATGCATGCTGGACCTGTCTCTCAAATCTAAGAAGTCAGACCTTTCTAGAAAACAACATCACTATGAAGGAGTTTTCAGGGCAGTCCCTGCTCATGTTTGCATTACCACAGGACTTTAATGTATCTTTGGCAAGAAAACAGAGGTGACTCATTGCCAGCTCCTACAAGTTCATTTTCATATTGCTCTATCATGAATGAAATCGATGGTTACCTGCAAGGTGGAAAACAAATCAACAAACTCATGTTTGTTGATGGATGGCAGTAACATTAAGTGTACGTGATTTGTAGTTAATGGGCTAAAACAGTCATTCCACTGGAAAAAAACAACCCTTTAGCATAATGAACTCTTGCAACATGTTGCATAGATTACCCTTATGGTAACATCAATTTATTAGCTTTAGTTTTATTGATATTCATTCATCACGCTTCTGCATATGCTTGAACTCAGAAACCATTACTGCAGCTCATCTGCAGATGGACAAGCAGCTCCTGGGGCAGAGAAAACAAAGACGTGGGCTAAATTTAGACATGCTGCAGCACAAAGCGAAACGCCACAGAAAATTAGAAGCCAGGCTTCTGCTTAATCAGATGACAACTGACGCTGGTGACACGTTTTGTAATTCAGTGAAATAGATGTCTCATGTAGTCACATCTGGGGCAGATAAAGTAAACTAACTGAAAAGACGAAACTAAACTTTATATGTCAGAAGAGTTCAGAGTCCCCATTGATTTTTAGGGAATGCAGTGTTGAAAGTTGAGGGTCAGTATAAAAGAGGGGACATTGTGGCTGAAGAGGACAGAGGCACAAAGAGTTTTAATAACCCCCTGTCCAGAGGAACACCTTGGTCCTGAAGATACAGAGGAGAAAAGAAGCTTTAAGGGGCTGGGAGTAAAGTGTCTTTATCTGTACAGGAACTGGAGGCTGCTGGGTCAAGTGGGGCTCATGGCTGGGTAGGGTAGATAGTGAGGTTGGAAAGTTGTGGGAGAGCGTTAGTGGGATCATACGGCTGTGAGAAAAGAAGACAAGTTTCACGGAGAAGCCAGGTGTCCCAGTTCATTTCAATAAAATAAAATGAAATCCCATTCAAGTCTGCAACCTTCATATAAACATGCAGGGAAGACACTGGGGTTATAACTTTTTCTGTCTGTGCCCTGCAGCAAGATGCAAACTCTACGAGGATAATAACAGAGTTTAAAAAAGGGAAGAAATATATACAGAATACAGTTTTAGAACAGAAGGGAACAGTGATAATTTGCAAAACATTTGTTTGTGTGCAGACTGACCACAGGTGGGTTATTGGGGCTGAAAGCAGAATGGTCATTTTGGCAGGAAAACAAATAGAGAGCAGCACTGAATATTTGATGCAGCTATTCTACTGGAAATTAACACTGGTGCAGAAAGATGAAAGCCAGGGGAATGATATGTGGCCATTTTAACACCACAGGCACTATCAAAATAGAAAAAATAACTCATGCCCTTAAAATTCAGACAAAAAGTGTGTGAACATACTTTTGCATGCAGCTCAGCGCTGTAGCTCTAGAGACACTGTGTATGATAAGAAGCGTGCATGACAAGGACTCAAAGGGAGAGGAGGTGTCACAAAGAAGCCAGAGATAACAACAGCAGATTTCTACAAAGCAACAAAAGTGACTGAGGTGCAAAGTTCAAAGGAAATATGAATAGATTTTATGTGCAAATTAAAAAAAAATAACAGAATGGGTGTATCTTTGAAGTCTTGACATAGCAGAGCAACTCTGCCCTAACATATACCTAGTACATAACTGAATGCTGGTAAAAACACAAATTTAAAGGTTATAGTGAGGTTTTAAAGTCTTATGTTGAGCTACTGGTTTATATGTTTGCTGTAGATTAAAGTTAGCCACATTCTGCTCTGTTCCATTTAGGCTGAGATTATAACAATACATCCTTTCTGATAGTTAAATCAGACAACAGGCTCTCAAATTACATCCTCAAAATGTCTCAAATGTGTCACAAATAGGCTACAGGGGCAGCATGGTATGCCTCAAGGGTGTGGATTAGACCAAAAGAGTGCCTGTATCTACATTATTACTGATTTATTTCATGGTCAGTACCCCCATTTCTAACTCCAGTGATTGCAGTGTCAGCCCATTTCCACACATCTTTGGACAGAGTCTGATGGCTTGCCAAAAGAACTTGGACTATGTATCCCAAGCAACTCAGTGTATTTAGTCATCCAATTTTAAAATTACTGCACTTGGATTCTGCATAACAGGATAAAACTCCTCACTCACAGGTTCATTTTCTTCTCTTAAAGATCTATTAAATGGTGTCAAAATAAATGTGCCCCGTTATAGAGCTCTGATGGAGCACTGATGCTGGTTAATGGTTGTGCTGATGGGAGAGGCTGCTCTTTTACAGTACAATTATTGCCTAAAATGATACTTCAAAAAATCCAGAGAAAACAAACAAACAAACAAAATCTGCCTCTCATCCAGTCTGGGTGGTTCTTGTTCTTTTTGGCACTACTCTTTTGTTAGTAGATGCTACAAGCTGCTGAAGACATTTATCACATACAGACAAGTGATAGGCAATGTGAAAAGGAGTGTATTGCTAGATATTGAAAGAGATGTTGAGTTTGTGTCTTTGAGATTAGAAAAATAAGTGACTGGGAGGGCTGTAGAAAGCACTTTAGACTCTTAAAAGTACAAAAAATGCTGTTACGTGTCAGCTGCAGGTGAATTTGCCTATCTGCACAAGTACTGTGCAGTGCCTGAAAATGCTTCCAATGCATAACTGCCTTAGGAAATATTATATGGCAGCTGTCAGCTTTTGAAAGTGTTTCACATTTTGCTACATCATGCCTTAACATGCCTCAAGATTTACTCATAAAATCTCTGATCCTCAGCTGTAACACAATCATTCCTTTGCTAATGTGAATGAGTGATGGCTGGTTCCACTTTATAGGCATTTAGTTTCTCCTCAAGGGAAAGTCAAAAATCAGACAGGAATGACATCTATACATTTTGAAATTAATTTTTTGCCTTAGAATTTGACATGGGACTTGGGACTCCATAGCTAACACTCGAGACTAAACAATTCTGTTACCACCAAATTAATACTCTCAAATTACAGTATAATATAATGAACAGGCATGTATTATTTGTCAATCTTTTAAATTACAGTTGCATGTATAGAGCACACCTTTTTCTGATTTCTTTCAGTGGTTTGATTTTACTCATGTTCCAACAAATATTTCAATATACAGTTTCCCATAAGCTGCCATACATCCTTTTGGACATTAACTCAACTGCCATACTGAGTGGGAATACTGGGGATATTGGGGTTCTGGGAATCTGTGAACCATGAGAATGTTTTAAATGAACTACTGCCTCAAACTGGTCATTCCCAATATACTGTAATGTGTATTATAATAAACTGAATACTGGAGACAGTTTTAGAAATGTGGCAAAGGACTGACTAAAGTTCAGTTAGTGTCTTATTATGGCACCACTTTCTGCCAGAGAGCATGGTATTAAATATTTCAATGACCAAGCACACAGAAGAGACAATGGCATGCAAAACAGATTGTTCTTGACACAACACAGATTTATCGTGACTGCCTCTCTGCTATTGTTCACTTTTCATTAGCTGCTCATAGCTTGCTTGTTCGTTGTGAAGGGCTGTTTCCTCATAAAAGCAGACTGGTGCTATCTGTGCAGCTTAATACTGTTGTTGTGACTCTCAGCTGTTGTTCATCTTTTACAAAAGACACTCATGATCATGTCTCCTTTGTCTTTTGAAAACAGGCTGTCAAACAGGCACGAGACAAGCATAGTTACACAGGCAGAGAATGGACACATGAACGTACAGTACACACAGACACATACACACACATGCATACAGTACTTTGTCTGTAGTCCACACACACACTGATCCACACACATTGGTCCTTACAAGTACTTATGAATGTGCTCACAAATGCACACTTCAGTGTTTTGTCAATAGTAGGAGGCCACATTCACACGAATGTTGCTATGTTTAAAAATGCTGTTTGTACAATGATTTCACTGTTCACACCTAAACAGTTACAACTAGAGGTGTTCAGTACATGTACAAACAAGTCACAATAAATCTTCAAACTGAACTGACTATACTGAATCATCATTGCCACTGAACAAATCAGTAGCTTTCAGCAGTGGTGCTTCCCTCACTTGTGCCAACTCAGCTGTGATACATGTTACCTCCTCATTAAAAGCCTATTAAAAGACGATGAAAGCCACAGAAACAATCACAGTCTGATAACTCTGTCATAAACAACATGATGCTGAGATATTAACATCATTTACAGTACTTGTATAGGCTGGGCTACGTTTTACACTGAACTGAACATGACAACTTGGACCAGAAATAGCCTGAATGTACTACAAAGCGCCTTTCAATGGAGAAACATTCACTTATTGATGTGCATACTTCAGTGCCCTTTAATCATGATGTGATGTGACCACTTAGTTTAACAACAAGTCAGTGATTATGAATCTGTGAACTGAATTAAATGAAATTTTTCTAATCAAAGCAATGTATGATTTCCACATCTAATTACATCTCTTCTTCCTTGGCTTTTGGATTGCAAACAACAACAAAACAGTGTATTTCTGTCAAAAATTTGGTAAGAAGGGAAGCCGCACAGAAAGACAATTTTAACAATGCATAGTGGCAAATTTCATACTGAAATCAGTTCAGCTCAATGGCATTACCTCAGTTAGTGTATTTGCTTACTGAACTCAAGTAAATTTGTGTGGCACTTCAACTTAGGTAAACTCCAAAATGCAAATTTGTCCCGGTGACCACTTCCACAGTCGTGATGGTGCTTTCCCTCCAAGCAGACCGCAGAGTCTAAAATTGAGAAAGCATCCAATTTTATATGAATATATAATATATGAATAGGAAGCGCTGTCAATAGCGATTTCTCATTTGATATCTCTGTGGCTAAAACTAAACTGGTCACATCCAGTGGTGGTCCCTGCACAAACTGCAAGTCACTATGTCACTAAACTTCGAATGAATGCTGCCATTTTTCTAGTATAGCAGTTAACAGGGTAAATGTTGCGTTGCCCCTGACTTTCTCTATGTTTGCTTAATTTGGGTTTCTGTTTGGCTCAACAGCAGGCGTTATCATGGAAACATCTTACTATTAAAATGTTCATTTGGTGGGAAACACCCACTTAAAATGGAAGGCCAGAATGAGTAAATACAAAGATGTGTTTTCAGATTTATCCACATTATTGTGGCTAGTGAACAATGGGTTCAATTGTTTGTTTGCTTTTGTGTATCCTAGAAGCCAGCTATCAATGTCTGTCATCTGTGGCCAATCTCTGTCGGCCCTGTAGGACCACAGCCACATACTGAGGTAAGTCCATTAGACACTTATTAAAACTGGAAAAGGACCGGACCCCCCAACTAGACGCTCTGCGAAAACCACTGCGCTTTGGATATGTGTGCTTGTGTGGTGTCCGGCCAGACTTCGTTTGCCTCATCACACACACCAGAGCATGCAAACAGCTTTGACAAGTACATGCAGAGACACAACTCACCAGACATAAGTACACAAACTCAGACACACACTACCCCTATCGCTCTCATTGGGACGCTGTGTGCTGTGTTCTGCCGGATCTCAGTGTGAGTCTCAGTGTGTGAGTCTCTTTTTTCTCTTCTTTTTTTCCAGGCGGCCATCTCTGCTCTGCCTTGCCATCTGTTCTCCATGCTGCGGAACACGGTGCTCCCTCTGGCTGCAGGCGTTTTCACATGGTGGCAAAAATTGTCAATTGGAGTAGGAAAAAAAAAAAGCACTCAAGACTGTTTAGTCAGTCATTGAGTAATTTTCCAATTTTGCACAACAGATTTTAGAGTATCAAAAAATGTTTTTAATAATATTTTTGCCCAAATGTGTGTGGCTATGTACCTACTTGGGTGCTCATTTATCTATTCATGTTCTGCTCAAGGTTTACTCTCAGTTTTGTAGGAGGAAAAGAAAGTGCTGACGGTTGTCTCTTTTCTTGGTGTATTTCACTACCATTGGATATTTTAGTAGCTCGGACGTTGGCAGCTGTATGGAAGGTTCCCATAGTGAAGTTAGTGGTGACATCATCCATTTTACAAGGTTAAAGTGGAAGTGACTTTGTTAATTGGTTTAATGTCTATTTATGTTTTTATGTTCTCTCTACATGCTGATTATTCCATTAATTAACACAGCTTATCGCCTGCTAAGGTTAAACACAAAGGCAACAGAACCAAATGGGAACACAGTCAGCAATAATTCTGCTGACTGAGGTGTAACTTTTTGAAATGGAAATTTAGTTTGTGAATTTGTGAACAATTTTCTAGGTCTACAAGTAGTTTGATAAGAAAGAGGGACTTCATTTATGCACCATGACCTCAAGGTGTTCACAGGCCAAATAGGATATATAATACCAACAGCGTGTTCTGCGTGTGCCTCCTGGTAGGATGTGTCAAGAATACTACCAAAATTAAACATCAGAGAGGCATCCTGATCATATCCACAGACCACCTCAACTGGCTCATTCCAAATGTTTGAGGTCCTCACACTCTGCCTTAAAATGAGTTCAGACACCCAGTGAAGAAAACTCATTTTGGCCCATCTAATGATTGTGTCCATAAAAATCACAAACTGAAACAATTTTGCATTGGTTATTGTATGCTAATAAATAAACATGTCATTATTGACTTATAATTTGAAAAGGTCATGTGACAATAGCTGGAAAATAAGCAAGGTCACTGAGGTCATTCACAGGTTGCACTCAATCGTTCACAACAAACAAACAACAGATAAACAAATGAAAAAAGAAAGCTAGAGAGAGAGAAGTATAATTCATAGTTCCTTTTCTGAGTTCAGAGGGAATATAAAGCCCACTCAAGAGCAGAGCCAGTGGACAGATCTGACAGGTTTGGGTTTTACTAAATCTGCATTGGACTACAACACCTGGGATTCTGGAAACTTCTAAAGGTTTCATTCAAAGTGAGGAAGAGAGGGAACATTCTCACACCCACACAAAAGGGAAGACAGATGCATCAACAAGGACGTAGTCATGCACCCATCTACACATACACAATACAGAACACAATACACACACACACACACATACATACGCTGGAGGTCCGCTGTGCCTCCCAGAACTCCCATCTGTTGAACCAGCAGTCCAGGTTGGTCTTAATGAGAAATAATGAGCCTTCACTAAATAACAACAGCTTGGATGGATTTCACCTCCAATTCAGATTTTATTAGAATGGCATTCATTCTCCAAGTTACAAAATTCATCGCTTTCAAGTCAAAATTAAATTCTGACTTTTTACTTCCTTTTTCTCTCGGTATGCATCTGTTTTGAAGATCACTGACTATTGGCACATTTAAACACTTTTTTATAACTTTTTTATATCCCTGCAATCAAACAGTACTTACTCACTGCAGGTTATAGAAAAATGTTACTATGAAACTTATTTATACTGAAAAAGGTAATTTTTCCACCATCTCCTTGATGAAGACATAAAAATTGAAAGCACAATGAGATTTATCACACGGACCTCCCTCAGTTCTGAGCACAAACCTCGATTAAATGGGGCTCAAAAAGAGAGAGAAACTCCTGTCTACAAATTTTTGACATTTTTCTCTAATAAATCAGAGGAAGAATGGAATTGCTAGGCTTCTAACAGCTGGCATATCTGTCAGCAAAAACACTAACAATGTGTGAGTGTGTGTGTGTCTGTTTGTATGAATGTGTGTATGGTTGTACAAAGAGCACCAGGCATCAAGTCAAGGAATCCAACTGGCCTTGTACGATTTCAAGCTGGAAGAAAGAGAAGAAAAGGTTGAGTTTTTGGGAAAAAGAAGAAAACACACACACACAGACGCTCACATGAAAAGGATAAAAAAGCCAGAAAGAGAAAGAAAAAGAGAGAGACGGGTGCTACAAAATGTATCTAAGCATGAGGGAGACATGCAGGTAGATGGATTTGGTCACGGCAATGTCTGCCAATCAGGATAAAATGCGACATGGAGGACAAGCGCTGAAAGACGGGGACATACGCACAATGTAATTTAAGTCCATGTGAGACTGTCAATGCGGGTTTGATTTCTTAAGCAAGGTTAGTGCTTTCAGTCCTTAATGGGTTAGGATTAGAGGTTAGGGTTATACCATGCATGTATGCACCACACGCACATGCACACAAACACTGGAAAGCATACCTTGTTGTAGAACTCAAGCAGCTCCTGGTGGCTGAACTCAACAAAGACATTTTCCTGAACCTGGAGAGAGAGACAGAAAGAGACACACAGAGAGATGGGTATGGTTAGAGAGCATCAGAGAGGCATAGAAGTGAGGGCAACAAGCCATTCAGCAAATACATTCAGAGAAGTAGAACTGCAACAGAGCTGAGGATAAAAATGCAACGATAAGAGCAAATGCATAAGAGTTATGACCAAGACTTCTTCTCCCGTCAGCTTCTTGTGCTTTCTATAAAAACCTTCATTAATTATTACTGCTCTCTGGTCGGTATGTACTATCCTCTAAGTGTTATCCATCAGGGTGTTTAAAAATACACTGAAGCTGACGTCACTGTCCACTAACTCATGCTAAGGAAACCCATCACTCTTTTTCCATTTGATTTGGTTTACTTTTAAAAAGTTGAGACAGGCCAAATGCTCAACGTAACACAACACAACACATGCAAGTGCAACAGTCATGTAGAAAATTAGCTCACTGTGGTTCTCTGTATAAACCATTTTTTGGCTTGATGTACTGAACTTATTTTATCCTGAAAGTTCACTTTCCCATGCTTTATCTTAAAAACAACACAAACTGTCTTGTCCATCTGATAAAGAAAAAAGATTCATTTAGAATACAAGGAAAAACTTTTACATTTAGTGTGGATTTTTATATCTGACTGAAAAAGACAAAAGAAACAGTCCAGTGTTATTTATAAGTATATTAAACAAATATTTTTTCAGATAGAGCATATATACGAATCAAATCGATGTTAATATAATGGAACAATTTATGATTTTAAATCAGTTTTCAGTGACATGACAAATACTGTAACAATTATAACTAACAATGTATTGTAAGACAGTGTAAATTGTTTCACTCTTTGCTTATTCTTAGGTTCCCCTGGGAGACAAAACTATCAGAGGAAGCGAGGTTGCACAGAAAAACATAAGAAACCAAGGGCAATCATCACTGGACTGCTATCATCATCGTCATCACCCCATCAGAAAAGAAGGCTCAACAATAAACCACCCACATGAGCGGCCGTAATGGCGAGCCACTTTATCAACACCCATCATTGAGAAAATAGCTATAATATGCGAAATGCTTTCTGGGCAGCACAGAAGGAGAAGGGCAGTCTTGTAGCGAACCAAAGTACACTCAGTGCTGTCACGCTGATTGTTGATAATGGCACTGAACTCCTAGCACCAACAAGGAGGACAGAAGAGGGCAGGAGGAAAAGATGGAAGGAGTGCAAAGTGATAAAGATGGACACAAAGAAAGACACAAACAGACAAAAAAAGAAATAAATCTCTGCTGAAAGACACTAAACCCATCAAGTGAGTTGTCCAATTGTACTCTCGTGTGTACAGCTCTCCTCCCTGCAGCTTGGTGCTTAGAGACTAAATGGAGCTTCAGGGCTTGAAGCTAACTGGCTGGTTGGCTGGTTGGGTGGGTGGAGGAAGGCCATGTGTCACGGCAAATTAATAACAGAGATATTAATTAGAAGCAACGTTAAAAGTCCATAAAGGAGAGCACAGAGGGAAAATGTTATCTCTTGTCAAAGCATCTCGGCTCTGCAGCACAAGGAGAATGTAGGGCAGCCTTGAGTGATGCAAGGACAGCCTCTGCACGACAGGTAATAAAACAGCTTATTTAGGTGTTGTTAACAAGTAATCAGAAATGAAAAGAAGATGCACATCAAAGTAGTTCTGCAAGGCGATAAATAAGTTCTCAGAGGAGACAAGGCATTGTTAGGAAATGATTTGATTTAAAAAAAAAAATAGGGCATGCAGTAAAATAAGCTGAATAAAGAACACACCCTGTGTTTCTAAAACCATTGATCTCATACACAGTTCACAATACTCCATTTTCTATTGATCTCCGCTGTGGCAAACACTGTTGTAATGAGGGGAAACCAGTGCTGCATAATTATTTATTTGGGTTAATGGTCTTTGGTGAGCTGGGGTCACAGTAACAGTCCAAGCCAAGCTGGAAAAAGAAATAAACACTCGTCAGCCAACTGAGCTGTCTCTATTACTGTCTGACAGAGGTGAGACAAGGGGCAACTGAAAATGCAGTTTCAGTGTGTGAAATATGATGTCGATCAAAACTAAGCAACAATAAAGTGAAGACAACAAAACCAGACAGTAACGCTTCCTGTCTGTTACACAGGGGTTGAGGATGAAAGTGTGTTTGTGCTTTCGTGAATGTGAGATTGACAGTGTGTTCTGATGAGAATTTCCAGGCACTGCTGGTTGTGTGTGTGTGTGTGTGTGTGTGTGAGAGTGAGAGAGAGAGAGAGAGAGAGAGAGAGAGAGAGAGAGAGAGAGAGAGAGAGAGAGAGAGAGAGAGAGAGCAAAGTAGTGTTTTGTCTTGGGAACGTACGCACAAGGGTGAATGTCTGTGTGTGTGTGTGTGTCTGTCTGTCTGTCTATGTGTGTGTGCTTGGCCCATCCCATTGTTCCTCAGGGTTGAGATTTTGCCAGGCAGTAACCCAACAAGGCTCTGACAGATCTAGGCTAACACTAATGGGGATAGGATGCATCATCCTCATCATCACAGCCCTATACTAGCAGTGTGCGTGCAAATACACACACGCATATAGATACACGTCTTATCTATCTCAGAGCCAAAATCCTGTGTGTCAGAATACAGAAGACAGGATTAACCCATGAAGATAATCATGAATTCACTTGCATCTGGTGTTCCATATGCACTACAGTATATTATTATAATATAGGCTGAATACCAAGGGAGATACAACACATAAGAAAGAATGAAATAACAAAAGAAAAATAAACTCATAAAATAAAAGCAAGGAAACTTCTCCAAACTCATCTCTTAATAACTGCTGGAATCTGGGACTAAATATTCAGTTGCAGTTCTTGATACGAGCGACAGTAGCTTTAGACAAGCTTTAGTTGTACATTATACAATAAAGATGGGCCAGCAAAGTCAGGGAGAGACAATTGTGAGAGAAGCTCTTTAGGGATTACAGCATAACTCAACCTGATACCCGATAACACGATGTCCATTGGTTATCAATTATAATAACATTGTGCTCATCAAGTTACTCTGTAATCTGGCAATGTGACAACATAACTAAAAAGAAGTCAGACTGAGTAAAAAGCACAAGTCACACAGTCAGGATCTAAACAAACTACCAAGGTTACTTATTAGCAAAACTGTCTGTTGTAAAGCACAATCAAAAGTTACAGACCAACTGCATGCTTCAACTTTGACTAAATGCACCATGGTTGTGCAATAAACTATTACTACTAGCATTTCAGGTGTGTTCACTTGGAAATCAAAAGGTAGATCATGTGTCAGCACCACCCTGGGGTTGGCTTTTTTTTTTTTTTTTTGGTGAAATGTCTCAACAACTGTTGAGTTGCCATGAAATTTGGCACAAATATCTATTGTGCGCAGAGGGTGAACCCTAATAACTCTGGCAGTCCCTTGACATTTTATCTGGAGCCAACAGCTCCACATGTGCAAAATGGATTGGCATAAATTTTAGACTTTTTGCCTAATGCCACCTGCAGTTCGATATTTATAGTTCAAAGTGAAATATCTGGAAGAGTGTTCCAGGCAATTTAATCCAGACATTCATGGTCTTGGTGAACTTTGGAGGTCTCCTGAATTTTCATCTGGCATCATCCTCAGGTCAAAATTTATATTCCTCCAATACCTTGGGTTATCTGTCTAACAGGTCTGATCAAGATCCAGGTAGAAATATAATAAACCAGACTTTTGCTTTAAATAAATTGGTGCACTCTCCCTAAAGCTCAAGGAGTAACTTATCTGGTGTCATGGATTAACAACCTGAAACTGCTGCACTGATGTTAAGAGGAGACCAATTTTATTATTCTTAAGCTTTAAGAGGTTTTTCTGTTCTTGTGTGAACCGATCACTGTATTCTAACTGATGAAAAAAGTGACACATTCAGAAAGCTGCGCTTTTATCCCATCAAGTGGTTACTGGTGTCAGTAATGTCAGCTTAAGCAAGATCGAGGTGTACAGCATTGAGCAGCGTTATTCTCATACCACAAGGAATCTTTGTGAATGGAGCTGTATGGATGCAAAAGGCACTCTTCATCAATTATTTGCTTCAGTGCAATAAAGGACAGCTTGGATTTGAAACACTTGTCAAAGCAGTGAAATTTTTTTGCAGAGTGCTTCATAGAAACTGAATTCCTTACTTCTCACTGATAAAAGTGAAGACAGGCAGGGCGGGAATAAGGAAAGGGAAAGGGAGTGGAAGATGACAAGGAAGAGAGATTGACAGAAACAAAGAGGGGAGGAGAGAAATAGAAATAGACATACAAGAGGATTGAGCGGCAACGTGAAAGAGAATGCGAAGAGACACAATGACAGAGAATGAGTGCTTAACTAAAAGAATGAAAAATCTGTGATAACCCAAGAGAGCTTTCATTGCAACAAAAAAAACAAAAAAAAAACAAAAGCATCTCAAACATCAAACTACAAAAAAATCCACTGACACAAAGAATGTGTCTTACATGAAGAAAATTAACTTCAAATAGGATATAACAACAAAACTATCTATAACTGTCTATAACTTCATAGAGCGAGGGAAAGAGAGATGGGACAACACTTTTTTAGCGCCTGTGTGAAACTGTCTGCTGGGTGAAGCAATCTTGAAATATGCATGAAAAAAAGTCAATACCAGACAGACACGAAGTGAAGCAAATCAGGCTCAAGTGTCGACAAGTGCCACTCAATCTTCTGCAGTATAGTCAAATGACATGTCCCTGTGTGAAAGTTTGTGAATGTCATGGAGAAAGGTAGAAAAGTTTCTGAGTTATACTGTATGTTTGCGTAGACGGCACTGAGTGGATCAACATGTAAGAATTTAAACCCTGCTCTCACTGTGTTGCATGCTCTTACAGGAGTCTTACATTTGAAGACACCACTCCACAGAACAAGGAAAAACAAGATTTGATTCATTTTTATCATTATTAAAGGACATTGTTATTGTGTCCTCTCTTGATTATATACCTTTTTTTATGATATTTTATACATTATATCTTTCTTCTTATCTCCCTCTTGCTTCTTTGATTAAAGCACATTGTAATTTCTGTTTGGGGGGGTTTGTTTGCTTGCTCGCATGCATGTATCATTTTTTACTAGTTGCTGCAAACTCCCTCTTTTAGTCTGAGGCGGCTGTTTCTCCGGGAGGACAGAAGCAGGTGTTCAGACTGTTAATAGCCTTGAATAAAGAAAAAGCAAGGGGCTGCGGTGGTGTAGGTGTGCTGCTACAGGTACAGCAATAGGAGATTAAAAAAAGGGTCCAGAACCCCGTTTGAGTTATACATCAGTCTTTTGAGACTTATCAGACAGAATACAATGAGATATAATTTCACTGTACTGATGATGAACTAAACAGAGGAATACTCTGTTGACATTCCAAACTAATCTTCTGGGTATACAATCTTGCATGTACTTGGGTGAAGGATGTTGCACTGTGTTTAAAAAAAAACAAAAAAAAAAAAAACAATTGTTGTCAAATGACACTGCTTTTTTTTTTTTTTTTTGCACACTGTGTTAGACCCCCTGCTGTGCCCATGCAGATGCAGTAGTCTTGTGCAATGAATGAAGAGGCAGCATACATTCAGAGTCTGAACACAGCTTGACCCCTCCCATGGTGAGGTCCATGCTGGAACGACTAAGTGGTGCAGTGACTACAATGCGATTACCCTCATCAACTTCCTACACTGCAAACACAGCCAACTGTGTCTATAGGAGTATCCAGCCAAGTCAGAACTATAACAGGTGGGAAACAAAACCAGGTCACTTCTAGGGTGGACAAGTGTTTTTTCTCTGTGCTACCTAGGCATCCATGTGGAGCTTTTGTAACCTAGAGTTTGTCACTTCATCCAGAACCTATGTCTCACTCACATTGGGTCTTAACTAGCAGAAAAAACAAGATGACTGGAAAAAAAGATCCACATCCTACTGGTAGTTACACAGTGTAAAGTTAATTTTTTAGGCCTGCATATATCCCACTTGGGATCACAAATGGCATAAATGTTTCAGCACATGCATTGAATCCACTGATTTTGGCAGTTCAGCTCAGTATTTAAAATTAAAATGATATTTATGCTAAATGCAAAAATGCATAAAATGTGCTTCAGTCTGTCTCTGCTCTACTAAAATGAATAAACATATTCACATTTGGGTGTGAAAGGTCAGAATTAAAAGATATCATTCTGCTTTCCCGCCTCTGTCAACATGACACCGGCACAACATTAAATCAGCATCAAAACAAAGGGTTACTGTAATTTTGCCAGCTCAAGTGCTCCGAAGACGGGGAATATAGTACATTACAGGTCCTCTGTGACTTTGCTACATTATATGTCTTCTAATGGCTATGAGGTCTTTGACAGTTTGTCCAATTGGAGCTCTCGGCCGTTGCCTAGTTGTTGACTTTTGCCTGACAGAGAGAAATCTTGACAGTGAAAGACAAAGAGACAGAGAGGAAGGCGAAATGCACAGGAGGCTGAGCTGTCGGATTTTGGCATCCCCTTATCCCTCCTACTCTCAATACACACACTCATAACAAATACACACCCTTCCTTTTCCTGCCTTCTTTATTGTAATGTATACACACACACACAAGTACACACTTCTCTGTTTTTTTGGCATGGCAACACATCCTGACCATTATTAATTAATAAAAAATAAAAAAAAAACTACAACCCCCGCTCGCACACTCTTATCTTGCCATGCACGCACATCTTCACAAAAATCTGATGACTGGTCTGATAGACTGTACTATCTTTCTATCTGGTATATCAGCTTGTCTTCATGCCTGACTACTTCCCTGTCTGTCGGTCAGCTTACAGCAACCACAGTATATGTGTCAGTACTGTTTGTCAGTTAGCTTACAATACATGCGTGTCTGTCAGCCTGTCTGCCTGTCCTCCTCTCTGTCTTTGTGCCAGCCTATATTCACAAGCTTCCCTGGCTGTCTGAGCTGCTTTCTGCCATCTTGCTGAAGGATGATCAGCAGGGGTTATTTTATGAGGACATGAGGAGGGGTGTCTGTCACTGGGTATGCACACAGGGGACAGCACAAATAAAACTGTGGCATGAAGACACCGGGTAATATTTATAATTATGTGGAATAAATTGGCATTTTCATCAGCGCTGGCTTTCTTTTTTTCCCCATCAGAAATGAAGTGAGATGAAAATGTTTTTCATAACTGAAGTTAAGCTGACATTATTGAGAAACCATACATCTGTAGCATAGATGTAAAAACAACAACTAATTGAGACATCAAGCAAGTGTGGCCTCACTTTGCTTGTATTTAATGGTGTGTTTGGTGTGCTTGAGGATGCATGTGTTTGTGTGCGTTCAGCTGTTCAGCTGTCTGTCGCTAAAAACAGATTCTCTGACAAAGGCAGCTGTGCTGTCAAAACACAGTCTTTTAATGTCTCAATAAAGATTTTTGTTGCTTGCGTCAGTGCTACAGGTGTGCTGCCTCCTCTTTTATGTTGTGAGTGTTTCTGTCCACATGTCTGTGCCTAATCAACACTGTTGAGGTTAGCCTAGTAGTTTGTAGCCACCTGATTCAGTGTGGAGGAGGAACGCAGATGGGGAATTGGAGACAGGTCAAAGGTTCATCTGAGGAGAAAAATGAATATGAAATTGGTTTAAGCATTATGCTGAGTTTAATTAATAGCTTTCTACTCATTATGGCACACTAATCAAACAAAACACAATATATAATATATCTAATATGTTCTGTAACTATGTTTTACAAACAAGATGAGGGTGGCACAATGAGGCAATTACAGTATGGCAACTCGTGATCCCCAAAACATTTAAAATGTCATGATCTATTAGAACCAGTGTTTCTCAAACTAAGGGATGCTGCTGGGTATTCCCTCAGCTAGTTACCTGACAGGCTATTTTGAGTGTGTGTATAAACCTTACAGACTATCAGCATTTGGACTGGATTTAGTGTAAAGTGAATTAATTTACAACTAAGTTGTTGATAGTAGGTGTAATAAGACTTTGTAGTTTCATAAGGAGCCAACCACTGAGAGGAGGTTTATCTAACAAAACATAGATTACTTTCTCCAGCAGTTACTACTCTGTGGTACTTTGATGTTTTAGTTTACCCACTTTCCCTTAACCTTAACCTTCCTGAAGGTCCAATTAAATTAATTCATACCGTAGACAAAACAGAAATTTCCATCCGTGACAACCTGGCAAACTTCTACTGATGAAGATCATGTGTTAGGATCGAAAGTCCCTGCAGAACTTAATGAAGCTTCAGGTGAGATTGTTTTGCCAGTTCCCAGGATGTTTTGCAACCTCTGAGAGAACAGGACTAAACTTACTGCATGTAACTCTAAGTGTAGGTGGAGAGAGCGTTAGTAACAACCAGAGTTTTCCAATCGAGAAAACATGACCTTTTGTTGTCTGTGGATGCTCCAGGCAGAAAAAGAAACTGTATTTTCTCTGCCTCTTGCATGGCAGATTTCCCACATAGGATTAGCATAATGGAGAGTCTGAAACCTTTGACTTTTATGCAGAAACCTGTAACCTGATGTGCAGTAGCTGATCAACTTGCCACATCACTTACACCACTGTATGTTTGGTTGGGTATCCATATGTATGATGTAACAATGAAAAATAAAATTGGCCCTGAAGTTAAATGAGCATCTTCAGTAGCTCGGGATCTCTTAACTATACCAGTCCACAATATTCAGCTCTCATGTGTCAGTTTCTCAAAACCATTCAGTCAACACTGCGGCCAGTAGCTTTACACAGAACTATAATGTGCCAGTCAACAACAACAAAAAGAAATCAATAGTCCAAAAACAACCATGTTTAATCTTCCCATGACCCTTTGAGCGCAGACTTGTTCAGAAAAATAGCCCGCAGGAGCCACATATGCACTGTGCATTGATGCTGAAAGGGAGGCACCATGAACTGGTATCCACATCCACAACAGTGCCCTGTAGCCATCGCACTAGCAACAGACTTGGAACCTCAAAACGTCAGCCATTCACTAAAAGCCTGTCAACGACAACAAATAAGAACTGTCAAAGCCAAACACTAGAAACTGTCAATCACCTCTGGTATTTATAACAGAAATCAGCAAAAGTAGATATGTGCTCACACATGCCAGGCCCACACAAACACACTGACACAGTCTTAGAGAAGAGAAGAGAAGAGAAGAGAAGAGAAGAGAAGAGAAGAGAAGAAGAAAGAGAAGAGAAGAGAAGAGAAGAAGGGAAGAGAAGTTATTTTCCAAACCTCTGTCAGACTTATGCAAGAGATGACATGATGGAAAACCCTTCATGTACAGTAAGGGGCCTCCCAAGAACATATAAAGGAGCCAACATGTCACTCAGTCTTTCTAATTTCTATGATTTGGAGAAAACACCTGGGAGTGAGCTGGCCCAGAACATTCCATCAGTCTGAATATTTTATCTCTCTGAACTTTTTGTTCCTTTTTCAACGGGCCTTTTGATAATGCTCTCATTCTATCTAAACTCTGAAAACCACAGGGAGTAAATAATAGCATAGAGGAGTGGAGTGTATGCTGCTACACCAGGGGAGACAGTGGGAACTTTGACAACAATCAAAAGAAAAACAAGGCAGGCAAAGCAATAAACAAACTGGAGCTTTTGCTTTGTTTTGTGTTAAGATAGGAGATGGGAGGAGGCAGCAGGTTCCAGGCCAGACAGGATGCATTCCTGAACACACACTAGGATACACACTCACATCACTAACTATCCCACACCACACACACACACACACACACACACAAAAGGCTGCACATATACTGAACACTCATGGGCTTGTATATACACAAGCATGCATGGGTATAGGCCCACACATCCAACAACTAATAACCACACACAACGCAATGCAAGGGCAAGTGACACACACACACTCAAACGTATGCACACATCAAACACTAATTTGCACACAGTGGTTCCCATGGATATAAGTGGATGTTATTTAACACTCAAAATAAAAATAAATTGTCAATGTTTAGCTTGTTTTGGTCAAGTCTGCATTCATACTACATAGAAGCTGAACATTTCAAGCATTTATACAAACTACTGCAACTGCTTATTCATCAATCCGGCTTATAGCTAAATATTTCAACCATTTATCAATTTCTTTTAATTAATTATTTCAACTCTATCCATTATCTTTAGCATATGTTTATCAATTAGCTAACATTTCGCCAACTCTCTCAAGTGTTTATTCCTTATTTCTAGCCCACTATAAAACTATTTATTCATCAGTTGTTGTAACTATTGTAAATTTACTAGATAATTACTTGAGCTTTTCACACACACACACGGGCAACTGCAGATGGTTGGGAATCATTGCACTAAAATACATAAATCACAAGTTTGCAGACACACGCATAAATACATTGCTGCCTGTCTGTGACCTCCATCCTGTCACATACACCTTGCTGTTTCACAGTCATTTCCCTCAGGCTATAACAGCATGAGGGGAGGTCTTCCTCTGTCTCCCTCTGCCTGTTGAGGTGATTCTGTTTCCCTGTCCCTGTCGTTGGCAAGATGCATCACCCTCTCTTGATGTATTCCTTCTCTTTATCTCTGTAACTTGCCTCAGCTCCTGTCTCCCCTTGCATTAAGTGACGTCTTGTTATAAACAGCCCATCAGTGAGCTGTCCATCCGTAGCCTGGCTGTGGACTGACATTTATTAAGAGTCAGCTTTGCCTGCAGTCTCCCTGCTTCTCTCTGCATCCCCACATGAATACAGAGAACCAATTAGAGAAGGAACAGGGCATATGTCTACATGCTCTGAGAGGCTAGGCCACAAACACAAACAAACACACAGAGATGGCAGACAGACAGAGGGATGGATGAAGGAGGAGAAGGAGACAAAGACAGAAAGAAAGATGAAGACGAGAGGAAAGAAGTTCAGCTAGGAGAGCTCCTTTGAGGAACACCATGTTAACCATAAACTTTCAGTGAAATGGGAGCACTACCTACTGTGCTTAATGACTGCTGTAACAAAGGCAGAAGACAATAAGTGTGTTGTGAATAAAACTGACATAACAAACTTGCTAAATAAACACACAACACCTTTATTCAAGACATTAAACACGCTGAGACACCCTGCACAGTCAAATTGTACAGCAAACTCTCATTCAACAATGATGAGCCTTGACATTTACAAGCAGCAGGAGGCAGCTACTGGGGCTAAACAAATAACATCCTCAATGGTGGGCTGAACAGGACGACAGCTATTTTGCCTATTGGTTTTGTCTCACATGGATGAGGTCACCAATGTCCTGTATATGCATTTAAGAGTGTCGTGTGCTTGTTCATTATTTGTTTGCATGTGTGTCACATCCATCCACCTCCTCAATCAGAATCCACCACATCCTGTTGTGGTTAAAACAATGGGAACATGACTAGGCTTCTACCAGAGCATAATGCTCCCACATCCGCCTCTTGAATCTTCACATGCTATGGAGCAAGACGCAGTGTGACACAAACACGAGTGACACACACTGATGATGATGATCTACATATGAGAAACCCATTCATATATTAATCACTGGCAGGAGACAGGAAGACAGGGAGACTCAGAAAGAAGGAAGGCCCTTCCAGGTATGAAAGATGGAACATTGCTGGGTTCCTCCATCTGTTAAAGTAATTATTTGTCTTCCATACATAGGCCTTTGTTCTGGGACTATTCCAAGTTGATTTAAGATGGAACTGTTACTGACAGAGCTATAGTGTTTGCATGGTATGCGGCCTCTGGCATACAAGACTACAATAGGCAACATGGGAAGTTTTCCTATTGCACAGGACCTTTTACCAAAACATGCCACTCAGCTGTCATGGCAATTTTACAGAAGTAACTTCAGTCATGTGCCATGCTAAAGTCTCATGAGAGTCATACCTTATGCCTCTGGACCAAGTGGAAAACCCACTCTTGTCAACCTTGTTTGTATTTGGTTTCATCTAGTAATGAACTGCAACAAATTTAGCTACAACTGTTTATCTGGTGTGACTATAATGTTAACATTAGAGCTAACCACCATGGAGAAATGCTTTAACACTCGGTAGTAGAAAGTAGAAGTACTAAGTAAAAATAAGAGATGTTTTTCCTGCACTTCCCATTCTGCCAACATCACATGAATGAAGCATTACGTCCAAGCTTCTCATGACTAGGTTGCATGGTACATCATATACACGAACGGTGTAATACTGTGCTTGCCAATACTGGCAATATGATGTGTGGAAAACACTATAATAAATAAATGTTAGCAAAACATTTATGGAAAAATGACCCTAGGGTTGTGGCATTGACATAATCCACTTAACGTAGAGGGTTTCACTTAAATTGCCTGATTCCACCTCTTTTCAAGACTATACGGGTGTGTAAAAACTGTGCTTTACTGACAGTGCCCTCATGCCCCCTGTTAGCTTTGTTGCAACTGTAGGGGCAGGACAGTTTACACAGCTCTCATTAGTATTAGTTCGCTTTCAGCCTGATGAGAGGTCTAATCAAGCACAGTAATTGAAAGCACCTGTGTGTCTGTGCAGGGCCTTTAACACTGATAAGAGCAGTGCTTTTCACTCAGCACCTCATCAAGCTCATTAAAAGGTACACCGGGTATAAAAATGTGAAAACAACAGTTTGTGTACTAATTGATGGGTGTAAAACAGGTTTCACAGTAAATAGTAATCGATACAAATGTTGAAGAAAAAAAAACAATATACAAAATATATGTATGACTAATAAACAATTAAAAAATCATAAAGTTTTAAGTAAATAGAAAAAATAAATAGACCTGTTTCACAGCAGACATTTGACTTGTCATAGCAGGAAAAACACTGTAACTAATAACTAATAACATTAACAATGGCTTCATTTGATTAAAGCACAACTTAAGGGCCCCAGAATTGAGAAACCTAAATTTGGTGCAGCCATCATTAATGTTATTAGTTACACCTGCACATTACAGGTTATGTCATGTCAGAATGTCTGCTATAAAAATGGCCCAACAGCAGTTATAGATTATAAAGGCAGTGACTGTGGAGCTGAATCCTCTGCTGGAGGTCATTTGTCAGGTCATTAGGTTTCCCAGTTAATGAAATAAAAGAATAATAAAGAATCTCTCTGTACTGTCAAACACAGAGAGCGGTTGTTTCAGTGTGGAGTGTCCTCTTTCACCCACCACTTCCCACCCTACACACACAGGAATACACCCACCCACACGCACACACACACACACACACACACACACACACACACACATATACAAGCACTCTTTCTCTCTCTGTCACTGTCTTTCTTTTGTATGTGCACACACACATGCATACACACACACTCACACATATACACACACAACTGACAGTCTCTAGGTGGGCAAGGGTGGGATTTTCACACGCCTCGCTCCCTAGAGCCCATTCAGTACAGTACACAGCATGGCAGCAGGACATACACACAAAGCCTGGGATTGTCTGCACCCAGTGGGCCACTCACTGAACTAGAATGACAGAAACACACTGAAGCACAGATACAGATACATACACAGGCTCACTACAGGCATGCCTGCACACACACACACACACATGCACACACACACACACACACATGCACACGCACACACGCACATACACGTACTTGCATTCAGAGCCTTATTTCTGAGAAGCACAGGCCTACAGAGCTAGCTATTTTTTTGAGGGCTCAAGATTACAACAAACACATGGCTGGACAGAGTCACTATCTGATTAACTAACTTCTTAGCTAACTGACTGACTTAACTGAAGTACTAAGTACTAAGAAACTGAACAACTTGACTATAGCAAACTCACCACTTACTCTGGTAGGCTGAAGTTCTGGGTTGGACTCAATACATTTTGTTCCAAGCTCAACAAACCCATTTGCAAATAGAACCATCACTGTATAAGTATTACTTTAATCAACCAAGCAATCAAGCTTTCGCAAAGTTAAATGCAGTTTGATGCAAGTTCATCTGCTCCACTTTGATGGCCCTCCTGCGGTGTCATAAAGGGGATTTTTGAGACATTTTAAGTAGTTAATTCATAAATAATAGCCAAAGTCACCATGGACTTAACAGAAATAAACATTTGAAAGCCACTTACTGTTCTCTTCATAAACGATTCTGTCCTTCTTATTTTATTAAGCACAGCAGTAATAAAAACTCTCGCTCTCTCTCTGATTGTTTCTTTCACGACTGATACCATTAGGCTGAAAGGGATGTAGACAGTGGATAAAGAATCCAGAGAGGCAAATGAGTTACAATTAGTTATTCTAATTCAGTTTGTTATGTGCTATATTTCCTTTTAACACCTGAACACACTGCACTTTTAAGTGTTTGGTTTGTGCAGTGTGTTGTAGAACCAGGCTTCTTCTTTTTTTCTAAGTACATCCAAGGTCTCTCTTTTTCTCATTCGCTCCCTGTCTTCTTCTTTTCTCTTTCAAGTCTAAAGTCAGCCAACACCAGTAACTCAGTGTTATAACACATAGTCTTTGTCAAATATGTTCTCTTCTGCCCTCACTATACATGTAGGTGCACAGCTACACAGCAAAGTACACACACTTCCAATAAAGGGTGAAGACAGCAGTTGGCCTTTGAATTTTTTACTGGAAGCAATGTGAAACTGTGAAAACAGTATTGGATAACTCAATAACTGTGATTGCAAATCAGAAAAAAACAAGAGTTAGACCCAATATATTGTCAGAGTGAATTAATAACAAAACTGTATCTACAAAGAAGGAAACTATCTCAAGATCAACAAAGATCAACAATTAGCTCCCATAGTTAGTCCAACACAGTAATTATTCAATTAAACACAGACACACACGCACAAGACTCAACTTAAAAAGAGTACAACAATAACAATTAGCTAACAGTAAATTAATAAAATTAGTTTCTTTGAATATTATATTAGCAACACATTAGATTCAAACAGCTAATGGCTAGCTTGGTTAGTGGCAAAGTGACGGCAGAGAAACTAAATTCTACTAAATCACAAAACATCTGTACGAAGAAAAGTGGGACTACAGTGAAACTACATAGCTGCCTTGGGTTACTTCCTGGAACTACCCCATTGCCATTACTCAACACTGATACGACAAGGTTTACGTACAATGAAAAGATAATTAATTTCAGAAACCATAAATACACCACAAGCCTGTATGTTTCTAAAAACTTCAGATTGCTAAGGTGATAAAACACAAATGGATGAAAAGCAATAAGAAACTAATGAAGCTGTCTATGATAAATCTTAGGATAAATTTTAGCATGGCAGATTATCACTTTCTGTGTAATGACTTCATTAGAAAGTTTAATTTTAGTATTTCCTAAATGCTACCTGAGCTCTAGCTTGTGGATACAAAAGCGCAATGTGGCTGTGACACCAAGATAAATAGAAGCTAAAAGAGACATTTGTCAGCTAGTGATGAGGCTATGGGTTTCCACTGCTCTCAAGATAAAGGCTTACTAAACAAACCACCAAAGTCAGCAAAAAACACAGTCTCATTGCCTCAACACTTAGGCTTTTGAATATATTGTTATTCTGGGTGAGTGTCAAGATACAATTTGGGATAAATCTGGCTCACATCTTGCAGGTTGCGTGCATTGGTGGTGCTTCAGAGGCAGCATGCTACCATCTGTGCCCCTCAGTGGCCTCTGTGAGCTAAGTGACGATGACTGGGACTACTGCACCACTGCCACATCCTCCATGCTAGCTTCTTGCTGCTTAGCAGCCCAACCCTTAATCAAAAACACTTCTATGCGAGCATGGAACACAAAAACACACATGCAATGCACACAACCAAATTTTATGGGCACTGGAGTGCTTTTTGTGGTGCCAGTGACACTTCTGAACTTCTATGACAAATGCTCTATGACCAGTTCCTCTCCTCCCACTCTGCACTCTGTTCCCCTGAACTTCTCTCTGGTGAGGTAGAGCCACATTATTATTCAACCACATGGGAATCTCTCCCTCCCTTCCCGGGGGAAAATTTGACAGCTCCTCAACTCCACTATCCTTCTCTCCCCATACTGTGGTCAGTGTAGAATAGAAACAGAGCCTGGGTCTGATCAGCCCTTTAGTCGGCACGTCTGCAATGCGTCATCTGCTATATGCTGCGGTTACTGGTTTCTCCATGGCCTTACAGTCTATGAGCCTAAACCAATATACGAGAAATAAGTGCCTCTCTCATTGATTTGCTGCATTGCCACTGCCTCATGTGAAGTATTCCTGATGCCTAAAGATTATTACAGAAAAAAATTATTTAAGCTTTCGACCATGAGCATTTTACCTTAAAAAAACACTGCTGTCTTAGTTTAGGCTGGATGATTTTTTGCTGGGTCATTTTCTCCACTAATAACTGTACTTCTGTCCAACGTCATGTATCAGCCAGGTTCTGTTACAGATCCAGCCAGCATCGCCCAAAGCTGAGCCAACGGCAGACTGACACACACCATGCCATGTACAAAACAGTTGGTAAATTTTTAATAAGTGAATCTAGGGCACTTTCTCTTAGAGGACTCGGAGATACTTATTGATGTGTTACATCAAAAATGTCCCAAACCACAGTATATATAATACATGCATATTCTGCACTTTCTATCAGTGCATTTTAATTCTGTTCCTGACACAAACAATAAACTTTAGCAAAATTCACCTTTCTAAGCCCAGTGCATAAAGCATGACTGACAACTACTCGTAATGAAAGGAAATATGTGCAGGAGTCTTCATTGACTTCTGATTAAACCTCTCCATATGGGGTGGAGAAAAGAAGCAGCACAAACCATTAAGCTTTACCTACATCAAACCAGTCCCCTGACCACCTAGGCTTGACAATCTTAATCTGACAAACTGGCGCAGTTCATGACTATTTCACTGATGTATGAACTTGAAAACGTGTAACAAAAGCCTCCACAGGGTCTTAAAATCCAAGCACACCCTTAAAGACTCATCTGAGACAAAGCTCAGACATCTTTTTATCATCGTAAGAGGAATCCTGAGGTTTCAGCCCCTGTAGTGAATTTGTGTAATGTGAGCAGCCGAGTGCAAGAAAAAAAAAATTGATGCACCTCCTTCCAAACCTCCCAATCATATTTCAAACACTTTAACTCTGACTTGTTTCTTCCAAAATACTTTTAAGCTCCTAGCAGTGTATTTTACTGATTCATGCTGTTTTATTACTCTGGTGCTTATGACTATGGGATTCGCAAAAAGAAGCTGTGTATTGGTGAGAAGTTGCTCCAGATAAGAAAGTCGGCTCAGTGCCAGCTTAACATGAGTGTAATCTCATCTTTCAAGCGTCAGGTAGTGTCTGTGAAAGGCGAGGAAGATAGCTACAGAAGAGCCTGTCCTCACCTAACCTCCTTTTCCGTACCAAAGTGACTTGCAAAACTGGAGTATCTGAATCTTGTACACAACATTTAATACAGGGGGAAAAAAAGGCGGAGGAAGGAAGAGGAAGGGGAAAGAAACAAGATGCGAGACCAAACTGAGGGAGAGGGGGGACAAAGAGAGAAGCCTAAAGATGAGCGATTTCATTTTGAGAGTGAAGCAAGCGAGAGAAGTTAATCCACCACACCACCCCTTCATATGTGGTCTGTAGGAGTGGCAGGGGCTGGGCTGGCCTAGATACATGCAAAATGAATAAAGCCATAATATCCTTTGATACAAGTCTTTTGAAAGCTCCAAGCAGCATCTGTTCCTACTTTTAATCTGGTTAGGGTGTTTCCCTAAATACAGCCAAATATTATCTTCATCAGCAGGCATTATGGATAGGAGGATGTGACATGATCAATGGAATGCGCTAATTCAGTGGAAAATGTCAATAATCCCTATTAATTCAATTTCTCTGTGAGCGTGTTTAACTCCATCAGAGGCTATGAGACACATAAAGTAGTACCTGAGACAAAAATAAGAAATACACACAATAATGTTTATTAATAATAAAGCAACTGACTTGGGTGTATATCTGGGGGAGCAGAGGTTTGAAACTTGGCTCACACTGTGCTCCCTGTCTCCAACAATCTGTCCTATGTGGCCTATTTAGCTCAACCAACATCCAGCATCTGCAAACGACCAGACCTCAAAGTGTGTGAAGTCTCTCCCCGTGCTCGTCATTACCATGTTTGTTTATCTACTGCTCGCTCCCTCAGAGGATCACCCAGCCTTGTTAAGGAGGGAGAAGAAAGCTTTAAAAGTGGAAATACGGCATACATTTCAGTCCGGTCCCAGGACGACGAACAGTACCGAGCTATTTCCATAATGGTAGCTTAACGGGAGCTAGCCGGCTGAGCGAGAGGCACGTCGCCCTCATTAAGGCACTCGCTCAGGAACAGATTAGCGCTTCATTAACATACAGAGAGAAGCGGGGAGAAATTACCACTCTCCATTTCACAGTCTGAAAGGCAGGCAAAGACCAGAGTTAGAGATAAGTGGTGGGGAAAAGATGGACTCAATTTGGGGAAAGATAAAAATCGATGTACGGTATAAAATTTGCTATTAAGGTATCCTGAATGTCTCTGACTGTGAATGTGTGAGACAGAGTTACCTCTCTGTCTGGTCTGTCTGTACCCATATCTCTGTCAGTCTGTCTTTTATTCTCTCTGCTTTCACCACCTCTGTCACTCTTCTCCATTGCCATTGCCCCTTGCTTCTCAGAAAGAGGCCTGACTGGGTTTCATTATATTAGTTAAAAGAGAATGAGAGTGGTTTCCATGGCCCGTATTGGTCCTTCTTTTCTCTAAAATCATGAGCCCCTGTACCACCCGCATCAACAAAACCAGACTTCCCTCCTCCTAATTACCCTGATGCTAAAGGGGAAGGAGACCCAGCAGGACAATGTGCTGAACAATGAACCAGCTTCTAAAGAAGTGCTGGCAGGACAGGTCATACTACAGCTATAAATCTAAACGTTTATTTATAATAAGCTCCTTCAACTATACCAAGAATGCACATAAGATGATGATTTGATGCTCATTTAACTTGGAAAACATGCTGGCTGTAATGCGGTAGCTACAGTTCTTCTCTGTACGTTCAGACTCATATGTCAAAGATCAAGAAGTTTTGCAGAAAAGATTAATTAGCCTTTTGCGGCAGTGAATGACTTTTTTTTATTTATTTTTTATTTTTTACAAGACTAAAGTGGCCAAACAAAAGCCTCTAACAAAAACTGTGATTAGGGATTCTAAAGCTAATTCTCGAAATGTGTGTGGACATTGTGCGTGACAAATTCCTGTACTGTTAACCTGCCCTTCACCTCTTCATGTCCTCATCTTTAAGTCATGAATCCCACCAAAGTGCTCTTTACCTTTAGATTTACTGGGCCTAATTAGTGAAACTACCTGTCATAAGAAGGCAGAAATATCCTGACCCTCATAGGGAAAACCAAAACTTAACTTAAATAAGTGTCTAATTAGGAATGTTACCTGCTAAAGGACATATGCATAAGAGAGAAATGAACTTTCTAACCTCTAACTTTGTCTTGTGACATTTACACATTTTTGTCCTGATGTTTCTGACCCCCACAAGACTAAATATTTTAACCTTTCTAGGATGTTTAATTAGAGAGAGACCTGCCATCACTCTCTGCCTGATTAAATTTAGGCAGGTGTGAACTTGTCCCACATCCTCCTGCTTATACCTTTATCCTGGATGATCCTAATGCAAACTGTAACAAAACATCCAACTGTTTTGACCTTTGCTTGAGTCTAATTAGTGAAATGCCTTGACACTGGAAACTGACAAATAAAAGAAAACCATGGGAAACCTATGCATGTACATTAAGGTCCTTTCTTTCTTACTGACCCCCCACTGTTATCAAATAACATAGTTCCCATCTGGTCATACAATATGTTGTCCTTTTTCTCCTGTGTCTAACTATATGCTACTGACATCTTGTCTCTCTTTCCTTAACTCTTGGTGGGAGGCTGATTATCTAAAGGTTGGCAAGGTTATTATTACCTACACAGTCTAAGCTGACTTTGGCCAGGCTCTCAGACTGAACAATGTGCTCTAGACTAATGAGCTGTGCTTCATTCTATAAAGAAAAAGAAAATGTGTCAAAGCTCTATGAACTCAGACTTACTGAAGCCACATTAACCTTAACAGCAGGGTCATTTTACATAGTCATTTTACTGGAGAACCTCTAGAGTATCAATTTTACTTTTTTTTCCTCAGAGAAATGTATCCCTTTACACAGCTATATATATATATATATATATATGTACGTGTGTGTGTGTGTGTGTGTGTGCGTGTGTGTGTATATATACATACACACACACACACACACACACACACACACACACACACACACATACATAATACAATCTAAAGGGTATGTTCAATATCTTACAATACTGTAAAGAAAAACTCAACAGAATAAGCAGCACGTCTGGTCACTATCAAATTTCCGCTGTAAGTGGGCCTTATCACTAGCCTAAGGAACAATGACTATTTTTCTACTAATCTACTAATATAACAAGTTATATCCAATGTTTCAAAGTCAATAGTTATTTAAAAAAGCAAATAATAAGGAGAAAAAAATGGAAAATGCTGCTAGTCCTCAGCAGATAAACACTTATGTCCCTTTGAGTCATTAAAAATGCAATAATCAGTGAAATTATGAAAAGTCTGATTTCCCTCCAGAATTTAGCATTATTTATTTTTCCATCCAATTTTCAATTATTTTTAAATTTTGAATTTCAAACTTTTTTAATATCAAAAGTATCATAACATTAACATAATATTGAATTAGCATGCCTCACAGTCTTGTCCCTTGGTATTTCAGATCCAATTTTGTGTTAGAATTTTGAGACGATTTATAAAGGGAACCACTTATCTGACCAGTTTGATTTCCCCCAATTGAAACTGTCAAACTGACACACAAAGCCACAAACTACACACATATAAACATTTTCTATTTACACAAAAAAACAAAAAAAAATAATAATTAATTAATTACAGCTCTCATGCGGTGTGGCTCCCCTCTCCCTAAAACACCTGTATGTCAGTATGGCTACAGATAGGATTAAATAATAAATGAACCATACAGACAGGACCTCTGCTGGCAGTGAGAACACTGAATTACAGCATAATGAGCCCAACCTTTGCTGTGAGGTTCAGTTACATGTGAAATAATCACCTCTTATTAGCCTTCCATATATCGAGGTGTCAGTGTCAGGCATGGAGCTGTAAACTGAGGTAGAAGCAAGAAATCACACTGACTTGTAACCATGTTATGCAGTACTGAAGAAACAGTTGGACATTATGGAAAATACACTTTGGTTTCAGCAGTTTCAGGGGGAGTTACATAGTATAATATTATATAGTATAACTGAACAACAGTTAATCTGCTTTCCCAGCAGTGTCTCCACTGATTGCCTAGCAACCTTACAATGACAACAAAATTAAAATAATCTCAATCCCTAACTTTAGCAACAAATATCATATTTCATCTCTGAGACCAAATTTTATCTTGTGAAAGGAATCATATCATATCAAAACACCACAGAGATATCAGAGCCATGGTAAGATAAAACTGTTCTCATCAAGACAACAGCAGACATCGACCAGCTGCTCTAACCTGGCAGGAGGGACCTCCCATCTCAAAAAAGTCACAGCAAATTTCCACAATGTCATTATGTGGATAAACTGACAACATCATAATGTACTTATGATGTACCTGAAAAAATATAAAAACTTAATAAAGTGACATAAATAGCAGTCTGAGGGACAAATATCATAATCGTTCGGAGCTTGGTTCAAAATCTCTGTCATCACCACCAGTTGGAGCAAAAAGTTTACACAAGTCAGCTCACAAAGTATTCACAGTAAGAGAGATGGAGTCAGAACACTTCCAGTCATTTAGACTAAACTTGTCTAGATGTAAACTTTGAATTGGAAAAGTACTGTGACTGACATTAAACATCAACTTGAGAGACAAGTCTCACCATGAGGTCTGTTTAACAGCTTCCTCAGCAGATGGAGTTTATGCAGTTGTCATGGGATTGAATTCAACGAGTCCAATCTCAGTTTTTAACCCAATATTGACAAGAAAAGCTGAGATAAACAGAAATTTAAACATGTACAATTTCAAGACATCTGCTGAGGAGGATCCTGTGATGTTATTGAAAGCTCTAGAACAGATAGACATGGAGCCCGTGGTGAGATTCTGTTTTCTTTTGTTTATGTTATATTAAGCTATACATCAGTATAGAAACATTTTCTTATATTATGACAATGAGTTCAACTACTGGACACTGTCTAAGATTAAACAGAATTTGTATCATTCAGATGAACTCACATTAAGAACAGAGGCTGTATTTTTGTCATAGCAGTAGACACAGTCTCAGGCTGCTTCTAATGCAATGCATTCCTGAAATAAAATCCAACCTTGCAAAATAACATCACAGACCTAACTCATCCCAATGCAGTAGCCTAGATTCTTTTTCTTTCTTTCAACATCTCACAGAGGGGGGAAAAAACAGATATGAAAGCTTTGATTGTACTATATCCTTGAAGTGTGAAAAGTAAACGAAGCCCAAGCAAAGAGAGAGAAAGAGAAAAAAATGGTGGAAAAGAAGCTTCAGGTGTCATCCAGATTCCACAGCTATCCTTAAGTCTTTCATGACCAAATCAAAACATATCCGCACTGTCTCTCGTCTTCATTGTCAAACCCTTTACCGCCTTTCCCCCTGCCCTGGCTCCTCCATCCATCCATCAACCCATGTTTTTCTAACCTTAAAGCTCGCACACGCTCATGCACAAATACATAAACACACCACTACTGGCCCATCCATCTCATGCTACATCCACACAGATAACACAAATACTACACACACCTGCACACTCTCACGCACGCGTACACATACTAACACACACAGCCACAGAGAGGCACACATCAACACCACCTTTAACCCTTCCTGTCTCCACACTCAAGTCATGATAGCCCCGAAGAAGTGCAAGACGGTGGAAGCGTAGCCTCTGCTGAGCCTCCTGAAACGCTAGAGTTGTTTTTTGGCCACACTTTCCATATCTCGGGTCAAATATGCTTTCTGCTGAAGGAAACTCATCATCTTGAAAACTTTGGAAAGGTCTGTGAAAGGTTTTCCAGCATTTCGAGTTGAGGTTTGCGTGCTGTCTCTCTCAAAAATGGATGACTTCTGTCGACTTAAGTGCCTCGCTGAAAATGCAATTCCAAGCTGAACTTCACCATTTACCTGTGGGGCTACAGTAAGGTGTCATCCAACTTTAAAACTCTTAGTGGTGCCTGTGTTAATAATAAATTCTATCTCATGTTACAGGTATGCGAACCAAAACCTCAGTCTAATGTTAAGATACCTAATTTGGGATATTCAAGATAACTTTGAGAGTTTTAAAACTGTAACAGCAACACAGCCGCTGGCAAGACTGAAATACGCCTTCAGATAGAATTAACTAAGTTTCAAACCATTGGTGACAAAGATGAACCCTTAAAAAGGTGGTGTGTGTGCATGCGTGTGTATATGTGGGTACCCATCTCCCTTTGAGGGCTTCTCCCATCTCTGCTGTGACTAAAAGGATTGTGGGGATTTTTGACGTAATGGAAGAGAGAGAAAACTGCCTCGTTGGGAGCAACTGCCAAAAGGCAGAGGAGGATTTTTCTTTTTTTACATCCTCACCATCCCTATACCCCATCTTCCTCTTCTTCTTCTTGTCTTCTTCCTCCTATCCTCCTTCTCCTCCTCCTCCTCACTACCCTATCTCTTCATTCTGCTCTCCACACCGATGTGTTTTTTTAGAGGCTTCGGAGCCTGCGTGTCTTATCGAGCCTTGCCAGGTCTACGGGCGAGGCTGAGGAGAAGCTACTGTCAACCACTTTCTGCTATCAGCTCCGTGGCAGTCACAATGAGGCTGACATGCATACTCAAGCAAGCACATTCACACAGACACACATGCAAATAAATGCACATGCACACACACACCCAAACAAAAGTCTGGTTTCGACTAGAGTCGTTTTCCTACAGGGCTCCAGCAGAAAGAGAAATTGTGCTTAACGGACATAATTGTAAAAATGCTTTATGAAAACTGTCAAGAGGAACCAGACCAGTAAATACAGACTGGGTGAAGCTTACAACAAGCTGACAGCTTATTCAAATAAGATGCTGAACACATCTAAATCCCACCCAGTCAGTGAAAGGCGATGCATATGAAGTGCATTATTCCCAAAGTGATTTTAAGAAATAAATGATGATAGTGTTGAGGTTAGGTTTCTGCTGTTCTCTCTTATATCAAAACACAGCTATCTTCCTGAATGAGCTTTTGTTTTTCACTGTTGCAGAAACAATACTAGTATTTCTATCTATCACCAACTGTTCCAGAGCCATAAATCAGCTATTTGTTTCCCATCGTTCATTCCTGTCATTTCTCGGCCAACTGTCATGTTTGTCACTCTTTGTCTCGCTGACAAATTGAGACCGCGTTTATTATTGTAGAGTGGTTAACCTAGAATGTGGAATGAGTCATGTCATCAGATGAAAAAATATGTTGAAAAACATTCCTGCTAATCACATTTTACGTAAGATCTGTTACAGGACAGACAGACAGACAGAGAGAGGGAGAGCCAACATGAAAATACATGCAGGCTGTGAGTTTCTTTGTCCATTGTTCTCTCAGGCTCTGCAGGTGTGATTAGCAGACTGGCAATGTGAACCACCTGCATTGTTTTAATGAGTGACCCAAGAACCACATGCACAGACATACACAAGCACACCAAAATAACTTACAACATGCTTTGAGATGAAAATATCTTAGTCACATGCTGTTAAAGTACTTATTTTGCAAAACCACATACTAGTAGGTTTGTTTGCATTTGTGTGTCTGCGGAGGGTGTGTGTGCACTGGAAGCGGCAAAAGGTGGGTGTGCTGTAGCATGACGGAGAAACACATTTCTGCATATCAAAATGACTACACCCAAATGAGCTCTGGGCAGCAGAAGACATCTAAGAACATACAGACATGCCAGAAAGATCAGCCAGGATCATCTATCTATATCTTACTGACACCAGAGTTTGCTGGCTGAGGGAGTTTGTCACCAGCATCTTGTAATATTCTTTAATTTAAGTTAACATTCATAAGATGTTTGAAATCATTAGAGACTCCACAAGTCGTCATACTTAATGCTTTAAGTAATGTTAGATATGCTAACACTTCCCTTGGGGAAATTCATCCTCTTCATTTGACCCAGCCAAACTAATTACAAGTAGCAGGCGCTTACAGAGCGGCACCAAGTGACCAACCTCAGCTCCTTGGTCAAGGGCAACAGCGGGAGTATTCCTCAATATCTAACATTTTGGTGCGGGAGAAAAATGGCACACCCAGAGAAAAACACTCAAATGTAGGGAGAGCAAAATCACTTGTACAAAGAGTGCAAAAGAGCATAGAAACTGAAGTTTTGCATGGCTTTTCTCATTTTACTTCCTCTATTTGTCTTCCTTGTATTCTTTATCCATCAGGCATGATCAACAGGCTCCTAACTCTTCTCCACATGCTTATTTTACAGCTTACAGATCATGTTCAAACTGGCAATATGAAATAGCAGAGACTTCATAAAATACCCACTCCATCCGAAATGAGAAAAATATTGCCTTGGTGAGCTGAAGCATGTGGCATTTACCCTCTGTTTAACCTTTGTTTTCTGTGGATTTTCTGTCACAGGCTGTGGGCAAAGTTAAATCCCAGCTGTTTTACACTGCGTCCAGCTGTCCTGACATACACAACAGGATGGGCCGGAATCACCTGCCGGATGCATTTACTTAGAATAGTCGGCGGAGATGTTTGTGTGAAAAGGTGTGTAAAAGCACCAATACTATACTGTATATCTGTGGAATATGTTAGAAACAGAGTACATATTAGTATTTGTGTGGTGCCTGCTTTGTTGTGCACACACACATGTAGATGGTGTGTATGATGGGGCCAAAGCCTCTGAAACATCGAGGCAGAAGACGCCTACATAAACAAGTGGGTTCTGACACTTGTACTAGACTTAGAACAATGAGGATTATTTCTCTACACCCACCACCACTGGCATGTTCTGGCCTATCTGACAAGCTGTCATCTTCAGCATTGTTCTCTCTGTGCTATTGCATAGGTGACAAATGGTAGGAGCAAAACTGTTTGTGTAGGAGAACAGCACAGATTTTTAGAAAAAATGTGATACTGCAGTACATAATCTTTGCCACTGGCAAACATTTGAGCAGCCGAGCTAGAGTCATTTGTATTGAATCTACCTACACTGGTATTGCTATATCACATATAGAGCTGAATGCCTCATTGGCGCTGTCAGATATCTTAAACGGTAGTCCCTTCACCATTCACATCAAATGCACAATGCTGATGCTAATGTTCAAAGGTAGTGCCAACAGCAAACACCCTCTTTGAACAATTAGTTGGTTGTCTTTAATGCTACAGTGTCAGTTTTATTTGGCTCTCAATGGCACATTATTCAAACTGAAAATGAATGCAAGCTTCAAGCTGTTGAACCACCACCAAGTCACAGCTGGGAGCAACTTGGAAGGCTTTTAAAGTTAGTTTAAAATGTGAGGAGATATTCACATCACTAGGGGGAATTGCAGGGCTACAGCTGTGTGTGGTGTGTGTTTGTGCATCCGTTTGTACATGATGCTTGTACGACATGAGAGTGTATGTATGCTTGTGCATATGCGTGTGTGTAGCATCATTAGAGGAAGGTCAGTGTGACACTTGCAACACTACTTCATAAATAATGTAAAACGATACAGGAATTAGACTTTGTAATTATACCTCTCCACGGCACTATGGCCACGGTTTGCATGTATGTACTTGTGTGTATTATATGTATGTGTGTCTATGTGTGTGTGCATTTGTATAATCTCTAATTAACTCCAAGAGAATAACACTGGCTATTAAAGGGTTGCATTACTTAGAGATGGGAGTGAAGAAAGCATCGTGGGGCTCAAAGTGCCTCAGTTCATTAAAATTTGTGTGGTTTTATATGAGTGTGTGTGTGTAAATAAAGAAACTCACAAAAGGAATATGTGAGAGACAGAGAGAAAAGGAAGGGAAAAAATAAAAGAGAGACAATATTTAGAAATATGCATGCTCACAGGCCTATGATGTATTTGTATGAATGAGCACGAGTGAATGGCTCATGTTTATAAAGTGCACTACGTACGCGAGTGTCGCACTTGTAATCATATTCATCCCTGTCAGGTCAGCCACAGTTTATACTGCCACTTCCAATGTAGTGGCTGTGACTTAGCCTCAAACAGCACATGGTATTTGGCCACTACTCTAATGACATTTAGCGCTGACCGATAGGGACCGCGTGTCTCTCCAATTAGAAGGAACACTCCACTGTATGGCAAGCTGTTAGACAAACCTCGACTCCTCCCTGCAAATTTGGGGATGAATTATTGAAAAGGGCAGAGCTGAGCACCTTGATGAGCTTGGCACATTCAACTGGCTGAATGGTCTGACTGACACAGCTTGAGGAAAGAGGAAAAATGCCACTGCTATCTCAGCAGCTCAGAGCATAGCTGGTTCAGTGGCTTTGTCTGTGAGCTGAGCCTTATCACGCAACCTACCGGACATTCACCCCCTGAGCCGACCTACGTGACAGAAGTTAACATCGAAATTCCAACAACAACTGTCTTCATGGCAGCAATTTGTCAGATACAGAAATGACAGATGATGGTATTGCCATATTCTAAATGCAAAATGTGAATCCACATTGCTCCCAGGAGTAAAGAGCTCAGTGCTTAGTACAGGAAATGCTTCAGGCAGACAACTATCTTCTGTGGATGTCAGTAACATTTGCCCTGTTTAAATATAGAAGCAAATTAGAAAAGTTAAACACTCAAGGAGAAAGTGAAAAGGCCACTGATATCTCAGCTGCTCAGCCCAGATAAGTTTTTTTATGTGTGCCTTAGCTGGTGTTAAGTATGTTGGAAAAGCAAGACACTTTCCCTTAAACTGATGTAACAAGGCCTCACTGCAACATTATCTTGCGTTTGACCCTACCATAGTAACACAGAGCAGAATAAAACTGTGCACGATATTTTACCATAATTAATCCCCAGTGAATCTGAAGCTATATTTTGTTAAAGATTCTTAGTCAATGTCACTTTTTGGTAGCAATAAATGCATTCAGATACACAACTGGCTTCAGGCAAGTATTTTCATTAAAACCATAATGAATCATAAGATGAACTCAGTGGCACAGAAGCAGAGAGTTCCTTTTGATATTCTGAAATAATCCAGCAAAGTCTGGCCTGAAAAAAAAAAAAAATCTGACTACCTGAAAGAAATGTCAGCTTGACTGTTGTGTTGGGACCCCATCATAAAAGCACAGCCAATCAATTGTGCATTAGGATACTGGGTAAATGTATTTCTTTGTTTTCAATAGAAGCAGACCAATAGAGACAATGAGAAAAACAAAACTGCACCATATCAAATAATAAATATCCTGAATATGTTTCTTGATTTTATGTTTATAGATATTTTCATACAAAGCCACAGCAGGAGCCGCTGGGACATTAATTGAAATGTCTAAACCCAGCTGATTGAAATCAAATTTGCATTTTTACTTTCTGTTATATTTCAAAAGGTTTCTTCCAATTCACTTGACAGCTGAATGGAAGCATAGCTACAGAGCCACCAAGATAACTAAACTGTTGTAGTTCTTGAATGTGAGCATAAACCTCTTTCATGTGAGCGTGTGTGTGTGTTTGAGAAATAAAGAGTGTGTTAGCCGTCCCCAAGTGTTGATTGAAGCTGCTGATGACAGAGCAGTGGCACGGGGTTCTTTTCTGTCGTGCTCCCCAGGCCCCTGACCCATCTAATTGGTTTTCAGTCTTTAAAAGACCAAGCCATCAAAGACGCGACTGTCAGTCTGACTGCTTTCACTTCTGGATTCAGCTCTCTCTATTATTAATGACTGACAAGAAAACTTTCTGAAATACACTCTCAAAGAGACAGACAAGAATCCAGACATGTATACGCACATATTCTGTGAAGGACATACTAGGTAGGTGATCATGTATGCATACTTACACATCCTCTGCAAGCACACACACACTGATGCTGGAAAGTACAAGCATACTGAGTATAAGTGCATTCAAAAAGAGGCAAGTCAGCCAGCACACCCTGACACAGCAAAGAGAATATATGACCAAAGGGGTGCTGCATCAGTGTGTGCCTATCTGTGGATGTGTGTGTTTGAGAGAGGAAACGGGAGATGGACAGTGTGTGTTTGCATGTGTATGTGTTTCAGAAAGAGACGGACAGATTTATGTGTGTGCATGTGAGTGAGCGTGTGTATGTGTTCAAAGCCTTCATATCTTGCCTCTGCACAGACTCTGCAGAACTGTTCTGACAGTGCAGAAGTACAAACACTGATACAAGTTCTGTGGGAGTTTTTTGCTCCAAACAATACAGAAAAGGCTCATGCTAGTGATCAAAGTTGTAGAATAACCCAAGGAAACATCACTGCATAATCCTAGCCATTAAAAATAGGCTCATAAATTCTTGTTAAACTTTGTTGCTCACGAAAATAAATGTCAAACACATAATGGACTTGGAGGCTTAAATGTTAAATTTAAATCACGCAAGCGTTTGACACGAAGCCTAAAACAAGAAAAAAGAAAAAAAAAACATGTTACTGAGATTTCAGTTGCCTCAAAATGACTTTTCCAGCTCCACAAATAGGCCAAACTTCAAGAACTCCTCACATAGCTAAACAAACAGCCTCCTGTTCAGGCTCTTGCACATCAAGTTGTCAGCTGACGTCTGAAGAAACAACTGAAACCACAACAAACAAAAAGCCTTACATGCATGCGTCTGCAGCCATCTCTCATCCCTTGTGCTTTGTTTTGACCAAACACACGTCTACATCCCCTCCCAGCTAATCTGCACCTATCTGTCCTACCTTACCATCAAGGCTACACCAGATAAAACGTGGGATCAAGTCTGGCTTTGATACTGTGGGAGGCCTTGATGCAGTAAAGCTGCTCCAATCTGAACCTGTTGTTTTTTTCTTGTTTGATGGGACTCCATGTCTACCAGACTGGCACTACTGGAGAGAGCTCAAACCAGGAGAGAACCTGGCTCCACCTATTTCCACCCACACATGTTCACCTACACACTACAAAGACTGCACACACACACACTCTTTTATCCCAGGCTATGTTTCCTCTTTAGGGTGCCAATCAAACATTCATAACCTGCTTTTGGACTTTCAGCAACAACCTCTTTCTCTACCTGCCTGTCTGTTTCCTTTCATCTTTACAATATTCTGGGAAAAAGAATCACAATATGAGTTTTGTCAATATTGCACAGCAGCGTCTCTTTCATTCTCCCTCTCTTTGCTACTGCGATAGTGATCCAAGCGATAAAGCCTGCCTCTATTATTAGCAGTGTAATAGAGGGCTGTGGTTGTGAGGATCTGACAAGGAGATGATAACAAAAGTGCTTACTCCTCCGTTCTCCCCGCGCTCCTCCTATATCATTTTAGAAAACAGTCGCAGTGCACCAGCAGATCATGGTCGGCTAATGTCCTTAGAATTTTACTGCTGCCACCGTAAGCAACACTTACCATTACTCAATTTGTGCGGACATTAAAAAGAACATCATTAAATTTAAGAATTTATCTGTTTTTCTAGTCTTCTACCATTCTCCAATAAATATCTGTGATCATGCACAATCAGATGCCAAATAAAGAGGAGAAATTAAGAAAAAGCCAGACTTGTCAGAGATGTGGAGGCCCTGAGCTGCTCTCAGGATTGAGCTTCCTATTATGGACTCACAGCTGCTTTGTTTGAGATTTCATATCTAGTGGTTTTGGCAGTTCTCATCCAAAACATGTACCTGTATTCTTAGAAAATGTCCCTGGGTGCTTTTCCAGACACATTTATCATCTCCCCCAAATTATTATCTTTGGAGAATCTCCAGATTTGACACCTGGTGACATCATGGAGTTGAGTCCAAGTTCACTGCGCTCAGGCTTCAGAGGAGTTTGTTCTTTCGTTTCCCAAATATAGACTGGACTGTGTTTGACCAGAGGTGCAAGAATAAACTGAGTAGAGACTCTTCTTAAAGGAAAATTATTATTTTGTAGTTTTGAACAGTTATGATAATGATGATATGCTTGCAAGAGTAATTACTAAGACCTGAGACCACAAAGATATTGCTTCTGTAAAGTCAGACAGGGTAAAGAAACATGAGGAGTCAGACAATAAATAAAATGGTTAATTAGATTACTGAAAACACTTTATTCTGACGTAAAACGAAAGTAAGTGCTTGCGAAATGTGTATAAGTTGTATGGAACCAGAATTTCCATTTTTGGACTAACATGTAATGTACAACTTCCAGCAGCACACACACGTGCGAGCAGACACCCACATACTAGGAAAGGCAACACAATGGAGTAGTATGGCAGAGGAAAAACAGAATGAACAGTGACCAATTAACATCTCAGCAGATACCAAAACATACCATGGGCCATTTCCCAGTTTGTGAAAATGTGTGAAAACCTACTGCTGAGAATGTGTGTGAGTTTTTCTCTATTGTTAAGATTAGAAAAGACACAAGAGCAGGAAACAAGATGGCACATGCTCATCCCAACAGGCTGATGTGACAATATGATTGTTACACTTTAAGTGTGCCTGCGCTTGTACTACGACCAGTAACAACTTAGACATGTATGTCTGTGTGTTAGATTGTAGTGAGTGTGGATCTGTCAACAGCAGTAAAGGCAACCAAAGCCAGAGTAGATTTCCAGGGGTGTGTGTATTTGGACCGCTGTGGGCGACTCAGAAAATCCTTCAGAACAACAACCACAAAAAGTTTCCCAGGATGCCACCTGATGTGTGCGTGTTTCTGTGTTTCCCACTGTGTATATGTTTACTTACAGATACACAATTATGGCTCGATTTATATACATTTACATCAAATGTATATATTTGTGTGTTTGTGCATTGTGTCTAGCATCCTCTTGTTTATGTGCGTGTGTGTGTGCGTGTTCTGCCAAGCCCAAGAAAGTGACATATTGGAGTAGCTTCCTGTATCTATAATTCATACCACAAGCTCTAAACAAAGAACAGAGTGTTCAGCTCCCATCAGACATGCTACAGGGGAACTGACACGGTTGCTAAAGCTGCAAACAAAATATAGCTGGATAGCTAGGACCTGGAGCTAATAAGAGGTATTACAGACTGTGATAGTAGAAAAGAGCACACAGACTGACAGGCAGACAGCTGACAGCCACATGTGGAATAAGGGATACTATTTTCTCTCTGTCTCTTTTCCTCCCCGCCTTGATGGATTTTCTCTGACCCACATTATCAGGAAACAGGCAGGCAGACATGTGAACAGGTCTGAATATGACTCAGTGTGCTGTCTACACTGAAACAAAGGCTCTTTCAATGCCATTCCATACTTCTTTAATTGTGATAGACACCTGTAATCACCCCATGCTCACTTGGAGGATAATAATGCAATATTTAGAAACACAAGCTCCAATCATCCTCCGAGGGAAGATGCAAGTTTCATACCTGTTGTCTGTCGAGGTTTGTATTGGTGCTACATGGGAAGAGGCTTGTCGTATTAGTCATACTCACCACTCGTCTTTGTATAAATAAAATAAATAAAATAAATAAATAAATTGTACCTTTTCCTTCAAACAGAAGGTTGGAAGACATACAAATGAACAGCCAGTCTTCTAGATACGAAACAAAGATGATTCAATTCTTACAGTGGTGCTGATTTTATAATAAATGAATTGTCAAGCAAAAATTCTACATGTGTGCTGTTTCTAATTTCTTCATATCATTACAAATTTAATATTTCAAAATTTAATATAGGGACTTTGTTTGATACATGCCATAGTTTTAATGATTAATTGACTGTATAATCAACAGATTAGTCGAAAGTGGACAGAATTTGCACCCTAAACTTATAGTACGTTCAGGAAAGTATTTACAATTATCTTGCCTTTAAAAAAAAAAAAAACACTGGTGCACTGTCAATGGCTACATTTTAAATTTAAAGATGCAGCTGCTGCTCTTAATGTTGACATCATGTGTCAGTTTCAGCAGCACTTGACAGGCTATAACATTTCGTATAGTTGATAAAATCAATGGGGCGTGCTGTTGCTTCTATTTATTCAGTGCATTGAGATGTCACAATGGTTCCATAGGGCCTTCTTTACATCTGCTCCCGTGGGCCCGAGTTTCAGTATCTCCATTACTTCTGTAATTAAAATGCTACATGTTGTTGATAGCAGGTGACATATGTGGTGCTCTAAACACACAAATTGTCATGGGCTTTCACTATCAGTGTGATGCCGGCTCCAATTATCACAAGGACAAATGAGCAGGCAGATGGGGGGTATGTTCATTAAGATGTAAAGATAAACAGAGTGGGGGAGAGGGTAAAAAGAGGTATGTCAAATTTTGAAAAAAAGAGAGATGAGTGATTGCAGAGATGGCAAGATAATGACAGTAAGAAATGGTGTGGATGTGGCAATGATGGAGAGGGAAAAGTGGCTTTTCGTAAGTGATGGAAGGATCATTCCTTATCTATTCATATGTCACTGTGACTCATCCTTTAGAGCAGCCAAAAATAGCTTTTTCACCAACTGCACACACAGTATGTTTCTCCTCTCATTCATTCTCTTCAACTCAAACAGTGAGCAACAATCAGGGAATGTGCAACTGAAAGTAGAATGATAGGGAAAAAGTTGAGTGTGTTGTGCACAGGTAGGAAAGAGAAATAAGTATAATAAATGGCTTATCATCAAAAATTCACCATGCTCGTACAGAGAATGAGAGGAGAAACATACAGTGCTCTGAGAGAGCACTGTTACAGCTGACACACACTTCTCTAAAACTGTAACTACAGGCTCATGTGAGACTGTTAACCAGGATTTGTCCACTATGGACTGCCATGACCTGCATTATGGTCCCACAGACCTACCCCCTCCCCAGAAACATGTTTAAGATTGTTGCTCATACAGAAGCTATTTCCAGTCCATAATCAATATCTCTGCCACTGTTACTGTTCTGTTTACAAGAAGGCTTTCTGTTTGAGAAAATGTAAACACGACTACTTTTGTTTATGCTATATACATCGATCAACCACAACATTAAAACCAGCTACTGGTTTTAATGCTGAATGGTGTATATATACAGCAGAGAGGAAAAGAAATAAGACACAGACACAGGAAGAAGAAGAAAAAACCTGAATCACAGGCATGGAGAAGCAGACGAAAACACTTATTTGAGGTTTAAAAGTAACACGTACAGTAAAGTATAACCTATTTGAATGGCACCTGACTAAGAAAAAAGAAATGTCTGGAAATAGCACGGTGCTTTCACAGTGTTTGTTCACACCTCCCACACCTCCTAGATGGAGGGTGCAAACATTGAAGAGAGACAAATCACATTAAGCACCTATAAACTGCCGAACCCTGAATTGGAATGACTGGAGCTGGCAGTTTATCCGTGGGCACAGGGAGCTATTTATCCCAGGTTTACTGTTTACAAGACTTTCAGCTCAACCCTCAAGCCTTTCAACTCTTGAATTTAGGCCATGCCCACACCAATGAGGGGACATCTGAAAAATGCCTTTAACATGTAAAGCAGGTTTCTGACATACTGGCTAACATATTCTAGCCATTTTTTAAAAGCTTGCTGTCCATATGGAAATATAACAAATGTCTTAAAAATATTCTTCTTCCTTTTCTGTTACTTGAATCACTGTGGCAACAAAGTGGTGCATTAAGTTAACCACTTAAGTGTGTTTAAAGGTATAATTGTTATTCTGATATTATGGTTGGTATTTTTTAGCAATAGCACTCAGTGTATTTACATGGAGTAATTACCTCCCTTGTAGTTTTAACTGTTGGGTTATTGTGGCAAGGTCTGCCATTCCCACACTAGATTCAAGCTGCTTTCACACAAACTATATAACCTCACTTTTCACATTCACCTTCATTCTTCCACAGCCACATCAGAGCTGTGTTACTGAGTTATTGCTGATGCAAAATGAACATTTCCTGCTATTGTTGCTTCACATTAAAAGCATTCAACTGCTGAAGTAGTCACAGGGAACACAACGTATTTGTCACTAAGGTTAGCGCTAACCGTAATCATTCACCAAAGGTTCTCCTACAAGGCAACGGTCAGTGTCTTTTGTTTTTTTGTCTGTTTGTTTTTGGCAGCATAACAATTTTCAATATTGCAGCGAGAAATGGAACAAGAAGGCGCAGCCACACTGAGTTGTTCAATAAAGAGCTGCAGGCGACAGGCAACACACCTCTAACTTCTCAGCAAGGTAAACAGCTTCTGGTCCTGTGGTTCACTGTGGGTTTAAAGAATGAATGCTGAACACAGCATAAAACCAGATAACAGTTGCTCATGGCTGATTATTGAAAAACTTCATAATTTAGACAACATGAGTTTCTTTGTCTGCACTGTAAAGAGATATGCCAGCTGCTGTTCCACTGCATTTATTAACTAAGTAACTGCTGAAGGAGTGTTTGCTGCTGCCACCAGAAACTGCATGTTGTCAGCAAATCAACCAGGAAATCTCAGCAACTCAGCGTTCCAGCTTTAAACTGAAGACTATTTTGGCATACAGTACATGGCTGTATCACCTCCAACACAGGACAACATAATTATAGAGATACATCAACACCTGTACTTAAGTCACCTTATTGACTAATGAAATAAATTATCACAGAAAGTGGTATAGGTGACAGTTTGTGGAAATTCAACAAATGTAATGTTCATATTTAGAAGTTTCTGGTGTGTTAAGAGTTGCATTTCATTGTAGTAGAAACCAAATGATATTTTCACCCATTTACTGATCTGAAATACTCAAACATTTCCTAAAATTTATCCCTGGATATTTTTTGAACCCAAAATAAATCTTCATGTTTAAGAGCATCTAAATCAAGAAGCTTGACGCTGCAAAGCCAGGGAGAATGGAGACACTCAACAGCTCAAGCGCCAAGATAAACAAGCCAAGGAACACGAGCCGTGTGTGAGCCATAACACGATGAATATGGTGGTGGCAGCTAGTTACCGCTGCCTGATATGGAGAAAGAGGGAAGGAGCCTTGTCATGTACCAGCCTCTTCTGCCAAACCCATAAACTCTGTCTACTTCCCAACAGGGCTGGGAAATGATGTTCTAACTGAGGAGCCAACCACTGTGAGAAAGCTGTACCGGCTAAGTATTGAATCTATGATGTGAACTAATATTAGATATATCCATTTGAGATTGTGGCTCTGTTTGCAGACTGCACTGAGGCCTACAGCAGTGATAAAAAAAAAAAAGTTTTACAAGTCAAAACTCAAGTTTATTTGTTCAAACTTGAACTCTGGATCTGCTTACTGCTACATAGTCTGAAAAAGCTGTGTCAAACCTTAATCTTCTAAATGTGTGTGGGGTGACTTAAATAAAAGCTGAAGCTAGGCAACATCTTGTAGTGTGAGCCTTAACTAACCATCGGCGTGCCAGGTTCTGGGATAAGTGGCACTCAACCCCTTCAGCCAAGGCCTCCATTTTGAAACAGTATGCATTTTAATGTATTAGGTTGGCAAAAGTTTGGAGTGGGGGTCATGGGCAACTAAGCTGCGTGTGGGTTTGTACCTCTGTGTGTGTGTGTGTGTGTGTGTGTGTGTGTGTGTGTGTGTGTGAGTGTGAGGAGGAGAGAGAGAGAGAGAGGAGAGAGAGAGAGAGAGAGAGAGAGAGAGAGAGAGAGAGATCGCACAAGAGTAACGGCTGCTATTCACAACTGTAAGGCCTATTTTTTCCACTATGTGGCAGAGCTAGAAGATTGCCAAGGCAGCCAGCCTATGCCCCCATGGTATGTAGACACTGTCGTTCTCATACACAAGGAGAGAGGGGGGAGGACAAAAATGTGTGCGTGCGTGTGTGTGTGTGTGTGTGTGTGTGAGTGTATGTGTGAGAAAGACAGATCAAGAGAGAGAAGAGCTGGGGAGAGTTTGCAGTACAGCTCGCAGAAGACAACATAAGCTGTCCCTCTAATGAAGCAAAAACATTTCATCATTAAACAAAATCCAGACATAACTATGGTGTCATCAACAAATATTCTGCAGTTTATGATAAGGGAAAATTATGTCTTCCATTTCTTTACAATACTATTCAGACATTAGGGAGCTAGGCAGTGCTGGTTGGAATTAGAACAGAAATTAAGTACCATAGGTTGTCATCAAATGTCAGGTTAGCTTTACAGTCCAATTTGTTTATTCTTTAATCAGCTATTTACTATTTAAATTGTAATTTTGTACATTTTTAGGGGAAAAATTTACAAAAGTTCTTGGTCAACAGCTTGTGCTTACACAACATTTTTCATTTGACAACTTTGATTCCTTCAGTTAAAAGAAAATCATGTTTTTGTTTCTTGCAATAAAGTCTTGTCTACACAGGAGGCTTCAGCTATGTTTTTCTTTCATCCATCTCACAAGTTTCTGATGGAATAGTTACACTTCTACTTTAATGAACACCAGCACAGTATTTGGTGTTTCTCATACGCTTTATGCTCATAGCTGCAACCTGAATTGTATTTTTACACTTCAAGACTATTTTCTCCAGTTTTACTTGTTTAACCACAGTGACTGTATTTTCTGCTCTGAGCATTGCCAAAACTTGGGAGTATACTCAGTACTGTACTTGAACACAACCTATGTAGACACTGAGGACTGAAGCTGTTGCTGCTTCTCTACTAGTTTGCTGCTTTCACAGTTCCACCTGTGTAGACATGGTCTAAGGTATCGAAAGACACAATGTAACATACTGAAAGGTATTAGTACCAAATTGGATTGCTGTCAAAAAATCTCAAGTGATATCCAGCCATATACCAAATACTGTACATGCTACTCTGAACCTTAAGACCATTTTCTAAAGCAATACTTTACCTTTTAACAAAACAGTCAAATACCAATGGAACATCAAAGAGGCTGGGTGTTCAGTAAGACACTGGTGACAATTTGTTGATACAGGCGGAGGAAGCACTCTGTGCCCTATCATTGCACGTCGGATGACAACAGTGCCAGGCTCCAACCCACTCATTATAATCATTATTTCAAAGAAGGGAAGCGGCCTATGGCTCATATCCTTTCATTGCCATTATATCCCGTCACAGAGCGATGCAAGCAGACAAAGACAACTGTTGTCAACATGAAATGCAGCACAGTTCGGAAAACAAAAGAATGCTATGATAATCAAAACAGAAACGACATGAATAAATACCCAAACCTGTTTGTGATGTGACAATATATATCTGCAATATTACAAATATTTGGCATTTTCATAAAAAAAACCCAGCCTTTTTACCCCGTGTATGACTATCAGCCAACTTTCACTGGAATGAATGGATGTGATTTGGCTCTGTGCTTCTGCAATCAGTGCGTCTTGTTTAAACTGAAATAGATTTCTCACCCCAGCATAGTTCAGCCAAGAGGCAGAGCAGCTTCTCTAAAATAAACTCCAACAAAAAAAACTGAAATGAATAAAGAAAAAAAAAAAACGCACACACACACACATCTGAAAATCTCAGTCTTAAGCACTCTTTAACCATCGCTACCGGCTATGGCAAAATGGCACCACATTATCAGGGGATTAATGATTATTTCACAAACTGGGTGTGAAACAAAACAGGCTGAATAACGAGAGAGAAATAAAAGCTGATCACAGGAGTGGGAGATGTGAGAATAAAAGGGGGATGTTAAATCAATGAGATTTAAATGGGAGTTGCAGTTGGATTTGTGGGTTTGATGGCTTCCCTATCTGGGTGTCAAGCATGTACCGTGGGTGTGCTAAACAACATCCAAACATCCCCAAATCCCTGAGGCGCCTTTTGAGAGGCAAAAGAATCTGGGAAAAGGGACTGGCGGAAAACAGAAGTGGAGGTTAGGCGGGGGAGATGGGGTGGGTGGAAGAGGGAGATATAGAGTGTGTGTAATGGGGAGAGAGAATCAATGGGTACCCCCAGAGCACATAAAAGCCATGACATCATCGTATGGCACGGAGCAAGAAGTGGGGTGGCGAGGAGATGCTGGAGGGGGTACAGAGGGAGAGGGAGACGGGAGAGACGAGAGTACCCACAGTCACCAATTCTGCCTCTCGGGGCCCATCCTCTGGAATGGATAAGAGCCGAACAATGTGCTCTCAATGAATGGGATCCCAAATCCCACAGAAGAAAAACAAATCACCAGTGGGAAAGGGGGAGGGCGAGGGAGAGATGGAGAAAGGGACAGAGAGAGATGGAGAGAGAAAGGGACCCTTAAAAAGATGTGCACACAAAGCAACAAAGCATCTTGGGACATGTAGAGCAAGGCAAGTAGAGATTGAGACAAAGCTGCCTTTGTCCTTCCTGGCTGGTGGGTGGCTTGGTGTGAAGGATTTGAACGTGGTAGCATTTACATCAGAGCTCTCCAATATATTGATTGGGCCATGTAATCCCTCAGATGATCAATGAAAAGGTTGGATCTACTCCGGGTGGTGTTGTTTGTTGGGTCTACATGACAAGAGCATGTGGGAGGCAAGAACTGGGCTTTACGTAACTCGTCAGGGGAGCTTTGAGTTGCATTCAAAGTTTGGCCTGCTGCTAGTGATGCCGGTTTTGACAGAGACACGTGAGGCAGCGAGGGATGTTCAGGGAGCCTCTGATCACAGCACCTCCTCGCAGAAGTCAAAATGGGATGTTTAATTGCGTTCCTCATCACACAATGTTAATAAATAAAGTCACAGCCTTCACTGGGAGGGTTCAATATGTGCGTGTGTGTGTGTGATTTCATGCGAGTGTGAGTTGTTGTGTGCTTTCAAACAAAGAGCTTCCGTTCCTCCGTGATTACAGCACTGGCGCTGTAAGCCAGAACAGAGAAAATAAATTAGAATCACAAGAAGAAAAGTCTTTCATGTCTGATGCTTTGATAACAAAAACAAGCAGGTTTCACACAAACTAGAATTAGTTGGCTTATAATTCGGAGCTAGCTGGGGACAACTTGACACAAAAATTTCAAACAACAAATGGAAGATTCACTCATGAATAAGTCCCAAATAAAAGAAGGGGAAGAAAGAACTGCATTATGACATTTATTTTTTGGTTTAATAAAAAAAGGAAGACGTGAGAAAGAGAAGCAGAGCGTCTGTTGAGGTGGAATAATGCAGATGTGAAAAGAGTCAAAAATGCTGCTTCGGCTCTGGATCTGCCAAAAATGTGATCTTTCTGACAATTCAGAGCACTTTTGTATGAATGAGCATAATTAACAGCAGTGCTTCTATGATGCTTACAGGCACTCCTCCTATGAGAAATCTGAAACAAAAGATACAGCTGGAGCTATTCTTTGAGCCTCACATTCACTGAAAGCTTACTGAACAACTGTGGCATCATATCCACCTTGCACAACAAAATAAGGTTATTTTCTCTTTTCAAGAGTTACAAGAAACGGACAGTTGACAAACTGCCGTTTTTTTGCGACTCAATATATTGATTTGGTTGTATGTGTGACATTCAACAAAGAGCTCTACCATTTTTGAGCAATCAATACATTGATTAGTCCACAAATATCAATGCTCATTATGATTTTACAGAGCCCAAAGTGCATTCTTCAAATAGCTTGTTTTGCCCAAACTAACATAATTTTTTCAATGATTAACACATCTAGATACAGCAAATATCTTGAATTTTAGCTTGATATATTACTATTTTACTGTCAACCAACCAGGTGACCAACTAATCATTTCAGCAGTAAGGAGAAGTGAAAAATACTTTAGGACTGGGAATTGAACAATCTGTGTTACCATTTTAATCAAAATACCACAAAAGTCTACAAAGTCATTCAGTAACTTTAGTGCCCTACTGAGTGAAGTGGAGAGTCCTGCTATGGGAGAAAATTGTCCTTGCTCAGAAATTTTAATTGAATGTTCAGGGGCCATAAGAGGAACATAAGAAAAATCTGTTTGGGATTTTGTCTTAAAGCTGTGTTAAGTCATTTTTCTCCCTTCTGTGGTTTGTAACTCAAAAGAGCTTTGCTTTATCAATTCTCATCAAGTCTGTCTGAGGCCATCAGCTACAGATATCCTTTGAAGTCTGAGCCAGCATGTACAAGCTACATTAGCTCACTAGCTCTTACCCCGTGCTTTTTGCGGCCTAGCGTGTCCACAATAAATATTGAAATCACGGTGGCTGCCTTGCAAGTGGGATGTTCTGTATTATAAATGTCACCCTACCCTTGGTCGATGGAGCAGTGGCTCATTCTAATGCCACTGGACAGAGACACAGAAAGAGAGAGAGAGAGAGAGAGAGACACCACGACTGGCAAGGGAATTCAACTCTCAGACTCATTAAAGCAACATCAGAGAGTCTGCTTGCATGTTTATGAATAAAAAGGAAAATGGATACTGTGGAGAAAGGGGGACAAAATGATAGGGAGGGACACAAAAAGGGGGAACAGAGAGACACAGAGAGAGACAGTGAGAAAGCGAGAAAGCAAGAGAGCGAGCCAGCCCTCTGTTTCAGTCAGTCTCTGTTTTGGAGTATAGTTTCAGTAGCAAGCACAAGCACACTAGACTGTAGACCCCTGCTGTCTAGCTTTATCAGTGACTGCCAACCTGGGGTCATTAGCTGATGAACAAGATCAGGGAGAAGAATAAAAACTTTTTTGCTCCTTATTTATTAGGACATCTCAGCTTTTTCTTAAAAATAAAAAACTGACCAGTTTCTCCTCCTACAAGTTATTCAAACTACCCAACCTGAAAAGGTAAAGTAACTCTGTCTTAAGGTGCTTATAGCTAGTAGATTTATCTAACCTCTGATGAGGGGGACCTGAGTTGACTTTCATATCTCATTTACAAGCCAAATAGGCTGAGGACCAGTGTGCAAGACGACTCCTCTTGCAGCCTTTGAGGCCACTGGAACTTTCCCCTGCATGTTGTATAATTTTGGAATAAGGTAGCTCTTACTGTATAATGTTGACGTTAGTCCATGACAGTGCCCAGAACCACTATCTAGCGTTCCCCCAAATGATTTATCAATGCAGCATTTTGATACAAAGACAGACAGTCAGTAGTAGTTTCTTTAAGTGCTGCTAAGAATATGACATCCACTCATTAAAAGCTTCTCTCTCTCTCTCCATCAGACATTGCATTTGTTCTTTTATGCCTGGCATACACTATACCTCGAGCTTTGTACTGCGCAAATTAATAGGGCAACTAATGTTATTATTAGTGGTCAGCTCCTGACTCTGCAGCCAAGTATTTTTAGCCCTGTAAATGCTTACCTCAATCATATATATAATGTTTCATTCCTAATGTCCCTGTTATTATCTTTGTCCAATGCTCAGCTACTATTTGCTTGTTCTTCTTTGTGATTTTATGGCAGAGACGAACACCTAAATCTACAAAACTAATAATTTTGCTGCAACTTTTGACAGTTTCTTTGTTGCATGATACTTGTGGGGCATATTTTGAGGTCTCCTAAGCATGAGATGCTGAGCAGCACAAATACAAAGTGAATCTGAAATTCAGAAACCTAAAATGTAGTGGAAAGGAGACATGTACGTGCTAAACACTCCAGTAGCCAGGAGAAGGTACACATACACACACACACAGCAGGTACTGGGCAAAAAGCCACCCATTGGCTCTTTTAGTTGCCTCTCTTCAAGCAAAGCTTTATCCCACAAAGACCAAACCTCTGCAGACAGCACACCTCAGAATTAAAATGGGCAGATTGTGTACTTGTATTTCAAGGTCTGACCAGCTGGAAAAGAATTAAATGTAGTGTAGATAGCACAATTACCAAAAAACCCTCTACATTACTGATAAAAGCACAGATTCCTGGTGCTTTTTCTCTGTGTTGATGAATGGCAAACTCTGCAAACCATTAATAACTGCTACTGTAACCGCCTGAAGTAAGGAGACATCCCATATTATACTACTATTACTACCGCTACAACATTTACCGACATTCACTACTGCCATTAATCAGCAAGAGTAATTTAAACAAATCCCCAATCCTCCTCCACATGTTCCATCTTTGCTGTCACTTCCCCATCCTTCTCTTCATCTACATCCTCTCCCAATGTCATCTTTCTGTTGTCATTCTCCTGTTTTCCTAGTCTTCTTTCCTCAACTTTTCATCCTTCCTATCACCTTCCTCTGCATCCTCACTTCCCTTCCTTCTGTCCCATGCTCAGATCCTGTTTCTTTACTAACTTTCTTTTTTCCCTCTGACAGAAGATCACTGAAGTCTTTTTCTGTCTCAGCTGCTTCTCCTTTGGGACAACAAACAAGCTATGCAACAGGTCTTATATCATACCTAAGCTGAATGAGGCCATTTCCACCCGTCCTTGAGGATAAACTAGAGATGTCGCTCTCAAAACATTAAGGTGTGGGTGTGAGGACATTTACCTGCAAGCAGATTTAATGTAAATACTTCTGCAACACAACAACTTCCCACTGAACCCAATACAAATCTAGTTTAGGAGAACAGCAGCTCCCGTGGGTGGTATGACTGCTGCATGGAAGCAGAAACAGTGATCTATAATATCAATACATATTGTTAGTCCTCACATTTTGGAGACACTGGGGAAATTGTTACAAGAGGAATCCTGGACAGTAAATATTTAAATGAAAACAGAAAAACCTAAATGTCCTAAAAAGCAGTTCATTCAGCTCTCTAAATATGCCTTCAAACATCCCCTCCGCTGTACTGTAGATATACTGTATGTCACATATTGTTTGGAGAAGGAAATGTGAAGCTCTTTGGCAGTCCTCCTCCTCCTCCTCCTCCCTCCTCTTCCTCCTCAGGGAGAGTGCTAATGAAGCAGGAGGCTGGTCAGATGGGAGAGTCTCTGACTCTCCATTTGGGTTCCAGGCAATCAGTAATATACAGACGGCCACCCGTGCCTTCCTTTCCATCTCTTTCATTTTCCTTCTTTTACCCTCTTCATCTTCATTATTTTACTCCCTATGTCCTTTTTTATTTGTTTTCACCTCCTCTCCCTTATATCCTTATATTCATTCTCCCCTCCTCTGTCCTCAGTCACCTTTAATCCTCTAATTTCTCCTGTGAGGAGTTTTGCCTTCCCCCTCTCTTTTAAACAGTTAGCAGTGAGGGTGTTATAAATCTGTGCTGTAATTAGTATGACACTTGCAGCTGAATTTCATTTCTATTCACAAGTAATTTACTTCTCAGTCATCGCAGTGTTTTGACATTCCAGAAGTTGCACTGAGCAGTTCTCAGCAAGTTTGGTAGAAAACAAACTTACTGTAATCAGGAAACACCAATGGATGGAAATTTAAAAAAAAACAAAAAACAATGTGCACACTCAAACTGCCTTAACACAAACTTAAATAAGGTATCCATCGCTTAGATACTTTACTGCCCCAAGGGATTCTTTCCAACCTGTGAGACAACAGTGCCCCCTGCAGCTCACTAGAGGACGTGTACCTCAATAACATCCACTGAAGTTGATCCCTCCACACTTTTAACCAGCCTTGTTTTAGCCCCCCAGCTATCTCCTCCCACTAGGGGAATTGTGTAAGTGGATTTAAATAAATTAATGCCTCTTTTGCTAGCCTAGGGAAAACACAGCAGAACAGTCCAAAACAAAAAAATTCCTTCTGCTATCGCATTCACAAAGATAAAGAAAAACATATATTTTTTTCTAGCTTACGCCTATAGGCCCACATTTAAGGCAGTAGCAAATTTGAATATGTCATGCCTAATTCCACGTTTAGGCTGAGCCGGCATTCTCTGGGGACTGAATACAAAGCAGCGTGCAAGAAAGACACTTGACTAGTCAGCTGGAACAACACTATCCCAGCTCAGGGGATAATCAGTCCCACCATTTTGTGACAAAAAACTGCTTTAAAAGAAACCAGTCAAATGTCTGAATGTCATAACTAAAAATTTCAGTATCCATGCCAACAAACAGCAGTCCTGTGTAGCATTTAAAAACTAGAGGATACATTTAAAACATTTGTCCAAACAAACTTGATTAATCTTAGTTCTCTATGTGCTCATGTTTAAGGTTGTCAGAAGAATCAAAACATTAAGTCTAGATAAAATATTTCAAACAAATCACACTTCAAAGGTTGAAAATCACAGACTGTGAAAAAGAAACAGCCTTGTGAGTTCTCATTCCTTTCGCTACAGTTACAGAGCAATCTTTCTCCCAGTGGAAAAGAAAGAAATGAGTGAGGGAGGCTCATGAGGTCTTAGCTATTAGAGTAACTACATAGCATTAGCTAATTGGCATCCAAACAAACTCTAGTGAATACAAATGAATGGAAACGGGGAAACGCTAAAGTGGAAAATCTAAAGTTAAAAGCATATTTGTATCATGCCTCTTAGTATGTTCCTTTATGAACACAAATAGTGTTAGGCTTCATTAGTATGCTGAACCAAAATCCTTTATGTAATACTTTGTTCTAAATTGACACTAATATGCACATGCAAAGGCTGAGTATTAAAAACATAAATAAGGAACCTATTGCCTCACTAAGGCAGACATCTAGACTAAATCTAAAACATACTGTAAACAAGCCTGGATACTGCGCATAAATGGACACAGTTCAGTGCTAGTTACAATAAGACCCTTCAATAAAATGCACACACTGTCTAATTCTAGCTGCAGAGTGTCTCTCAAGAGAACAAAGAAACCCTGGAGGGTTCAGATAACAAGCTCCCTGATCTCTGGTCTTTACACTACAGTTACTCCGGAGCCAGATGTACGTCTACCTCTGGGTCAAGACAGACACCAGTGGGATTACCATCTATTAGCAAAGACAGAGCGACAGATTGGAGATGCTTCTCATTTGCTATAAACACAAAAGAGGTCTCTGATTACAGCAGACACCACAGATTTTTTGTAGTGAGTGTGTTTGTAATAGATGAGTGAAGTAATAAGAGAAGCAAAGCAAGAAAAATAACTACTGACCTGCACAAAGCATTTGTATGCATACTGTATATGTGCGTTCATACCTCAGAGTCTTCATTGCGGAGCCCCAGTTGGAGGACAGCACTGGGAGATTTCAGTCTGGCTTGGCTGGACTGGGCCATCTGCAGGTTCAACTGCCAACCAACATACTCCAGCTGAAACACACAAATGGTGCCAGACTTTCTTTAATATCAACATAGCTGAAAGGAAGCGTTGCACTTTTAATGTTAAACACACTTGATACATTTTCTAGAATCTATGAAAAACACAAGGGTACTTTTCCCACAAAATAACAGTGGAAGCAATGTTTCTGAAAAAAAAAAAACTACTTGTGTATATTTATGCATACACTGAAAATTTAGTAGTCCTTTTTTCAATTACGCTCTCACTGTTTGACCTAATCATTATTATTAATGAAAATACAAATAGAAACCTCTGCACATGAAACTGTTAAAGATAACAAAAATAAATGTTTGACCTTTCTTGCGTAACTCAGACATTTAGTTCTATTTGTTCTGAGGCTGAAATTCATGATAATTTTCTCAATTAATCAGTTGATCTATTAAACATCACAATATCCTAGAGTACATACTAAATTGAGTAAAACCCAAATATATTCAATTTACTATAATGTGAGATCACTTTTTAGAACCTGGAACCATCAAATCTTTGGCATTATTGCCTGAAAAATGTAAACAGCAAATCAATAATCATAATTAATTTTCTTCTGATGGACTGTATTGATAAACGAACTTGTTGCAGTTCTGATTTGCTCTTGATTTTCTGACATATTGTTGGTTTAATCTTAATAAGTTGTAACTTTCTCACTTTTGTATTCCTATTTCATGAAGATGAGACTGCAAACCCAACAAGATTCTTCAGCTGAAAATAAGGTGTACACAAGTTATTAATAACATGTTTGCTGACCATGTACAGACCAGATGACCTATACAGTCAACATTATTACTAGAAATCCCCAAATTATCACATTTATTAATATGGTCATTATCACATTGTGAACATTTACTGCTGTACAACTTTGCTTAATCTCCTAAAAGTATAAAGTTATCAGATAATCATTCTCTCATCCTAACTTTTCTGCAACATCTCCAAATGTGAAAAAGGCCTATTTGATGCTAAAACCTTGTCCTGCCTCCAAACACCAATCTCACCGATTCACCAACCTGCCTGGCTGGCTGATTTACCAACAGATACCTCATCAGTCAGCTGTAGCAGGGTGATAGATTAGCAGCACTGAGTCAAGGCAGGGCAGTTAAGTGTTTTATGATGCAGAGAGAGGCCATAATAATAAACCATGTGTGACTTATGGGGTCTGGATGCCACCATAGCATCAGAGGACAGGTGTGAGGTGGGGAAAGGCTGGGCCACATTATTCACAACTGGAACAACATCCACATTAGCATGAATAAACATCACAACTCTGTGATGCATTACTCATTTTCGTTATGCATATGCAAATGAATGCATTTAAAAAGGTATATCAATAAAATCAATTAAACTAAATAAATGCATATGCTGTATTTAATTTTATCTAATACATAAATGACTAAATAAATGACTAATCATCAAAACAAATAGTACAGTATCAGTACCTTATTGATGTCTATCCTGTCTAATTATGTTCTGTATTTCCTGCTTTCCTGCTTCATAATAATCATCACTGATCACTCCAGACAAAAACAAATCTCCTAACAGAGAGTAGTATTAGTCATAAGAACAACTGGACTGGCTACTCAGACCAACATAAAGACTTACTGGGATGTCCTGTCAATTCCAACAGATTAAGGAAATTCAAGTGAGCAATGCACCTCAGCAATGATCAAACTATGGAGAGAAAACAATCTTGATACTGGTGACACATCGGGCCACACTGAAGCCAGATACTTGCAGCTCTGATTGCAACTGCTTTCTCTCCACAGTCCACCCTTATTTTGATCACCCCCTGCAAGTGTTTGATTGATAGTGTCACTTGTGAAACAACGGGTAAGAATTTTATGACATATCAGGAAGAAACGAAAAGGTGGCGGTTTGTGCGTGTGCTGGTTTGTTGAATGGCAAAGGCATAAATCCTGTAAAAGAGCCTAACATCTCAGAAATGACAACACAAAATCCTGCTCTCTATACAACAAGGTTGAGGTGGATGAGCAAACAACAACATGTCAGTTATACACAACCTCTTGAGCAACTTGACTGTTGCCCACAGTCAAAGCAATAGCAGAGGTCGTCTTGAGGATCAATGGCTGTCATGGCCTTCTGCTGGCGGCAACAAATTCATGAGGGAGGAAAGATGGCTTGCGAGACACAGGCAGGTGAGACGTCTGAAAGTGTGACAGCAGCAACAACTCCAGCATAATGTGACTGATGCGTACATGCTGCTTATTTATTCTGTGCCTGATCTTAATTCCCTTGCCTCTGAAAGCAGCACTGTTTGAAGTGTCGTCGCTTAATCAAGTTATAGAGAGGAACACGTTTTAAAATTAATGTGACAACTTGTGTGAAAGGACCCTTTGTAAACCAAACAGCTGGAATGAATTCACACAAAAGCAGTCTTAATATGGATAGTCTGATGCTAATTCTCAATTTAGTATAATGTCTCACTAAATAGTAATCAATTCAAAGGGATAAAACAGTGAGAAAAGTAGCTTATAATTACACAGTGACTGGGGGTGCATTAATCTTACATTTTGGTTTAGAAACATGGTCAGGTTTCGGTTAAAATGGTGTCATGAAGGAAGGTGTAGGTAAAGTTCAGTACCTTCTTTGGGGCAAAGATATTGTGCTTTAGCTTCTCCACCAGCTCAGGTCCAGCTGTGGCCCAGGTTTGAGAGAAAACCTCAGCCTTGTCTGGGTTTAGATGAACTGCCTCCAGCTGCTGCTGCAGAGATGCTGGCTTTACATTATGATACACTGCCTACAGAGGAGAGGAGGCAAGAGGTAGAGTAATTACAGTACAATAAATACCACCATTAACTATGTTTTCTGCAACAGATCCCTCTAACAGTCATGTTCTTATTCGTATTCAACCTCAACACTGCTACAATACAACAACTCACAATACAACAGTGACCCCAGCTGGAGAAACAGGCTCCCAATGTGATCCACACTAACACACAAAAAAAGCTACAGACACTACTGTAATTTATCTTTCTTACTACAGAGTTCAGCTCTTATCCGATTTCTGCACACACTGAATTATTCAAAATATATAATTAATCAAAGTTCTCAGGTTCAACCACAGATGAATGTGAAACTTGTAAACTATTCTCTTGGGAGCACCTGCCCAGCCACTGTAGGTAATAACAGTCACTCTGCTTGGTGACTTAGTGTAATCTTCTTTTGTTGTGTTTTTGTTTTGTTTTGTTTTGTTTTGTTTTGTTTTTTGAGTATTCCGTTTATTTTTCCTGTTTACTTTTATATATAACGTAAACCAGAGGTTCCAGTCTTTGACCCCAAAATAATAGGGTCAGAAACTCGCCAGGCCCACTATCACCATTAGTTCACGTCCGCAGGAGCACAGGTGATGTTTCTGTGTGCTTGACGACCAGCGGACTCCTACATTGTTACTGCCACCAGTAGTACACCAGTAGTACATTTTTATTATTTTTCCTCGTTCATTAAAATGTTAGAATCACCAAATGAGATGGGTGGGCACTTTGCTCGGAGAACAGCAAGTCCATTCTGGGTTCAATTTTGCAAATGGCCACTCGGAAGTCATCCTCCACGTTTAGTCGCGTTGCGTATTTATTTTTAATTTAGGTCGGTACCTCTCCGCTGGGCTCTCTGCTTTGTTTTTGGTCCAACGTTTTAACCAACGTTTAATTTTTTGACAAAAAAAATGGGCCTAAACCTTAAAAGACAAGGACACTGACTCGAGCTAGTTTGCAAAAAAAAATGTAAGATAAAAAAAAAATTAGCTACGTGCGCACGTGCAACGTTTCTCGTGGTGCTGTAAATTGACCTGATGCAACATGCTGTCGTTAATCTGTCGTAATCACCTCAGGGGTCAAGTGGAGACAAAGAAAAGCGTAAGGCTGATGACATTTTTCTAAATTGTGTAGTTGAATTTAGCTAAAGTTTCACTGTCTGTAAAAATTGTGGGTAAAATACACTTCGGTGTATTCTAAATCAAACTGTATTTGATTTATGGAGGAGAAGAGAGTCCCTACCCCAACTTTGGGAACCAATGGTGTCTACATTGAAAGAGCATGTCTAAGTGGTTCAGAGTCCTCATGTTGATTTTCTATATCCAGAGCAATGAAAATCTTCAATGTAATAGCTAATCTTGACCCCTTAATATTCATAAAGAACAAACACCTAAACATAGCAAAATCACAGTCACATTATAAAAAGCATTAGAAAAAATCCTGTAAAAAAATATACTGTAATAAAGGATTGTCTGATGATTCACCCTCACCTGCTCTAGTATGAAGGCAGCAGTTTCCAGGACTAGATTAAGAGCCTGTTTATCCAATGAGAGAGCAGCCTCAAGTTTTTGCTCCTCTTCTTCACTGAACGTCCGCTCTTCCTGTGAAGAAAACATCATTTACTGTGAAGACAAGAAAAGTTCCTCAAAAGATCACTGTTTTCAAGAATGAAAAATAAACAATATATATTTTTTTTATTATTATTTTTTTTTTTACTTCCCAACAATAATTCCTAATGATAAAATTAACTAAAATTAGCATGACCTGGACCTGAACAGATGGATGTGGTGATGATTCATTAAAATTACTGTAAGGTTTTCAGTAAAACTGACATTTGCCCATTATGAGCCGATGAGTTTCCTAGCTATTGTAGCTAGTGGTTTTTGAGAAACCCCAGTTCAGTGCTTTTCAAGACTTTTCAGCTGCTGCAGATACCCTAGTGAGCAATCATGCAAAACAGCCATCATTAATGTTATTAGTCACACCTGTGCTTCTCAGCTATGACATTTCAAACTGTCTACTAAATTTTATATTAAAAGCTAAACAAAGGTGTGTTACTCGCTTTTAGCAGGCCAAAAAAAAAAAAAAACTGAAAAAACAAGTTGTTCCTGGAATTAATGACGGACACCTTTCGACAGCCAGCTAAGTCTTGTAAAAAGCCAGGATGATCAACAGGGCCAGCCATGTGTGTGCATTCATTAGCACCAAGTCTGACTGATGCTCCAGTAAGTCATTATGCATGCACTGCTCTCTCTAGCACTCCAGCTTTGCTGCAAAAGCCTCAAAAGCCTCTTGTCTTTGGCACAGATAACACTGTGCAGCCTTAGTACCTTCAGATGAAGCTTTTGTATGATGCGAGAGATCAGCCTGGAGAACTTGTTCACATCAATCGCATTGATGAAAGTCACTGCTTCTTTTATGCTGTTTGGAAAGAAGAGTTGTGAGAGTTAATCACAGTCGTGTAGAAAGTACTCAGATGTTTTTAGTCAAGAAACAGCATCAGAGTTTACTGCCCATGTAATATGCAAGACATGAGAGGTATTTCACTATGCAAGTGATTTTCAAAGGTACCTCTATACATTGACAACAAACATACATGAACTATAAACATAGTGCGGTGACAACATACAGCAACATCAAACAGCAGAGTATTCTATCTATTGCAATAGATTTCACAGGTAAATTAAGAGCATCAGTAACAGAAAATTAGGTTATGTGCAGATAAATAGACATATTAGCTACCGCAGAGTAAATATGCTTTATATACAACTATTTCACTGTCTATATGTGCATTAAAAACTAAGGTAGTAATAATAACTGGTTTTTCTACTTTTGAAACTGTATTTTTTTCTCTATATCCTTTTCTCTACAGTTACATATATTCTTGACTTTTGAACCTAAAGTTACTTTGTTATATTAAAGATGAAAGAAAACTAATTAAGTCAGAGTAAATACCTTTTGGTAGTACAAATCGTTTGAATCTGCCTCAATTAGTTGATTAATCAATTAGTCAGTCAACAGAACATTTTTAGACTGTTGGTCAGACAAAACAATCTTAAACTCTGGGAAATAGTGGACAGTTTTTAACTATTTTCAGACGTTACATAGACAAAACAATTAATTGATGTAATAATCAGGGGATTAATTGATAAAGAACTCGTCAACTCCAGCCCTGAAATAATTAGGCACTTGTACACTCAAAAGTACCCGTTCAGAGCAATGGTGACTTTTAGCCCCAGTTTGTAAAAGTACATTTGATGCTTTTTCATTTCAAATGTATAAAGTCTATACTACTGCATTAGAGTCACAAGTCATGTGATTTGATAGCCCTGTACTGCTGCCTAGTTTGACCCTGAAAGAGTTTATCATAGCTACAGTATTTTGGAAGCAAATGCATTACTGCAGTGGAAAGCGGCTTGTGTAAAACGTTTTCCCGCTGAAAGAGCACGAAAACTTGATAAAGCCGCAAATTAATCATGCCAGCAGTGACATAACTCATTTCCAAGCTAGTGTTTGCTAATATCATTAATGCACCAAATCACAATATCGGTAACTTTCAGGATGCCTCCGTGTCTATGACTCAGGCTACAGGTAGCTTAACGTTGGGGGGAGTCTTTGTCTTCAGAATTAAAGACAGAAAAAAATGCTCACCTTTGTGTTTCTTTAATAATAGAAGTCATTGTTGTGTGTTGCTTTCTGCAAATTAGAAATGAAGACTTGAAAAGTGTCAAAGCAGCAGTAGCAACAGCATTCTCACTGTTATCATTCCTCCTTCCTGTTGTCACAAGACGATTCACGTGACAGTCAAAGCTGCGCAACGATGCGCAGTGACTGCTCAAATTGATTTCCCTATCATGGCGTTTGCGTAAAACCTGCGCACAATGACTATCTGACAGTGTCACTACGGAGAAAGCGTTGGTCAAAACCCACGGAACAAATACGAAAAAGGAGAAGTCATGATTTACACTCAGTTGGCAGTTTATTAATACACCTAGCTAAAACTAATGCAGTCTAAAACAGCAGTCGTACAATAAATCCAATCTTCAATCTTCATTAAGGTTATAGTTTGTATTGAAACTGTTTTAGAGAAGTGTAGATTCAGGTTTGTAGCAGAAACATCTCTCTGGATATTGTAATATTGTTCAAAAACACCACAAAATACATTATCATTCAGTTGAATTGCAACTCTGAGCCTTATAGCCTCTGCACTATTTATTCATTTAATTGAAAGCAGGACTAGTTAAGTGAGGCATCTAAATACTTATTTCACCACTAATTTTAAGAAAGTATTAATGCAATATACAGCAATCAATGTAATGACATGCTGCACCTAACGACATTTTTCAAAATGTTATGTATCAAACACATCCTGAAAATATAAGATTATAGTAGTAATCAAATATGACAAAACACACAGGTTAAGTTTTGACAGTTTATTATGTTGAAAAAGAAGAGAAGAAAAGTCATGCACAGATTAAAATTAAGAGAACTATCTGATAAGACATGATAAATCATTTAAAAATATTTTGCATACAAATAAGAAAAGAAAAATTCATTTCAGCATATATATCCATATGTCTGTCACACAGCAGTATAATAATATTCTTTATTGTTTGCACTGATCTTACAAACGAGCTATGACATACGACTTTCAATACTGTAGTAGACCTGCTCCAATTTGGTTTTCAAAATGGTTTCCTTTACTTTCCGCCACTGATTGATTCATCTGGTCTGGAATAACCAAACCAGTAAGACTGCCCCCAGAGCTCCATCACCTGCCACACTTTCACTTTTAAGTAAACACTTGAGTATTTTAAATAATTTCAGTTACAAACTGACACAGATCTGTACTGTAGCAGCTGAACGTCAAGGGCCAACCTCCAGCGAGGCAGAAGGAATGTACCACTGATAAATAAATACTTCATTTTTCCTTCCAACAGAAAAAAAAACACATAAAACATTCTTTTTTTTAATAGGAAAAACAAATCAATAACACCAGAACAAGGAGTGTCAAACCACACAGTACCTTCAAGATGTATAGTTTTGATAAAAGTTAGTAATTTGAGGTTTTGGTAAACAGATTGCATCATCGTAAACATTGGCTGACATCTGCAGGCTCAGGATCTCGCTGCCACTATTTGAAGGAGGGTAAATTTGGCACTTTTATGCTGATGTCACCAATGTTGATGTTTCTGGGCATTTCCGGGAGGTTCATGTTCTTTACAGCTGATACAGGCACGAGCAGGCGCTCCTGCAATACCGGCCTATACACACATACACACACACACACACACACACACACACACACACACACAAAACACACACAAGGAAGGTTGATAAGATACAGATCAGTAATCAAAAAACATGCTGTACATGACAACACACTGAACACTGGACACACACGCACAGACACACACGCACACACACTATGCTAAACAAAGTACTAGACAAACAGTCAACTGCTGACAAAATGCAAAAGCACTGACAACTACTAGGACAGACATCATGTGCAAATGTACATTCAGATGCCTTCATAGCTTCATATGCACATGCATTTGTTTTGGTACTATAATGATTTACATCACAACCAGAGCCAATTATGAATCAACTGTGAGGACACACTGTACTAGACCATTCACTAATTTTTATGTACTTGAGCAGTACTGAACATTCATCAAATGGATAAAAGGCAGCATTGCTTGGATAGTGAACCCACCGGACTCTTGAGGACCGATAAGGGTAAAAAAAAAAATGCAAGAAGAGATTTGGTAAAGCAGAAAAAAATGGATTTGGATATGAAGGCGGAAATGATGTTTGGATAGATAGGTGTATAGAATGTGTGCATCAAATTTAAAAAGAATGCGTCAACGTCATATAAGCTTTAGCCATAATAATACAGGTGATACTGTACCTCTAGTGGGCTGAATTGCTTCTGGAAAGACTACACATGACTGTAGCTAACATTTGTCTGTCTAAATACATATTTGTGAACAGAGGAACAAGAATGCTGACATTTACGCATCTATGGTGTTTCCTACTGATGACATGAGGAGATTGTAAGCCTGGTAGTGCTAAACTACAATGGGGGATCTATTCTCAGGGACAGATGAGGCACTTCACTCTAACACAATGAATCTCAATGTGAAGCAGTTTAAGAGAAATTTGGCATCTTTTAAAGAAGGCATCAAGGTAGTTTAGCCTTTCTGGAGCAATAAAATAAAACACGTCTGTGAGAGATTGAATGATTTGATGTTTTTGTCTCAGGTGGGAGCAGACATTTGAGAATCACTGCAGTTAGAGATCCCCCCCAACTGAATCTTTAAAAGACAGACCCAAAAATGACCAGTAGGCTTAAAATACAGAAACTACTATATATGTTCACTGCCTCTCTAAGGGACACATTCAAAGGAATACCCTCATAAATCATTTAGTGAAATGACACACACAGAGTATGTCTGGAACATAGATTTATCCACACCACTTATTTTTCACAAGGTTATTTCAATGGACCATTTGTCTAACCGGCATTCCTCCCCTCTGCCAAGAATGAAGGAGACTTGTGTTAGATAGAAAGATGACCGTGGCTTTAACAGAGAGGAATGCTGATCCAGCACACGGGCTCTGTCTTCAGGACTCAGACTCGAGATATTTTTTGCCTCACTGCGGGGTCGCCTGGAGACGTACTGTGCAAGTCCATTATAGCAGGGTTTTTAATGAAATGCTGGGTGACTAATACTGTATGGTACATAAATAGTAACACCAGCTGCGCAACACACAACACTGGTTTGACTTTCTGGTCTATGTAAGTCAGAGAGTCCTTTAAAGCTGGAGAAGTACTCAATCTCTTGTCTGTGTGGGATATCAGTGCAAAAGAATCACAGGCTAAAGGTTTAAGAGGTTTTCATCACTGATTTAAGTCAAACTATGTGTGGTTTCGAGGAAGAGACCTGAAGGGAAAAGCATGACATTTTGGTAAATAGGCTTACTCGCTCTCTTGCAGAGAGGTAGACGGGAAGATACCACTTTTCATATCTGTGTGGCAAATATGCAGCTTGAGCCAGCAGCCGGTTAGCTTAGCTTAGCATGAAGAGGAAAGCGGAGTAACAGTTGTACTGTAAGTAACTAATGACATGTTGTATCATGTTGTTCAATCTCAACAAAAGTGCAAAACAACAATTCACCATTTTATGGAGTGTTGTGTGGCAGACTATTTCTTTGCTGGGAGCAGTAACTACATGGAGTCTCTACTGGCCAAGATATAATCACACACATAACATCTTGTAAAATGGTACATTGTTGTAGTTGCATTGTGTAGTTAAAGGAAAGAAATGGCAACATTTTTGGGTCTGCCATGAAAGATTCCTAGAATATGTTAGTGACGTCAGTTTACTATTACATGGAGGGCCATATGAAGAGACTGGGGGAGAGTAAACTTCAGTTAAGGTTACAGTACTTGGTTGTAAATTTAGCAGTACCTGTGTCTACCTGTCCTGCCTGGTAGACTGAAAGATAAACGTCTGTAAAGAGAGAGAAGAATGGAAAGAACTAGACAGGGTCAGGAAAAAGAGGAATGAGGAATGTTAAAGCAGATTAAAGTAATTACAGTTTATCTCCACAGAAAAAAGTGATAGGACCTATCATAGACCACATCTGTAATCTCAACAGTGACCTTAAAATTCACCCACAATTATTGTATTGCACAAAAAGCTAATAATTGAGAAGTATCAGTTTGAAGAAAAGACACTAATGCCACTTAATCGGTCGTTGCCAGTTTGGACGAAGAACAGCTCGCTCCTTGTTTCCCAGACACTGCCCTATAAATGGACAGTGTCATTTCGAATTAGCGTCAGTGTGAGAAACACACACGCTGTGGTCGAGGGTAGGTCCAAGAGGGAAGAGACAGAGCAGCTCTGATGATTGTAGAACAGTAAAAGACTCTGCTTACAGAATATCAGTCGAAAAAGAAGATTCTGTCTGGTTAAAAGCACACAATGCAGCTCACATTATTAGAGGAAAGTGTACTTTGTTGACACTAAAACTTTTAAAAGTCAAATATTAAAGCACACAAGTGATGTCAGCCAGTCAAAAACCTAGCTATGCAACCTTTCCCTTTGTCGTGTAAGCAACAAAACACAACATATTTGTACAACTTTGTGACTTCCTGTCAGGGTTTCTCATTGCAAAAGTGAAAAGGACTCCCCAAAAACATTGCCTCATTATTGTAGTGCATGTAAGCAATTAAAAAACAAAGCCAAATCATTAGTGCAGTTAAGTTTTAGGACAACGGAGGCTGAAATCCACATTACACAAAAACAGAAATGATTTCATGAAATTGTCTCTGGCTGTCTTGTCTGATTAAAAATTTCCAATGTGTAAATGAGTGTTTATCTGCTAGCAGAAGCTGTATGGAAAGCAAAGCAATGTCCTTGCATAGAGCAACTATCTAAGCAAGGACACTGGCTTATAGATGTTACAAAACACATCTGGAAAGCAGTTTCAACTTCAACGTGGACAGCGATATTAAATTCACATTCTCAACTAAAATAATGAGCATGTAAAAACACAGCCTAAAACCAGCCTATTTTTCATTACTGTGAGTCAAATTTAGGATGATATGAGAGATTCGATGGTCACAGATTCAGGAGATGCATTGGACAATGGTACAGTTAAGTCTAGCATAGTAATGACAAAAAGTGATGACTGTGATACTGTATTTTTATACTGAGGGATACAGGAGAGAAAATGTCGAGTCCTGATCTGCGTCGTTAGCGGTACAGCGGCAAGAGGAGAGGCCGAAAAGAGAGCACAAACACTCAAGAGTAGGTAGGGAGCATCCACAAGGTCACTGGAGAGTGGCATGCAGGGTGCAGCATACACACATGCCTGCATACTGTATACAATACCTCAGAGAGTATGGGAGCAGAATCATAGTCATACACATTCGGTAGACGGGCGGGGTCAGGCTTACCTCAGACTTCTCCATCTTGTTCTGAGCATCCACCTGCGTGATGATTTCGTTCATGTTGGTCTCCAGGACCATCCCGCCCATCACCATCTCTGCCAGAATGTTGTGGACCTGAGAAAAATGAGATGAGAGAGATCCTATGGAGACGTCTATCATATTACTACAACTGTGGTCTGCAAATACCATCCGCTTATGGGTGCCCACAGGAGGACCTTTAAGACCCTAACATCTGAAATCAAAACTGCAGTAGCTACAACTAACGAATGTTCTTATTATCAATTAATCTGCTGATAATTTTTCTCAACTCATGTTTTTTTGCATAAATTTCTATAAAGAAAATGGTGAAAATGCCCATTATAGATTCCAAAGGGTTTAAAGACACATATCTAAGTTGATTGTTTTTGACCAAGCAACAGGCAAAAGCCAAAAGATATTCTGTTTACTATACTTTATAGCTATTTATTGCAACATTTAAGAAGCTGGAAACAGGGAATATTTGGCATTTTTGCTTGAAAAATGACAATAATTCAACTATAAAAATAGTTAGCAATTAATTTCTATGGTTCTACTAATGGATTAATAAACAAATCATTTCAGGTCTGGACTGCAGCATGTATTTAAGCTGATTTAAAGAGGCTGTAATACTACAATTGCACACTCAGTGTGACTTCGTAAATTGCTCAACTACGAAATCTAGGAAGTCACAAAAATATTATGAATGTCACAATAGCTAAATCTGTTGTCACAACTAAGGTCATCAGATAAATGTGACATTACAATATGAGGCAATAATGGCTCAGGCAGAATATTACAATGGAGTTCTGATTTTCATTTCTAATATTGATAGTTAAAGCGGTATTATAAAGAGAGGCAAACAGATTCAAAAGTTATTTCCTACCTTGTCTACATGGAAAATTAAGTCAAGCTCACAGACGTTCTCAAAGCATTTGTCCAGCGTTTCCACAAATACCTGAAAACGGAAGGTAGTTTAGTGAATGGACTGTGACACATTGAGAAGCATGGTCACAGTACACTGTGTTTTCATAGGCTGTTACCTGGATTAAGTCTAAAATTCCTAGTTCACTCTCTGAGGAGTCCACACAAAACACAAAGTAAAGTGTGGCGTAGTGTCTGTAGATCAGCTTGTAGTCTGATCCTCCGATCAACCTGACACAGAGGGAACAAGGAGATATTATAGAAACTTATTCCTGATCTAATACATCGCCAGCAAAAACCTAAACATGATCAACACATTATTCACTGTCTACATAACATTTCCACATGACTGAAAGACAGAAATCTGGATTTCTGCTTGTTTTCCATTTTGGAAAATAGACACAAAAAGAGCTGAGTTCATGAGGAGTTTACAAACACACAGAGAACGCTGCTCTCTGCCCCGAGTATGACCTGATAGGAACTGCATGTCGTAAACGTGTCAAGACACAAAGACAGCACAAAGTTAATGGGAGAGAAACAACAGGTTGCTTTCAGACATGAGTCAACATGCGTTGACATAAGACATACTAACTTGAGAAGATATGGAAGGCAGTATATATAACCCAGTAACCAGTCAGTTACCACAGTAAGTTAGATAAGACCTCAGTGAGTTTGAGCCAGAGGAAATGTTGAAACCCTCAATCATGTGTAAACACTTGAAAGTAATTACAATAGTTTTTAATATTTTGTTGTGATACTCCTCCATAGTTGTCTAAATGCCTAATGTAAAGTGAAACAATAATGTTATAATCATTTGGCTTTGGTGTCACACAATTTAAGGTAACAGAGAGTGTTGAGAAGAGAAAAGTGCAAGAGCGAGTACGAACAGTAGAGTTTCTCAAGGTAAAACGACACCTAGTTCCTCATTCATGAATGATGAATGAACTTCAAACAGACAGCGTTACTGTCGATTGTCACTCACAAAGCCCTCAGAGCTTTCCTTTATAGTGTGAAATGAATTCCTATGATGTTGCATCAGAGTAAATTATTTACTTCCCTCTGGTTAAAACCTGGTTCTTTTAGCATTTAGACACAGTCACCTGCTGATGCAGCCAAGCTTCATAACTTACATTCCACCTTCCAGGAAATTACAGACGTTCTCATCTCTTTTCGAGACCAAGTGGAAGGTTTCTCTGATGATCTGTTGCTCCGTGTCTTCAGTCTGCGGAACAAACAAGGAAACACAGGCTGTTAAACACACACGAGATGGTAAATAATGCACTGTATGTGCACTTAATTGCTTCTGGTGGACCATGTCATTACTACTAGCCAGAAGACTGGCTTGACAGGTAAATTAATTGTTCGTCCCGCCTCTCTTTTTCTTGAGCGCTACTGGCTCCAAGTGAAAAAACAGGATTTATATACTTACCTTTCTCTTTGTCATATTTAAACACACTCTAGTGCCCACAGGCAACAGAAGCAATGATTTCATTGTACAAGGTGCATCAAGCCAGACAAATTGTACTGTTTGCTAATGGAGGAGATTCTGTTTAAAAACTGAAATATCCGTAGGTGTGTTTGAAAGCATTCATAGAAAGGCTTAAAGAGTGGAGTCACATTTGAAGATTTTCTGAGCTAAGACGGGGCCAAAGTCTCCTGCTTTGGGTTGTTTTAGGTGATTAAAATTCAGCTGAAAATGCATGCTCAAAGTCCAGGAGAGCATCAGAGAACGTACAACAATCAAAATCATGGTTAATGTCTTGTCATGCGCAGCTCTGACACTGAGGCCACCTCACCACAGGGAGCCAATGTCCTCTCTCTGGGTCTTTAACAGGTCAGCGAGCACAAGGAGAGAAGAGGGTGTCCAGTATGCAGCTGGGCTGGAGGACTAGATCGGTCATGTGACTTGTAGCATGGGACTAGCAGGGTTACGGTACTCACAGTCCAGTGACACAGTCGCAAATGAGCACAGCAGTAGGAAGAATAGCAGCTGCTCATTAGGATGTTTCTGGTGTTGAGGGTTTTAAAGGACCCTGGCTCCAGCTTTACAGACATTTCTAGGTGTTTATTACTTTTAAGTATTTAACTGCAATTATAACTTCTCATATAAAGACAGATTTGATATTATTACAGCTGTGTGTTGTAATCTAGTGTCATTCATTATCTGACTATACACCAGCCCCCAATTACTGGCACCCACAGGAGGAGTTATAGTTATACCTGCTGACATCCTCAATAAAAATGCTGATGATACATAAGTAGAGGGCTTAAAGTGTTACCAGTCTTTAAAAGCTGCTTTACAATTCTGTGATCACATAGTCTATAATACAGAGTTTAACAGTGTCATTTACTGTGTAAGATTTTTTATACAATGAGCCATTGTAGCTGTGAATCTGCAGAGCCAGAAATTCACACAAAAATACAGGCCTCGCTGCTATAACATGAACACACAGCTGCATTTCTTCCAAGGATTCTCGCCGATGCTGGCACAGCGCAGATTGATGGTACATGAATTTATGTGGTGTGAGTTTGTGTGTGTCCATATTTCACTCTCCTCTCACACTTAGATTGGACAGATGCTTTGGCTTTATGTCTCAGCCAACAGACCAGGTCTAACTAACAGGGCAATACCTCCTCAGCTCAGCCACTCTCCCTCTAAAACACAACAGACATCAGGACTCACAAACACACATCCCCAAACTAAAGCCCAGACTGAACAGTAAACTAATTTAAATAAACCAAATGCTTAAGACTGTTTTCACAGCAAGCAATATGTGTGAAATGTTACATCCTGCCAGCCAGTTAGCCAACACCTCAGCTTTTAATGTAGCAGATGGTGTCTACAGAGTCCTCTTATAATCCAATCAAATTTAATTTATCCTCCTGAAATACAAACACACCCATGTTCAGTTTGTCTAAAGATTAGACAACATGGAGGGTTGAGCTATACTGTTCAACAGGGCCGCAAGCAAGGCTTCTTGCATTATTGATTTATCTGTTGATTTCTCTCTTGGATACTGAATTGTTGGGTCTGACCTATAGTCCAAAACCCAAAGGTATTCAGTGTATAATGATTAATTGACTAATTGATCATTTCAGCTCTGCTGGTTATGCTCTTGTTTTTTATTATCAATTAAACAACCTATAATTTTCTCAATTAATCATTTTGTCCACAAAATGTCAGACAACAGTAAAAATGTGCATTTCTTCAAGTCCAAGATGTCACCTTCAAATGTCTTATTCTGACTACTCAACAGTCTGAAATCTTGATGAACAGGTTAATTGATTATTCAAATGGTTGATTAATAGAAAATTAATCAGTTTCTTTTTAATAATTGATTCATTGTATGTGTGGTTTACTGAACCAAAGAGCCAAACCTCTGCTAGCTCCAGCTTCTCATAAGTGAGGATTTGCTCCTTTTCCATGTCTTGTATGACAGTAGGCTGATATAACTGACACAATTAGTCAATTAATTGATAGTAGACACCTATTTTGATATGTTTTGTTTTTTTTTTCCAGTAAATCCTCACATTTGGGAAGGCAGGTTTCCCAGCCTTCAATGACTCATTCATAAACTGAATATCCAAATAGCTGCCAATTAATTTTATTGTGAATCAGTGAATCAGTTAGTCGAGTAATCCAGTCTAGCTCTAGCAGAGAATTAATTTACCTGCTTGGGTTAGGACACTGTCTACGCCACCTTGCTACTGTAGTACCAGAATTAAGGAGGGAGGGCAGGCAGCCAACCTTGAGATATAAATCCAATTATGAGAACAAGCCAGCACAGCTTGCCCAGCAAAGGATATTACATAACCTGCCATTTGCTACCTGCAACTTATTCCTTCAATTCCTCTGTCAGAACAGCTTCAGCAGGCAACGTCACCCCAACTTAATGACAATAAAGCTAATTGAATCGGCGGAGGTGAAAGGTTGGGAGTGAGCACGAGTCAATCACAAGGACGTTACTGAAGTCATGTGACCCAAACAGAGTGAACTCACTTCGCTGTATTCATCATCACAGCTGGATGTGAAGCGCTGGGAGCTGAATTAAAAGAAACTGGGCTCAGTCCTGTTCATACAGGCTCAACAAGAACGCGATACCCTCGCTTCGGCTTGCACGTGTTTAATTATTCATATTTTAAAAGGACAGCATGGTCCACACTGACATCTTATACAGCAGGAGCAGTTTGAAATAACAGCCCATCACTGAGGTGGTTGTAAACTGGGCTCCACACATCTTCCCATTCAAACTGTTTGCAACAATATTACACAGTGTTTTCTGGTGATTGCATAAGAAAACATACAACAAAGTATCTCCACAGCCACAGATTGAGATGTACTTTTTTCATCCTGGCCTATGAATCATACAAACACACCTGCATCAATAGTGAAATATGGAGATAAACATTAATAATAAGAGGGGGAAAAAATCTCATGTTACTCACATAGTGCTCGTAGAATTTAGAAAGCCTTGGTTTCCCATGGTTGTTGAATATTAAAATGGCTTTTATCATGATTGTAGCTGAACGGAGGGAGGCGGGGGGAACAGAAAGGGATCAGTCTGTGAAAGACTGTTGTCTGTCAACTCCCGTGAACCCAGATCTGACTGGGATTCACGGCTAAATCCCGTCTCGATTTAAGGTTAGTACGGGATAGCTTCGAGCTACACGCTGCTACTCCTTCATCGTCTCTTTACGGAAATATTCCACGTCAAAGGACCAGTCATGCTCTCCTCCTCCTCCTCCTTCTCCTCCTCCTCCTGCTACAGCAGCCGCGTTGGCTCAAACCTCTGCCGTCCAGCGCTGTGCGCTACCAAGGGAAAGTGACTGTTTACCTCTGTTTCTGGAGGTAATACTCGGATCATCCAGGCAGTGGCGTAAGACTGTTAAATATTTTGTACACGATGGTCATCATATGCACTGTTTATGTGTATGTTTATGTTCATATATTTAAATGTATATAACTATGTAAGTTTAGGACTAGGTGGCATTACGCACGCCCACATGTAGGCTACGTATATTATATTTTCCCTATTAAAAACGTTTATGAGCGATAAACATACTCTAATTGTTCCTGTAAGAATGTGTGTCATGAGGTGAAGTAAAGTTCTTGGGGTGGGGTGGGGTGGGGTGCATATTACCCTAAATGTATGTTATTATACTGAGAAGCAGAGTGGAATTTGGCAATAAAGTGGCATTAGATACTGGAAAACGACTAATTGTATTGACCTCTGCACAACAGTAATAGTAATTCCTTTGAAAAACATCAAGACTCACATTTTTAATCTACGTAGTCTGACTCCTGTGATTGCATCCATACATACGGTGAGCTGGGATCCAGACAGAGAGGATGAACCTGGCCACAATATGGAGGTTTTCAGTCATTATGGATCATTGATTGTAGACTGATGGCCCCAGTATATGTGTAGATGAGACAAAGTGTACATTTATGTCTGTATGTTTCTGTGAGGAATATATTCCCACTGTGATAACAAATATTTATTTGTTAAAACATACATTTTTTGAGTTACTAAATTACACGTACAGTCATTATATTACACAATCTATTTCATAGATTCTGCATGGTCTAATTCTATGCTGTTTATTGTCATAGCTTATTATTATGAACTCATTCAAATAAATCTATAAGCACATGTTTGCTTTCTACAGTTGTAATATCAAAGTTGTGTAATCTTCTTTTAAATTCTCCATTTGGCCAATTAATATTTATTACTGTCCTAACAGAGCTTCAGTAATATCCAATATTACTACAAGTGGCTGACTAAAGTATTTAAACTTTCAGCCACAAGGTGGAGCAAGAGTACATGTGGTATTGATGATGTGGCAGCCTGGAGGAAAACTTGGCTGGACCCCTGATTCAAAGAACATTCTCCACTTTCTATCCTGCCAGTAAACATGAGAGCTTGAATATCTTTCAAAGCCAGAAAAGATTTTCCTTTGACAGACTGACACACATTGGAGATTTCCTGCTGGAATATCTCTGCTCAGCTGTGGTTTAGAGCCCAACCTGTGGTGACCAGTAACACTGAGACAATTTTATCCATTATACTCTATCCATTTCCATTTCTGGAAAATGTGACAGAAAAATTAGTCTTTCCTACTTATGCAATCTCCTGTTGATTCATCAAAAAAGCAAAGTGTCCTTGGGCAAGACACTGTGCTCAAAGTTTCAACTCAGCACTCTTGACACCTACACTGGTGTTTGATATTTTGTATTTCTGAGCAGCCACTGTTCAACAACACGCAAAAACAAACACTTTGTATATCTTATGTGCACCATATCTGACCTACAGTAAGCTCAGCTACTACACTGGTGTCCACCGTTACAGTTTTTCTTCACAATAAGTCCTCTTCTTCAGGGAAACGGGTGGAGCCCCTGAGTGAATGACCTGTATCTGTGAAAGAATGCGTTGCATTCATTCAAATGATTTATGGTTTACTGAAAGTTCTGGGAGCTGGGGTAGCTGGCAAAATATTCCAAAAACATCCCTCGAGGAAAACACTGGATTTCGTATCAAAATCACAAACAAGAGCTTTAACTTAAACATGCACAAACGCAGATGCACACTGGCAGGTGGAAAGACAAAAACAGTTCCTCAGTTTGCCTGTTGTTGTTTTTACTGATTTGAGGCTGAGATATGAAACTATACCGTCACTATACCAAAAACCCCACACTACAAATAGCAAAAGTGCACTGTCAGAGGGTAATCTTACTGCAGACACATCAGCTGTTCAGCCAGGACTTTTACTTTCATTTACCCCTCTGACAGTGGGCTATTTACAGCTACTTTTATTTATGCATTTTATTCAACTTTTCCACCAGTGCTTACTCACTCCCACGAGACCTGCATGTGTTAAGTGCATGATCCATCATTAGATCATTGGAAATGAAACAAACCATCATGCATCTGCTGTATTAAAGTCACTTTCCTTCTTTTTCCCCCCTTTCCCTTCCCAGCCTGTCACAGCCTGAGTCATACAGTATGACTGCTGCATAGTTTATCTATTCATTTATGCATTGCAAGTCATAACTTCCTGACTTGATGCCCTGAAAATAATCCAAGGGAAGTCCAAAAGAAAACAAGATGATGTGTTTCCCAAAACGGTCTGGATACCATTCAGTCTTTTTTTCCCACGTTTTTCCTTTTGCATCCCCACTTGTTGTTTGCGTTGTGAGCCTCTCGCCTTGCCACACACCTTGGAAAATGCGTTAATGACTGTTTTTTTTTTCTCCTGAGAAGAGAGGGCCCACAAAGAGAGGCTGGACCGCTATTGTTAGAGGAATGCCTCAGCGAGAGCGGGGGGGTGGGGTGGGGGGTGTTTGTGACAACGTGGTGGAATTGGACTCAGAGGATTAGTCCAAGTTCTTAATGCATCAGACAAGTGCATAATTTTGCCGAAAACACGCACAATTAAAAATAGAAATGACGCAATCTCTATAAAGGAAGTGCGGTGGAGGTGCCGCCACGTCTATTTTTTTTTATTGTTGTTGCAATATCTCATTAAGCACTCAGTGAAAAGTTCATTTAAAAGGGACTGCATGCTGTGGGCGTTCTCCTCTCCCCGTAATGGTACAGTCCATCACCAGCTCGCCCCTAAAATTGCGGCGCTAGACTATAAAAAGAGTGAGCAAAGTTGGAAAGAGAAACCTGTTGTCTTAACCGAGGCAAATTATTCCAAGAAAACAGCTCCTCCGGCGCAACTAAGAGAGATGGAGAACACCGAGGTGGTGAAACCAGAAACTCTGGATGAACTGATCAAAATCCTGCATGAAATCTTCGAGAGTGACCACATCAATGTGGATGAGGTGAAGGCTGTGATGGAGGCATATGAGAGCAACCCCCAGGAATGGAAGCAGTATGCAAAGTTTGACAAGTACAGGTAAAAAAAAAAAAAACACCACTTTGTTTCATATTCCTGTTGTTATTCCCAACTTCATCAGATATTGCTCATTTATTATGCTGTTGCACTTTGCACTTTTGCTCAGTAACCCTGGTCCAGTGTGCCAGTGTGTTTGTTTAAACTATAATCAAAAGTTTATTTGGACAGTCATATATATATATATATATATGTTTGTTTTAGGTTTGCATTTTATGTCTTCTTCGCTTACTTTTTATTTTCAACAACTTTTGATGACTGCTTTAGTGAGCTGCAGGCTTAGGATAGGTTGTTTATAAAGTTTGCAAATGACTGAATTCATTTGTTTTGTTTTTTTAAAAAAAGTAACACAGCCAGTTATTAAAATGTCAAACATTCTTATATTTGAATGAAAACCAGTTGTTGTTTCCATGTGGAATAGCAGCTTTAAAAAAAAAAAAAAAAAAAAAAAAAAAAGTCAAATGAGATGTCAGTCTTTTTTTTTTTTTTTTTTTTTTTGCACAATTTATATAAGTACAGTCAATTTACAAACGCCACTTCTACAATGAGGTGATGACCACAAGCAAAAACAGGACTCCTCCTCACTTCAAAATACAGCTGTTCTATTCAGAAGTTTTCAAAAGCTCCGTGTCCCGGTGTTGTGATCAGAGAAGGGGGTCAGCGGAGGGAGGGCTGTGCGGGAACATCCAATCAACACCGAGAACGGGTAACACACCCGCTGAATTTTTTTAGCAGAGAGGGATGCTTGTGCCGTGACTTGTTTGTTGCCCACGAGGGAGCTATGAGCCGGGCCGAAAAATATTTGGAGAGTGACGGAATCTCGCAGAGTAGGAAAACGTGCAGAGCAGGCTGAGGACGCAGATAGATAAATGTTGTGGATGGAAATAAAATTAACGGACAGCGACCCCTCTGTCGTCTGTTCCTTGGGCTCCAGCTGGAGTTTAGTGCAGGTGACAGATTATTTTTTTCTTTTGGATCTGTAAAATAAAATGATCACCCCTCCCCCTTTAAAGAAAGCAGTATACCACAAGTAGTTCTACAAGTCCAGGGAATGGAGTCAGCCATGTGAATGACAATTAATTATTCAAATCAAGTAAACCTCACAATGCTTGAATATTGGCACTCAAGATTAGGTTTGTCAGTGTAAAATCAATCTACATTATTTGAATTAATCATACAAAACTTGTAAAGCACCACATGTGTCTACTGCTTTGTTTCATTTCTCAACTTTACCAAAACTTTTCAAGAACATTTTCCAGTTCCAGTGACTTTTGTGACAAAAGCTTCTTCAAAACTTTGACGTTTTCAGTATAAACAGTAGCAAGGATACATATCTCTATGTTAGTTTAACATATTGGGTTCTTTTGCAGGTACACAAGGAACCTGGTTGACGAGGGCAACGGCAAGTTCAACCTCATTGTCCTGTGCTGGGGTGAAGGCCATGGCAGGTGAGATGCAAAATAATAATTAACATGACAAAATTAATTTATAATAATCTCCCCAGCAACACACAATCCTATCAAACAGTCTATTGCAAGCTCTCGTACATTACCACTTAGAAAAACCCATTGCATCAATAATGAGACAGTTTTCTTCAGTCAAGGGTTCATCAGTCATGTTACCGGCCTTTTCACGTTTAGATACTGTTTGACATCATCAAGTGATTTCCTCTGGCAATTATTTTATTTGCTAATAAAGATAATAGAGTCCAATGTTCCTTAGACTGAAGAAAGGTTGTGTAAATAGACATTATTTGAAGATATCTATCGCATTGCCCTACTTAGTCAGCAAATGTCACCTGAACACCTGACATTCGCTGAAGTCAATAGAAATGGAAGGGGCTTGTTCAAGTTTGACAGAGTTTAATTAATTTCTAGATGTACTACAAAACTGTATGACAGGTGCTTATATGGTTATGAATCATAAGACAAGGATAAGAAGAGACGGGTTTTTTTGCAAGTCGCATGTTTTACCACATCCTTATTGTATTATATCAATACCATTATGATGTCAAGCACAGATTGTTTGTATTTCACCATGTTCATGCTCTATCAGAGCACAGATTGATGCTGAGACACTTGTTTAACCACATAGCAAATGCAGTAATAGGGATGTGGTATAAATAATGGTTAAAGAAGTGGTCAGAAAGCTATGTTTCAACAGAGCAGCCTAAACATGTTACTTATGAAACTACACTGGCATCACATTATATTATGCATACATTTAGGTATGTGTCAGTCTGGATGAACAGTTTAAACTGAAAAGCACACACAGTATTTCCAGCTCTTCTGACCAAAGAGATTGAGAGTTTCTGAAAACACAAACTCTCCCGAACACAAAATTATCTGACTGTATGCCAGATTTTTTTTTTTTTTAACTTTTCAGGACAGTCTTTCAACTTCTCATCACAATGTCACAAAGATGCCAGAAACATGATGTATTCTGACACAGTCTTTGTCTGTGACGCTTTGCAGTAGCATCCATGACCACACAGACTCCCACTGTTTCATGAAGATGCTGCAGGGTGAGCTGAAGGAGACGCAGTTCGAGTGGCCGGACAGTAAATCTCAGGGAGATATGGTCCAGAAGTCGCAGAGAATTCTCCAGGAAAACAAGGTTGCCTACATAAATGGTAAGAAACTAGGCTGTGGGTTGATCTTTTTTTTTTTAATTATAGTTTACACTCCGCAAAATAAATACCACTTAAATCTATTAATATGTTGTTGGGGCAATGTGTAATTCTTTTAAACTGGTTCTTAATACAATGGTAGACTCACATTGTTATGTTACTGTAGCTAAAATGCTGTGTTCAGTACAATAGAACAAACATCCTTTACATATTCTGCCCCACATGAGTTATGCTGATGTGACGTATCTCTGAACTCTGTGTGCAGCTGTGTAACACACAGTCATTTTTTACAGTGCCCAGCAATCTCAAAGTTTCCAACCTCTGCAGTTATGTAATGTGTTAAATTGGCGTCACACTAGTTACAAACCAGTTGTAAATTTACAATGAACAGTATTCAGGTCTTTCCCCAAATCTCTGCTGACTATGTATTTTCACAAACCAGCAGAGCCCTGGTGTTATGTTCTTGGTTACAGCACTGCTAGTATCTGCCTGCGAGCCCCATCTCATAGCATTCCAGTGGCATACACTGTCTAAATGTATGTTGTTTGTTCATGTGTGTGCATATTTTAGACTCCATTGGCCTGCATCGTGTGGAAAATGCCAGCCACACAGAGGGTGCTATCAGTCTGCACCTGTACAGTCCCCCTTTCCAGACCTGCCAGACCTTTGACCAGAGGACAGGGCACAGGACGACTGTCAAGATGACATTCTGGAGCAAATTTGGAGAGAGGACTCCTTTTGTAAGGGACTTTTTTATGGCTTTGATACATGCATATTCAATGAAAACCATCTTCTGATTCATGCTTTAAAAAAAACTAACTCTAAGTGTTTTAATTTCCTAAAACCTAAAAAATGCATACTGCGATACTTAAAATGTTAGTTAGCAGCAAAACACAAGTGCAAACCAGTTAATGTAGTCCTTTTTTGTATATTACCATGCACAGGAGCACTACAAACAGTTAACTAAACACACAATTCCTTATGAGCAGGAAGTGGTAAGTTTTTATAGTGGCTTGAAAAAACCCGTCTCTTATTAAGCACAGCATATAAGCAATTCCAGCACCACCCTTTGAAGATTTAAGAATTTAATAGAAAGTTTCCATTTGCAGCAGAAATGTTGCTTGAGTGGGTAAAAAATGTTACATTTTTTTATGTTCATGAGAAGACAGAATCAAATTAATTCCAATAAACCTTTTAAATATAAGGTATCCTCTGAAATTATAATCCAAAGTCCTGAATGAATGAAATAAGTTGCAAGCGAATTGAAAGTTACACAAAAGGTAAAGACGTAAAACATAGGACCTCCGCCTGCTTTGGCCACCCTGCGAACAACAGTGGTCTTATCTGAAATCTACAAGTTGTATAAGCATACCTTGACCATAACATATTAGATTGCAACATGAAAGAGAGGAGATAAGATAGTAGAAGGACGGGAGTGTGAGTACACAATGAACTTAACTCAGCATGCGACCCTAGGTCTAGACACTTGTTGTGGTCTGAGCTTGTTTTTTTTTTTTTTCTTTTAGACAGAGGTCTGATTAGGCGCTATGGTATGTTGCAAAACTTAATTTTAGTCTAAACAAGGAACCTGAGTTATTAATAATTAATAATTCTAGTTTAGGGGAACTTACTTTAAAGATGATCTATGGCTATGTGTGATTCAGTGATCTGACCCCACAGGCTGACTCTCTTTTCACTCCTTTTCCTAGGAGACCACGGTTTCCCAAGAGAACAACTAATGGCCACCAAAGGAGGCTCCGGATGTAATGAAGTAATGAAATTGCATTTAAAATGGCAATGTTGTGAAATTGATTCAAGGAAAACTGCTGGGGAGGTGAAAAGTGGAACTGGTATGACTAAGCAACCCATTTAAAAATCAGGAGCGGGCCAGTTCAAAAGGACAACCCAGTAATTAGAATGGCTTTATCGCTGCCCAGTGTGAGCTTGGCAAATTCTGATGAGCACAGGACGAATGCATGAATAGGCTTGGACATGGATTGAATCTGCCTTTTGTGTGCTGGGCCTGAGGAGACCCTTGTCCAATAACAACATTCCTGTCTATCCATGACCTGTGTAACCACATTTTTGTAAAGTTTTGGCCCATAGTCGAAGAGTAGAGCTTAAAAAAGGGGGGGTGGTGGTGGTGGTATTGCTATTATACTGTGTCGCTTCAATTTTTTATTTCAAGAAGAGGAAACCTGCTCTGCAATCAACAATTTTGTTCTCAATGGAGCACTTTTATAGCTGTATATTCTGTCAGTTTATACCACTCAAAATAGTCTTAACACCTGTTGAAAATTGTGGTGAAATGTAACATTGTTTGTACAGTCTAATTGAAAAAGTTTGTTCCATTTGCATTTGGAAAAAGAAATGTAAAGCTTTAGAGTTGTGTTATTTTTAAAAGTGTGATGCTTGTAATTTATTTACAGACTAGTCTGTTCATGGAATCAGCAAGCTACCGTGTTACTCCTAAATGTGTTCATACTCAAGTTTTGACAAAGAGAGTTTTAGGGAGGGACTATTTTGTATTTTTGACAGACAATATGTTTAGATAAATCTCATACATTTTCTCAGGATTTTTTTGGCATATTTTGATTGTAGCTGTATTTATATAGTGTGTAGTTTCACAGCATAGCACCTCATAGCACTGTCACGCATGCCTGCTTTCTGTGATGCAATAAATGATCAATTGAGCTGTAAGTGTCAACCATTAAATATGATTACCTGTTCACAAAACTTCAGTTTGCGCTGTCTTTATTTTTCATGTTACATATATAAGCATCCATCAACCATTTTATGTGTCTCATACATGCAACAAGCACAGAAAATGCATGGTTTGTTTGATAGACCTGTGAAACAGTTTCTGGGGCAAATACCAAATTAACAGGCAATATGTGTGTGTCTTTTGGTGTGGGATACTGGGTGTAATGTTTAAATTTATTGGCTTCATTCCCTTTTATTGATACATAGTTTAAGTTGGCTAGTAATCCGTAATGGTTCATTAATAGTCGCATAAAAGCACTAAGTACATTGCAGTAATTGTGTGTAAAAGTACAGCAAACAGATATGCCCTATTTGGCACCAGCCTGGCAAGCAAACTAAAGCATGTGTTACCACCTGTACTTTGGTTCAAGGGAAGTATCGATTGGTCATTACCTTGACCAATAAAAAGATTATTAGTGCACTGATAACAGTGTGGCATTAAGGTCTACGCAGAATTGGCATTGCATCTGCAAGCAAATAAGTGTGTTAAGAATGAGATGAATCTGAGCGATAAGCCGCTATTGAAGACAGACAAACATGAGCGTACGTGCAAGAGTTCAGCTCCCTATACAATTAACATATAATGGTTATGGCTTAACTATGTCCTTTGTGTAAGTTTTACATATCCAGCTAGACTGTTGCAAACTTAGTCAATGAGCAGATAAGGGAGTAGGTAACAGTGTATGAAGTACGATGCACGTCAAAGTTGTATTCAAGGGTGTCGACTGTCTATACCAACGGTTTCTTGGCCTCTCCAATGACATTTTGTCATTATTCTGTTATGTTTTAAAGAGGGGAAGAGTGTGTGATTTTTAAATTGGTTTGGCTATTTAAAAGTAGCTATACACAGCCTGAGAAGTCAGTAAAGGTTGTTGCTTCTCAGATACCAGTTTTCAGTGATAAAAAATAAGGCCTACAGTGACATCAAGCCAAGAACTTGAGTCATTTTAGCCAGAAAGTAGATGACAGTAATACAAAATTAATAGTACTCATGCATTTTGCACCACCTTGGATTTCAGTGCCTTAATTCAGGTCCCTTCTCAGTGGCAGTTTAGCCTCTTTTTCACTCTTGACAAAAACCAACAGCGTGGTCAAACAACAAACAAACGTCATTAGTCGCATTTCATCACTATTTGTCTTCCCTGAGAGCACACAGTGTATCGAGAAGATGAGTTTGTTAAATAAATCTCCCCACGTTTCCTAAGTACCAGGTCAACCAAGTGATGGCCTACAGCCAGTGTTACGTAATAATGAAGTGACAGCCTCGATTGCCCCAGTGGAGCACCTGTTTTATAAGAGGCCATGATCACATTTTGCTCGGTTGGATGCAGGCTCCTGCAGAAGAGTTTTAGCTTCATCTGATGATAAATTCTGATATTTGGCTAGTCCATTGTTTGATCACGGTGCTGCCTATCAGAAGGTTAATCCTTCAATAAAACAGGAACAGTGCAGTGTCAAAACATTGCTGGGTGATGATTCATCCACAAGAACAACAAATAAGAAGATGCTGAGCTTCTTGTATTGAAACAAAGCCTGTTTTCACAGATTGTGCAGATATAGACTTGTGAACACAATATTTTGCTCAGTTCTAGATTATGGTTACATCACATGTATGCATGCATCACCTTCAAGTCTGAAACCACCAGAAATGTGATTTTTAGTCATATAGAAACTTCACCTCCTTTACTGCACTTGGCTACTTTCAGTTCAGCTTAGTTCCACCAAAATATAACATGAAACACTGTCGCAATGAAAACAACAACAACAACAAAACTGAATTAAAATTGCTGTTATGATGCATGTAATTAAGAGTGGAATAAAGAGTGTATGATAAAAGCAAGGAAACAGCAACACCATTCAAGAATAAAAGCAAGAAAAATAAACTACTAAGCCGTGTGAGGGTCCAAGAGGCAGTCAGTTACTCATTTAATGTGTGAGTGACCAATTCCTTTTAATTATTTGCAATTTTTAACCAATGTCCATGCAGTTAAATCTAATGACCACACTGTGTATACAGTTTGAAAGCAGTCACTGTAAATCACTTTGGATTAAAAGAATGCAGAGTGAATGTAATGAGTGTCAATGCTGACCTTGGGTGATATCTCTTGCTGGCCCAGATAGGAGGAGGCTTGGAATGTAGTCGCAACAATGGCCGACTTATTTTGTTTTACTGGAAAATTTGGAGGGGTGTCAGTTTTTATGTAGTGTTTTGTTTGTTGTATCAGCTTTGTCACTCTTTCACCACTTGGATCTTTTCTCTTTTGTTCCCTCTTCCTCACCACTCACACTGTTCTCAGTTAGTGCTGCTACAGTAGTCTCCATATCTCTGGAGCAGCTATAGTTATGGTATCTATCATAAAACATGACAGCAATTTTCACACTGTTTTTCCTCTTTTTCTCTCGCGGTGCTGATTGAAAGTACAAAGTAGAGTCTGGGACTGTGTCCTACGGTGATAACAATAAGCCTCTGTTGTAGAATCTTCTGTGACACCGAAAGAAGCGGAGGAGCTTAGATAATTTACTTATCGAGCAGACTCAGTACACTGATAGCGTAACACTCATTCATATAGCAAATAGCACATATACTGTACTAGCAACTGTGTGGCATGACAGACCATTGCTTTATTACATCAGAACGATAAGGCCCTTGCTCCTCACCTTTAGGGCCTTTTGGCTTTTCAAGTCATATTAATAACACATCATGTATGTATGTGTGTGTATATATATATATATATAACACACATTGATCTGTAAATGTGTCAGAGTTAGTCATACACAGGTTGGGAAACTAAAATGAAGAACCTCACTTCAGCTTTATCATTGTCTCCACCAACCTGCCATTTTTACCACAACATGACATGTTTTTTTATGGTCAGCTTCACTTTCATTCTGACTTAACTGCCAATTTGTTTGCCAACGGTACCACAAAGAGAATAAATGTTCAAAAGACGGTGGCACTGATGTTTCACAAGTGCCTCGCCTAAATATGAGATGAGCTGCAGCAAATGATTTTACTACTGTATCCAAATGTATTCATATCTAAACTGTATTAGGTCAAGGTCAGTGACTCAGCTCAGGATGGACACTGTGAAAAAACACACCATGATGCCCTCAAACATCGCCAGCATGCACAGTACAATCTAAACCAAGAAAACAAGAAACTGTTCTAACTTATAAAGTCAGTTCTTGTTCTGAAGTGCTCTGATAGCCGTTTATGGTTACAACAAATGCAACATAATCAACACATCTGACAGTTCGATTTTGGCCGGGGACTTTTTTTCCTATGTCACACCTCTTATCTCTCCCCTATGTTTCATGTTTACCTCTCAGCTGTTGAATGCAAATGAAGGCAAAAAAGAAGACATTTTTAAATATTATTCAGGAGCGCTCTGATAGGAAAATGGCTGCCTACACATGCAACGTAACTGCAACATCTGTGGTTTGTCTCTAACTGTGAAAACTTTGGTGCATATCCTATCCCTTATCTCTGCCCATATTTCCTATTTGCCTCTAGACTATTGAATGCCAAATAAAGGAAAAAAATGGTAACAAAGTAGTTGTACACCATCATTTACATTTGAAACTATCTTTGTACTTGAAATAAGTAAATCTCTGAGTGGTGATAATGTTGTGAAAATCATTTAAGTAACAACCAGTTAAAAGTAAAGGTAAGGTAGAAACAGATAAGATGACCTTTACACAACTATAAGATTAGTTAAAAATAAGAGGACAGTATAAATTACTCACTTTGTGCATGACTTGTCACATTTGCAGAGAGCTGTACTTTTGGTTTTCACTGGTGTTTGGTGCTCATGTTTAATGGAAAACATGCGTGTTCCAAAGGAACACTATGTCCTGTTCTAACCCACAAAGATCATACTTTTGTCCTGTTTTTTTCTCTCTCTCTCAGGGCACCAAAAAGCCATAAATACCAGAATGTAGTAAACAGATTTTAGTCCTCCAAAGGAAGCTCACAGCCTGCAAAAAAGGTATCTATATTTAGAGTAGACAGAGGTCCAAAAAGTGCTGAATAAAATGGACAAATAATAGCGGGAATGGGAAAGTTTTCAATAAGCAGCCATTCTCAGGATATGTCAGGTGTTACAACAAACTGATTTTATGAGCCAATATTTAGTTAGTATTAGTTTTTAGAACTACACGTTAATGGCATAAACAATGTATATTAGAGTCAAATCAAAAACTCTTGGGGCAGTGCCAAGTTCATAATTCACTGTGGTGGTGCAATTTTGACAGTTCTATCCTTGTAGTGCTGGTGGACAGCTTTTTGAATTTTACCATCTTACCTTACCAAAAACAAAGCGTCAGTCTTTGTCTGAACATCCCAATTTCCCTCAGTCAGTCAGTGTTGCTGCACCATACAGATGTGTTCCTGTGGTAGAGGAGAGCTGAGGTCTTCCCAGAGGCTAGAAATCTGACTTGTCAATTCCAGCTATTGAAACTAGCTGACCTAGGCTGCAAAAAAAAGAAAGAAAGAAATGAAATCTATAAAATCTAAAGGTCCAGAGTTTTCACATGCATTTCATTCATGCAATACTGAAGTGTAGGCCAAGATATAATTAATTGGTGTTGATATGGTGAAAGCACTGAATGGCATCCATAGAAATAAGTGTCTTTGTAATGGACACAGTAGGGCACTTAGGGCTTGCTCATACTGTAATATTCCAATATCAAGCAATATTTTAGTAACGCAAGGATTTTCTGTTGTGTGAAACCCTTCCTTAACATGTTTTCAAAAAGCAGCCAGAACAAGTAAACAATGGAGAAAGAAGTAAGAAAAAACTACAGTCAGAATAAAAGGCTAATTCATCCCTTAAAAAACTGCCAAAGCCCCAAAAGGAGAACTGTCTGCAGGGTGATGACAAAGATGACAGCAATGTGGCAGCAATAGCTTGTGTGTTCTTATGTAGCAACTACATCATGGCTGTGGTTTCAAAACAACTCAGCATCCTTTTTGGTAATTGAGTATGTCCTAAAGTAGGCAAAGGGCACCTCAGAATGAAACAGAAACTACACCTATTTACAAAATACAGCCCAGTATTCTGGGAAAGAACACCCCCCCCACACACACACACACACGTAAAACCATACCATGCAATGGGTGTGTCAGATCTCCAGTGGTGATATGAGTTTTAACAAACAGGCTGGTGTTACAAGAACAACACTGGATGACCAGACGGAGAGTGAAAGTTCAATCAACACTTTTTTTAAAATGACCTGGGTCCAGAACTACATAGACACAGCCCAAGTAAAGAGAAACATTGTAGTGGCCAGTTTCAAGAATACCCACCCAACATCCTTGAGGAGATCCAGGAAAGCATGAAACTTGGTAAATGAGCTCACAATGTTCTTGAGTACAGCCTCGTCTTCAAAAGCACTGACAGCAGGTGGTGATGACCCAGAGCCAGTGGCTGCAAGTGCCTCTGACAGGGAGAGGTTCGTACAATGACAGCTTTTTGAAATATGAATTTAAAAACTCAGAAACACAATATGAAACTGCTAACATGTTTATTTGAAAGTTTGAAAGATGTGCAGAATATCCTAAAAGGAACAACAAACGATAGTATTCTACATCATGAAAGATTGTTTTATAAAGACAAAATTAAAATCAAATAGGGACAAATTAAATAAATTACTATGTCAGCACTGCGTTTTAAAAATAAAAAACATTTAAAACAGCTGTAAAAAGAGTAATAGGACACATGGAACAAGCAGTACATTGTTTCTTAAAGCCCCCATGAAATGTCTGAAACTGTACTTTTCCTCTGAGGTTTGATGTGTTCCCACATTAAACCAGTTTACATCGGGAGATCTTGATTTATGGATTTGAATTGATACTTGATTGAGGTGGGGTTAGCTTGGAATCCCAAATATCTACCATGAAACTATACTGAATGAAATTTTTATATTGTGCATGGCACCAAATGCAAAATATGTCTTTACAAAATAAGGCAACATTTAAATACAAAAATTTACATTGCATGGCATTTTTGATACATATGATTGAATCAATAACTCTAATTTTAATTTCATACGATTCGACTACCCCTGCTTTGGCTTAAATGGATCAAGATTTTTAATGACTTTTCATGTCATCTCTCCCTAAAATGAAACTGAGACTGAAGATGTAAGAATTCTAAAGATTTAAAAAATAAACCTTCAAGAAAGAAAGTGCATAAAATCTACATCATAGTTGTCCTTAAAGTGAACAACAATCTATATGCAAGATTTTGCTACTGCCACATAGCCAACGTTAGCATTAACAGCTGTTTACTTACCAGTCTAGAAGAAATGCTTCAAGTTCAGCATCAAACTTCATTCCTTTATTCACCAAGAGCTGTGTCCAGCGGTGGAAAGCAATACAAAGGTCAATTCTTGTTTTGCTTCTATTTCTATCTATCTTTCCCTCTACTGAAATTAGCATGCTAGCCAGCTAGCCCAGGCCATCGTATCTGCTATGCGAAAGTGTCGTCCAGTTCAACATGAGAGGATGAAGATGTAGCACTGCCCAGAGAGGGTATTCTAACCTCTTGTCTTGTAAAAACAATTATGGCTGAAGCTCGTGGTAACTAAACAGCTGTTAATGCTAACACTGGCTAAGTAGTGACAACAGTAATTCACATGTAGCACCTTTGAGGAGAAGGCAATGAGAACAGACAGAAATATTTTCATTTTTCTCTGGTCAACTGGTCAGAGCAATTCAGTTTCTGACTGCCCTCCCAGACCGCTCAGAGGCCTGATCAGCTCCAGAGTCTTCCTAGCAAGACAGGCTTTCCCCTCTGTCCCTTCAGACCCTGACTGATTTATTGTCACTAGCCTTCCATTTCCCTTGTTCCGTGACCCTGCTGATCCCACAGATTCTGCCTTGTCACTTTTAATGTCACAACACTCGATCCTATGGACAATACACTAAGTTCCCATGACTTTGAGTTATGAAAAACATTGCTATGATGCGCTTTGCTCCGGGGAGAGTTGCTATGAACTTCCATGGGAACCGTTGCTATGATGGGAATTGCTCCGGTGAGAGATGCTGTTGCTCTTATGTGTGCTTGGCTGAGTCTGACAAGTTTTACCAAAGGAGGATTTTTGGCTACAGGAAACTGTGCTCAGAACCTGAGTCAAGCTGGGTATCAGGCTTGGAATATCGATGCAATTCCTCCTCTCCACCTATACCAGGGTCTATTCGAGATCTAGAAGCCTTACTGAAGGTCACATCTGGTTGCCTGTCTTCATGCAAGGACTCCCTGACAAAGGATGAAGATCTGGGTGTGGTAGTGTCAGCTGGGCCACCACAAAAGATGCTGCCTACCTAAAGACAGAAATTTGACATTTGATGAGAAAAACTGATAAATTATTAAGGTGATACAGCCTATGGATTACATGCTACTATCAAAGACATGTGATAGACATGTGGTGCAGTTGAACATTTCACCCTTAAACCAAACTGCAACTATGGAATATGTATTTGTAGTCTCATGCAACTATACTCACTGTGCCTGTGTTTTAAAATTACTTGTAAACATGAAACTGAAACACTCAGTGCACATACAACACAGTCACCCACCACTGACAAAGGTTACCCAAACATTGCATTGCACGTCCTTACCAAAGACAAAGCGTCAGTCTTTGTCCCAACATCCCGACAGTCCCCTCTAGTCAGTGATGCTGCATCATCCAAATGTGTTCCTATTGTAGAGGAGAGCTGAGGTCTTCCCAGAGGTTGGAAATCTGACTTGTCAATTCCAGCTATTGAAGCTAGCTGACCTAGGCTATAAAAAAAGATATGAAATCTATAAAATTTAAAGATCCAGAGTTGGCACATGCATTTCATTCATGCACTACTGAAGTGTAGGCCAAGATATAATTAACAGGCAGCAACATGGTAAAAGCACTGAATGGCATCCATTCAAAACAGTAATAATAATAATAATAATAATAACAATAATAATAATATTAATAATAATAAAAATAATAAATAAACAGCTCCATTGCATTTCATTCATGTACTACTGAAGTGTACACCAAATTGAATTGGTAAGTTCTAACAAATGCTATCTCACATACAGACTCATAATTTTCTGCAGAAAATGTAAATATAATTTCACTGAGATGCCACATGCATTGAGATGAATTACTGGAAGATAAAATTAATTGGTGTTGAAATGGTAAAAGCACTCAGTGGCATCTATAGCAACCATAGCAACAAGAGTCTCTGAATGAGATGTGGACACAGTAGGGCACTTATGGCTTGCTCATACTGCAATATTCCAGTATTAACAAGCAATATTTTAGTAATACAAGGATTTCCTGTTGTGTGAAACCCTTCCTTAACATACCTTCACAAAGTAAGCCAGAACAAGTAAACAATGGAGAAAAAAGTAACAAAAAACTAAAGTTAAGGTCAAGACTGCAAGGATTCTGGTTTCATTGTTTCTGTTGAGTAAACAGATAAAAGAATATGAGAGATGAGAAAGTCAGAGTAAAAGGTGAATTCATCCTTTAGAAAAACTGCCAAAGCCCCAAAAGGATAACTGGTCAATCAAATAATAAAATAAATAAATTCAGAACAAAAGTAGATAAGGAATTTATGATGCACATAAAATGTTAAACAAACACAACAAGTGGTTTTGTCAGATGATTCCTGTCAGAATGAAACTGTGCTTAATACCACACCCAAACACAGGATGCCAACATAGCTGACAAGAGACTTGTTTAAGTGTATGTCAAAATGAAACAGAAACATTTATAGCAGCCTACTTACAAAGAGATGCTTACAGCCCAGCATCTGTGAAATACATTCTGGGAAATCAACTTTCTTGTGAGTCACGAGAGGACATCCTTTCATTATTATGCATCCTGCATAAACACACACAACTGTTACTTGAACTGAACCATGAGTTCCTATAATCATGCAGTCCAGCATGATGGACTTCAGTTGCATGATCTTGTTACAGTGCAGTGTTTTCGCTGGGAAACCTTGGGTCCTGGCATTCATCTGGATGTTACTTGACACTTGACACTTGTCCCTTCCCAAAAAACACGGTTGGAGCTAACACTGTGTAAAAAAAAACCCCCAAAAAACTAACATTTGCTAAAATAACCCTCAGCAGTTTTTGACTGTTGAAAAATGAACAATTCAAAGCATTACTGTGGCCTCTATTACCCTGTAAAGATTTCATTGCAAAAATAAGGCACAGATTGATGAATAAGAAATTGTATTTGCTATAAGTGGTCCCAAAACATTTATATTGAAATAAAATTAGATAAAAGCATCATGTGACAAGGGGAAACATTAATAGTGAAATCAAAATAACATTCTATGGGGATCCTGTCAAAGTGAAACTAATGTGACCTGGGGTGTATGCCAGATCTCCAGTGGTGATATGACTCTTGGAAAAGTAAAACTGGACGATGAAAAACATGAGAGTGAAAGGTTAAGAGTTCAGTAAACACTTTCTTTAAACTGCCTGGGCCCAGAAGAAGAATGTGTCAATAGAGAAACATTGTAGTGGCCAGTTTCAAGAATACCCACCCAGCATCCTTGAGGAGATCCAAGGAAAGCATGAAACTTGGTAAATGAGCTCTCAATGCTCTCAAGCACTGCCTCGTCTTCAAGAGCACTGACAGGAGGTGGTGCTGATCCAGAGCCAGTGGCTGCAAGCGCCTCTGACAGGGAGTGATTGGCATCACGAAGACGGGAATTCTCCAGCTCATACTGAATAAAAATAAGAAAAAAGACTAGAATAATAAGGTATAGATTTTCATTTGCTTACTTACTAAAGCAAATATTCAAAACATCAGGCTCCGGTTGAACTGAGCTGATGGCTAATGTTTGAAACTTTAGCACAGCTACATCCATGTACCTGCCAAAACTGGTTTAAAGTGATGTGACTGTTTAATGTAATGAGTTAAGGCCACAAGCCTGCATAAACTGTCAATACAAATCATCAGCATGTGAATTAAAACTGAACTTTGGTCCCAAAAAGTTTTAAGCTAAATAATAAAAACATGGATTATGGATCTTGACGTGTCAGAATGTAGATTAGAAGTTTGGCACTGAAAAGATCATATCCACTGTATATACCTGTAGAGCGAAGCTGTTGCTGCTGCACAGAGAAGCTGCAGTAGTGCAAAACAGAAAAAAGTAAATAACAGACAAAAAAATTGTACCTAAGTATTTTCAAGATTATCATTACCTCAATGAGCCTCGACTCTGCTTTCAGTCTGGCTCTGCGTTCCTCTGCCAGCTTCAGACGACACTCTTTTAGCTCCATCTGCAGGACATGCACAGCAACACACAGACAAATACACATCATGGTTTCAGTGCTTTAAAGTCAACTGTTAAGAGATCCAGAACTTTGCCTTTGTGGGTACAAAAGAGAAAAGTTCCAGTATGGGAGTCAACCTGTTTTGACTCACCTGTAAACGCTCAAACTGCCGTCCAGTGATCCTGTTCTGGAGATTGAAAGAAGATGGTCTCTGCTCCACTTCCACAACCACTTCTTCCTCTTCCTGTTCTTCCTCGTCCTCATCTTCATCTGAATCTGAATCCACAGTAACCTTCACAGTAGCTGCACCCTAAAACCATGTGTTTCAACAGATGAAGATGAATACAGATTGAATTTAAAATCAATTTTTTGCAGTCTGACTGCTCTTGACAGGGTTCTGCTCCATTTTCTACTCCAGACAGTGGCTGTATAGGTCTTTTTTTATTATTTACATATACTTTGCATACATACTAGAAAACTTACCTGAAAGCTTTGTTCTGACACAGTTACTCCAGGAGGCAGACCTCTGCAACAAAAGCATAAAATAAGTCTTTGACTACAGTTATAATTGGTGAATGCTTTGTAAATACAGGAGGTATGACTGTTTTCCATAAAGCCTACAATATGTTATATCTTGGTTGGTTGAGGAGACATGTTTAATAAATGTGGCCTTGATTTGTAACTACACAGCTTTCTTTTTTAACTTAATACTTTTGTTCTATCAAAGTTTTAAAATAACAAATGTCTTAAACTTATAAATGGAATACAGATTATTATTATTATTATTATTATTTTTTAACTAAAGCAAATTGGTTAACATCTCTTCACCTCTGACGTCCAGCTCGTGCAGCAGCACGCCAAGGAATGTAACAGGAGCGGGAATAGGGCTTCTGTGCCTGGACAACACCTGAACTCCGCCCTCCAGGAGATGTTCCTTTACGGGGGGCTACACCAGAAAGAGAGCTGTGTGAATAACCTTAAGAAGTAAATGAACTCAAGCCTTTAGGCTGCAGGAAGTTTTGCTGAATGGCAATAAGCCTCTGTAGCTCAACAACGGTCACACTGTATCATGTGTGCAAAAGCCCCTCGTGTCGTTCACATCATTTGATGGAATGATCCCACTTCTATAATATGTGCCTTTTTCACTGGCTGATCACTACCACAAGTATTTGTGGTTAGATTTGTTTAACTAAAATACAGTGACTTTCATTATTTGACATCACAATCAAGTGTCTATGTTTTATGAAGCATTGTGAGAAACAAGAAACATGCACATACATACCTATCCTAAATGCACCTTTTCCTCTGACTAAACTGGGCAGTGATCGCTTCTTTGGACCAGGAGCTCTCTGTGGCTCAGTGGTTGCAGGCTTGATCCAGCAGTACTGCAGTAAAACATGAGGAATATTTTACCATTCAAAACACACATATGTAAATGCACCACTCGAGCACTTAGAACTTTTCTCAGTGATAACATCAGCTGCAGACACTGACCTCTGGTGACTCTCCATCAGCATTCATCAGTACTTTCTCTAATATAGTTTTAATTAGGACCTTGTCTGTGGAGGGAGAAAAATATATATATAGAAATTTGCCAGCATGAGAACACTGCATGCTAAAAACTTAAGACTTGGTATGCAATCAGGACATAGCTAAATAAAAATCTGAGAGTGCACTAGCAGCACCTAGAGTCTTTAATGTTTATTACACCATGATAAAAAAAACATATCATAAATTATCATTTTGGCCAAAGTTCAATGCAGTGTGAAAACATCTAGACTTGTTATTACTTTGATTGAAGAAGCTTCTTACCAACTAAAGGGTTACTCCGAATATCCAATACACAAAGAGCAGAATTTGTTTTCAAGGCTTCCAGCAAACGACGAGCTCCTTCATTGGACAGACCACATCTCTGCAGGTCCACAGCTGTTCACCAAGTCACAAAGTGGAAACCTGAGCAACATTTCTACAACAAGGAAAACAACAAGAAACACTCTCTTCTCCTTGTCTCCCTGTATTTCTCTCAAATCTGCACACAGGTACTAACCTTTAACCCAGAGATCCTCAGCCAGTTCATGTGCAAGAGCAGCAGCACCCCGGTCCCCAATCAAAGTGTTACAGTTAAGGGTGACACGGCGGAGACCTCCCATTCCCTCAAACTGCGGCTGTCGATACCTCAGAGACTCTGCCCATGCAGTACCATGTCTCTGCATTCCCTGATGCTAAGAAAAAACTGTGTTATTACAGGTAACTGACTACAGGTAATTTTTGAAATGATTTTTACAAATAGTGGTTGATTACATATCACTACAATAGCTAAAGTCCAAAATACATTAAAAATAGCAGGTCAAGTCTTTAAAATGAGATATTCCACCTTGATGATGTTGGCCATATGCTCTGCCCCTCTCCAGGTGAGATTGCATCCTGTAAAATCTACTGTCCTGATGCTTGTAGAATACTTAACACTTTGGCAAATCACTGAAACACATTATTATAAAAAAATAACATGTTCAGATACAGTTTAAGGCTTTCTGAACAATGAGGGGAAAGAATACTGTGAATATACGTACCCTCTAAGCCCTCGTCAGTGATTGGACAGTTAGCCAGAGATAGGTTTTCCAAGGCAACGCTTTTTGCCAAACCCTGGAAAAAAATACATGAAGCTCATTTAAATCATTTTAGTTTTTACAAAATGTCTCTTGAACAGGGCAGCTTTTTGAATAGATTTTCACCCAAGTTTTATGTCCCATGCATTCAAAGGTTATGTTTGCAACTTTGTAATATTTGCAATATTGTCTGTCTGTTTTCACCTTTGTCAAGGTGATGAGGTCCCTCTCTCTCAGTGGAAGTCCATTAAGCTGCAGAGTCTTGAGGTTGGAAGAGACAATCAGGCACTCTCTAAGGGCCTTGCACAGCTTAAATGTCATGTCCTTAGAGCGAATGGCTGGGATCTTCTTCTTGAAGCTAGACTTATAGTACCTTCTATCTGAAATTGGTTGTGATATGATTAATGTTTATATGCAAAAGTGGTAAGACATTCAAGTTTTTGATTTAACTTTTATTGTAAAGGCTAATACCATATAATAAGGTGATATAAACTTATTTTTTTTCATTGTCAGCAGATGAATGATGTCTATTTTCTGCCTTACCTGCGTCTCCAGAACCCAGACTAGCTTGGTATGTGCTACTTATTGCAATATGGTGCAGGTGTTTGTTGATGGAGATAGAGCTGAGAATGGGTGGCCAGTCTGTCAGTTTCAGCCTGTCTCCATTAAAGTCCAGCATCCCTTTGTCAAGGTTCATCTTGACAGCAGGGAGAGGCACTGATTCCTGTCTGGCACAGGCAAAGTCATAATATGCCATAAAATCCTGGGCACCCTGCTGCCGAATCTGAGCACTGTCCTGAACCATCTTTGACCTAGGAACAAAAACATGTTAGTCATAATAATTACAAAGATCAACAGGGCCATGAGATCATCTGGGACTGGTGGGGAAACTGTGAATAAACAAACAAAAAAAAAAAACATATATCTTCATCATTTTACTTTTATACAGTAAATAGCTGCCACAATGCAATTACTAATTTCTGCTACATGTATTTGCATATAAGGCAAACGTCTTCACTTACTCTTGTTCACTTGTACTGACTTTAACTACAACTTTTCGTTCCATTCTGAATTTAACTGAAGGTTAGGGTTGCTTAGATCACACTGAGGAGAATCAGATCAACTAAGCTTTAGTTATAACTTCTTAATATCTTAACTACTCAGTTAATGTGCTACAGTGTGGGTCTAAAACACCGCTGTTTGTTCTGTCTTGCTTTTGAAATGACAAGGCCTACGTTCATATTTAGGCTATCTTGTGGAAGATCTAGTGTGTTGCTCAAATATGAACTATATACACGGTTGTTTTCTTCTCTACAATCATATAGTATGTTCTCACAAAGGCTGGATAGGGATAGCATAGATTTACTACTCAGGAGTCGGTTACTACTACAGGTAACAGCGGATACCTCACTTGTCAATATTTGACCAGATCATCAACAATAGCTGAACAACCGTTAATGACAGCGTGAGACACAGATTTCAGAACACTTTAAAGTTAACGCTAAATCTTGCAGTACGTTAAAAGCTGAAAGATAATTTGGTTGGCTGTTAACGGGAAATTAAACTAAAACGTCCAGGCCTCAATGCACTTTAATAATAAAAGCGTTAGCTAGTGTTTCAGCTAGCAGCGTTAGCCAGCTAAGTGCTTAGCAACCGTTGGTAGTGAAAGACAGTACCAGGCTCTCGCGCTGGTACTGTCGTAAATGGTCGTGTTTAGCTGTACTTTCATACATGATTAAATAATGTAGAATCAAACTAAAATAATATAGTATACCTTCCACGTACAACTGAAGGCTTTATCGTCGTGGCACTGTTCTCTCCGTTCTTCTTGACCACTGTCTGACAACTTCTATGGTCTGTTATTGTTGTTGACGATGCAGACAAATAAGCGCTCAAAAGTGGCGCTGTTGTGGCAGACGAGCCTCGCCCACTTCACTTTCTCACTGTCTGCTCTGCGGCTCCATCCAGAGCCCTGCTGCCACCTACCGAGGTGGTGGTACAAACGCATCCCTGAATAGTCACTGTCTTGTAAATTGATAGTTTTGTGCGGCAATGCCAAAATAAGTTACGGCAGAATATGCGAGGCTGGGCTAACCAACTCGGCAAAGTGGGGTAACTGCTCAAAGACTCATAGAAGTCCCAACAGCCCTATAATTTGGGTCAACAAAATGTCGGAAAATCACCATCAATTTTCCTTGAGGTCCACGTTAACATATTTAATTGCGTTGTTTTTCAGCGAAAACTAAAAAAAACTAGCAAATATTTACATCTGGGCAGTTGGTAGCAGTGAATATTTGCTTAGAATGTATCTGAACATTTTTTCAAAAAATTAGTCAAAATATGCCTAGTTGTTGTTAAGCAAGACAGACTTTTGAAACAACCACACCACACTGCAACTAACATCTCCGAAAGAACTGTTCTAATGAGTATCCTATGTATCCAAATAACAAGCTTTTTTGCCGTCAACACATACTTTAAATGGTGCATTTGGGTCCCACACTAAAGTCCTCCATAATGTGATTGTTTAACATGATGTTATCGCAAATAAAAATTTGTGATCACGTGTAAAACCATCACAAGAGTTCATTCCATTTGAAATTTGCATAATTTTGTTTATTTTCATATGGTTCTAGTTTAAGACTCCGGTGTTGGAGTCCTTACAGAGATCTGAAAAGGTGTCGTGACCATGTTTGTGACCCTCACATTCTCGTCTGTTCTGTGGGATATGAACGCAACACAAGAACGCCCTCTCCTCCAGTGTGAAATGAACTAGTCGAAGCCCATTGGTCAGAGCAACTGTCGATCAAACGCCTGGTCCTCTGTATTCCAGTAATCCCAACCTACTCTGGCTTCATTGGGAATGAGCTAACTAGATTGCGCGGAGGCAGGATTGCGAAAATACCGAGCCGTAAAAAATAATTGTCACGTTTTTAAAAGAAGTTGGATTCAAGGAAATTGAACCGAAACAACACTGAGAAGGATTTCTTGCGACTTCAGAGGTAATTTTGGTCATTTGTCAGCTCATAATAACCGTTAAACGATAGTTCGTGGATGGCAGCTACTGTAGCTAGCAATGTGTGTTTTTTTTCCCAAACATCAGTGCCCTGGCTGTCTGAGTGTGTGTGGTGGGGTGCTGGCCTGTAAGTGAATTTCGAATTGTAAAATGTCAACCCTTTATATAACTATTATCTACGCTGTCTCTCTTGATAAGACGCAGTGAAATTGTATAGTTACATTACTAAAGCATATCTGTCTGCTGTTGTTTAAGATGAGACTTGCTATAGCGGTGTCCATCATGCTGTCCAGTGGCTAATGCTAATGATGCAAACCGTCCTGTGATAATGCAGTTTGGGATATTTGCTGTATTAGACACTTGTTCTGGAAGAGTGAAATCAGAATCAAAAATAGCCACCACACATGAACATATTCAAGGTGGTGAAAATTGAGAAAACACATGATTTTACACGTTTTGCTGTTGTTGTTTTTTATAGTGGGGACCCCAAGGTGGGATGTACCATATGACAATGTGTATTTTGTCATCATGGTTGTTTTGTTCATAGACTGAAGAGGGTCAGATCAAGTAATCTTTTATTATAATGTCTTAATATTTTGGTATCCCACTCAGTGTGCTGTAGGTGTGCAGTATGGCCAAGTGCAATATCAAAATCGCAGGAGCGGCAATTTTTGATGAAGGTTAAATGTGTCACAACATACCAGTATAAATAAATTATTTTGGTGTTACAGAGCTGCCCTGGCCTACAAATCATATTCTTCAGTTGTGAGGGAACATGTTTGTTTGGTACAGACCCCAGCAAAAATCACATCATCATAATTTTATATATTTTTCAGTGAAAAGGAAATTCAAAAATTCCCACTAAAATTGTGACTCATATCAATATTGCAGTATCTGTCAAAACGATTGCACCATGATATTTTATCATATACTTGCATACCCTTGGATGCTATAGTATGGATCTGCTAATCATAGGCTGAACTGTAAAAACACTTCCCAGTTATCAAACGGTGAACCAACAATTAATTTTCCTTGACAAATGCAAAATGGTTAAAACATTATCTATCTATATTTTTTAATGTGCAAAACCCATCAATAAAAATTATAAAAACCTGCACTACTTACAAAGGTGTCATTATGCATATATAAAAAAAAGAAGTGCTGCCCCATACAACTAAGTATGGACAGTCAGTAGCATATTCAACTTAGTACAGACACCGATTTTAATTATCTTTTTTAGCATAGAGAATACAGAAACTGAAAGTCCGCTCACTAATTTATCTGCACTGTTTGTATTGACAAGACATCTGCCTGATATCTTCAGACAGCTGTTTGTTAGTATTAGTTCCTTGGCAGGGACAGATTGAAGTAAGTAGCACCCACACACAGTTCACACGACTTTCTTGGTTTCACATTTGTTACCAGTAATGACTGCCTACATATAACATTGAGTACAGATGCATGTTTTATGAGAAAACTGGCAAATCCTTTTTTCTTTCTTTAAAAAAAAAAAATCCACTCCTGACAAATAGCCTGTAGTGTGTTGCTCAAATATGATCTGTTTGCACAGAGGAAGAGTTGTAAAATCTAGATCATGCACTCCTATAACCTTTTCAATAGTCGGTTACAGGTGACAGTGAATACGAATTATTCTAATACTTTTTCATGAGATCATTTCAGAACTGTAGCACATAAAGTGGGAATGCTGAAATTTTATCTAAAGGAGACAGTTGAGTTGGCTCAGCAATCAATCATTCACAGATGTGACCGTATCTCCACCTGCATGGAGGAGGAAAACAATTCCTGTTATTACGTTGTTAAGATTTACATGCATTTTGCATATACCACAAATAAGAGATGAATACTTTTAACACTCCCCTTTCCCTTGGTACAATCTTCCTAATTTTTTAGCAATAAGAAACAAAAGTTACTTGTGTTGTATCCTGTTCACAATGATCTTATGGAATGAATCTGCTGTACTCCTATATGAGTATGAATTGTAAAAACAGGTGGTTAGTTTTCATGCTACATACTATCCTGACCAAGAGGTCACAATAACAACCTGGGTGAGTATAAAGCGCCTACTGGTACCTTGCAGGACAATAGCCTCTCTGTTGGTGTGTTTTTTTTTGTTACCAGTCATTTGGCTGTGTTTGTGCCAAGAAAGATCCCACTAGTTTGTATATTTCTCTAAGGGGATGGGGTTGGACTGGCATGCTTTGGACTCTCTCTCTCTCTCTCTCTCTCTCTCTCTCTCTCTCTCTCTCTCTTTCTCTCTCTTTCTCTTTCTCTCTCTTTCTCTTTCTGTGTGTGTGTGTGTGTGTGTGTGTTACTATTGTCTTTGGTCAGTAACTTTGCAGTAAGCATCTAAACCAAATTATATATTTTTAAAGTGACTTATTTGTCTTTACTCACTTCCTGTTGCCGACAAGATTTACATTTACATTCATTAAGGATTACAGGGAAAAGGAAGGAAGGAAATGCTGTTTGGTTGAGGTCCAAAAGCTACACACACAGGACTGAATGTCCCTTCTCCACTGAGGTCAGCGCACCGACATTTCTCACAGACACAGTCATCTGTTAACACTCTTTTCTCTCACCAGCATCCGGTCTTCCTCTAGTCCCACTCAAAGGTCAAACATAATTAGCAGCAACTTTAGCTCGTGTTTCAAAATGTCATCACACTTCTATGGTACACTAGAGCCACTGTGTGCCTATTTCTTTGGTCCTGGTGGTCATCGTAATGACAGCTTTGCCGAGTGTAGGCCGAGAACAGACACACAACTTTTCCCTGGATTTGGCGTCAGCTGCCATCCCACACAGTTTTAGCAAAGAAAACAGCATCAGAGGTTTTGATCTTTGTTTCAAAATCTGGTCGTAATAGTAAGGTGCTTTACGGTAGGTGGCTGTGTATACAGATGAATAAAGATATCAAAATAAAAGGCAACTTACATAAGAAAAACACTAAAGCTAACATATAAAATATTTAGATAGTGATGAAACTTTTCAAAGCTTGTCGTAGTGTTTTCCATGAGTAGTTTTTTTTCTCTCCAAGCAATGGTAGTCTGGAGTAATTTTGGCTTTGGCTCCAATTAAGTTTTATTTTTGTCCTGCTTTTGGTTCTAGCAGGGATAACATTTCATTTAAAAAACTCCCCTTGGGCTCTGGAAACTTGTGATGGTCATTTATTATTTTAGACTAAATAATTATTTGATTTAACAGCCATTAATTCCAGGGCAACATTGCCTGAAATACAAAATAATTATTATGTGGAGTGAATTGGCCCAGCCAACACACAAACATGCTCACACAAAGCAAGTACACATTATTTTGCATATGCCAGTAACTGACTTGCACAGTCCCTGAATTAATCAGAATCAGAAACTTGAGTTGGATTCAGTTTTTTAGTTCCAGTTAATATTTAAATACCCTCAGGGTTATGGACCAGGGGAGTTTAAAGTGCATTTGGATTCTGAGAAATGACTGCATTTTGGGGTGGTCATTCCTGCACACTTGTTACTCCTAAGGGAGATGTATAAGGTCAGTTTTAGGAATGTCCCCCCAAATGTCGACTATTTGATGCATCAGTTGCAAAGTGCTTGATTCAACTCACAGTCAGTGGACAAATTGTTACATTTTTTTAAAGCTGCCTCACAGTTCACACACACAGCACTGCAGGAGCAACAGAGCAACTGGCGGTAAACTGTACAACCAGATAACTATTCCAGTCACATGATTGGTTCGGCGTGGTGCTTTTCTCATTATCGTTGGCTTTTCGTATTGTCTATCAAAACACAGGTGGAATGAGTTCTATCGATGTTGTTATCGACCATGTCTTAAATGTCGCGATATATATCATTATCTTTTATAGCCCAGGCCTAATTCCACTGTAACATCAGATGAAATGCAAAAATAATTGTTATGCGCAGTGAATTGGCCCAGCCAACACACATACACGCTCATGCAAAGCAAGCACACATCATTTTGCATATGCCAGTAACTGACTTGCACAATCCCTGAATTAATATATGGTAAACAAAGATGTGTTGCATATTGAGTTGAGTTTGATCCCGATTTAGCTGCAGTTTCTGTTTAGATAACCTAGGGGGTAGGGACTAGGGGGAAATGAGGTCTTAGTACATTTGGATTCTGACATATGATTGGATCTTGGAGAGATCCGTGCATGTATATCTACCTGGGAATTTTCAGTAGCTCACTCTATAAGGCAGGCATACACAACTGAATAGTTAAACAGGACAGTGGCAAAGTCCAATGCAGAGAGAGGAGGCGCTATTTTTTAGGTGAGTCTTTTCTTTCCTAAAATAGGACTCCTGCCGGCATACAAATGAGGTTTTGGTTTGGTTTTTAAGTAACAACAAAGTCTCTGTGGTTTTTGTAGTTTGTGGTCACATTCATTACTGCTGCAAGGACAAGGATCAGAGCCCAGCAAAGAGGTATTGATTTGTGTGTTGGTGTGCATTTGTAGCTATCAGTTTCTTGGTGAGATTTCCCAGAATCTGCAGCTGTTTTTCCCACTTCCCATCAGTGCATTATATATTTATTTATTTTTAGGCCTTGATGGCCGTGGATGTATTGGGGGTTGTGAAATGTTTCAGGCTGATGCAGAAGTTGGAAAAATAATCTTAAGTATTCAGAACCGCTAAAGCATATAACTGCTCTTTTCATGTGGGGACTCACTAGGCCTGCAACAGGCTCAGAAACGATTTTGGTGCTGGCACATAAGTGTGTGAAACATTGACTCCACACAGCTGTGTTTATGTTGAGCCATGCCTCTAAATTTCATCTGGAGGTGATATTTTTTTTAAGCAAAGAACACACTAGAAGACTTTTTAAGAACCGTGTCAACTGTGGAAAGACTCAGCAGCACACATGTGGGTTAACAAAGGCACAACTGTTCAGATTTTCTTGTTAACAAAGTGAAAATGAAGAAATGTCATTAAGAGTGGTGATTGATTGGTGTGTTTCTTGGCTGCAGAAGTAGTTGCAGGATGGAGGCTCTGCAGCATTTACGTTGTGTTCAGTTAACATCAGCTGGCCTCCAGTTGTTTCGCTACCATAAAAATGCACAGTATAATCAGTTACAGTGCATACAAAACAAACAGCTGGATGGACATGACCATAAACTTCAGCCATGTAGGCCACTTGTTTTTAAAACCATATTTGAAACCACTTTACGAGCCAGCAGTAAAAGCACATCCAGGATTTGAAATTCCTCTCTTACTCCTGCTGCTGCGAAATAACTAAGCTAACTAATAACTAGTGAAATAATAAGCTGTTTTTTTAACTTTAGATCTCTGTGGTTACTAGCTCTTGTATTCCTGCACTAAAATCCTAATATTTTCTTCATCTGACAGATTTTATTTCCAGTATCTTCTTGTTTTTATGACTGCATTTTATTCCCGTATTTGCATTCTATCCTCCACCAAAGTCTTGATAACAGTCAAACTAACCAGTGATTTGAAATGAAACATTGAGGAGGTGTTCAGATAAGCAGCCGTAAAAATATGTGCTCCACCACTCCTTTCCCACTGCATAAGCTTTCTCCTCCCCGAAATCATTGTGTACGTGTTTGTGAAGCCTCATGTGCAGTATACCATTATGGCCTGCTTTTCTTTGGCACTTACAGCAGCTGGTTTTGTTCACTGCATTGTGAAAAGAAAACAACTATATGTCATCTACCATGGAAAAAAAGATTGTTGAAGAATGCTGTCAGAATTCGAGAGCAGGGTTGTGTTTTATTGTTGCGTTATTTGTTACTGCCTTTAGATGAATAGATAGCTGTTGGTAACGATGGATATCATTTTGCAGTGGTCTGATTCTAAATGCTGCTGAGTATATTAGGGTCACACTGTACTGTCTGCATAATCCACTGCTATCTTTTTTGTTTCAGGTTAGGGTCACACTCTAACTACTTATTGGGTAATTCATAACAGGCTCTGCTTGTGTGTTTGCGCGTCTGTGTATTTTGCGATCAGCTCCTGTTGTTTCAGCAATGGGCTTGGCAGTACTTGAGAGCACTGTTTTATCAAGCTACCCAGCAGTTCTAGGCCTGTCCCAGCCTGTCTCAAGGAAAACCAGACAAACTGCACTGCAGCGTTTCGGTGACAGTTAAACGCACATAAACAGAATTATGTACACAAACATGCACACGCAAGTTTCATCCAAGCCAAGGCTCATAACCGAATCATTGCAACATATCCTTTTCTGCTTAAATCGAGTGTGCTGATTTTGTCTTTCTGTTTCTAGGGAAAATAACAGTCACATAATGTACGGGCAGAGCTGATCTTGCCTTCCCCACCTAGATGTCTTTACAGTTAACTTCTTTCAGTATATCAGACTGAAACTCTTTGCATCTTGTTCTAATCCCTGTCTATGCCCATTATTATGTTAGTGCTGTGGTAGTATTATTACTAATGTGGTTTTCTTGAATCCATCCTTATGCAATTATTGGATCGCAATTATTTGACCATACTCTTGATTAGGGCTGCAATAAACAATTACTATCATTATAGATTATTCTTGAGATTATTTCTTAATTAATCTTTTGATCTTTAAGTTGCTTAAAGGCTAAGGTGATTTCTTCATATTGCTTGTTTTCTCAGACCAACAGTCCAAAACCCAAATATATTCAGTTACTGGTCACATCAGGCAAAGGAAAGTAGTAAATCCTCAGAACTGTGAACCTGAAACCAATTAATGTTAATCAGGTATGAAAATAGTTGCAAATTAATTCTCTGTCAATTAATTGATCGGTTGTTTTAACTCTACTCTTAATTTTACTTGTAAGTTTAATCTGTTTGCCATAAAAGCTCCTGTGAGCAGTAAAATGACTTATCCCTTGTTTAATCCATAACATTAATATGATAGATTTATTAGGAGCACAAAATATAAATGTGTGGTTGTAGTTGCAAAGCCAGCCACAGCCAGTGAACAAGTTATGACAGTGCAACTTAGGAAGGAAGAGTGTCGTTTGTGTGTGCAACCTCTCAGTTTGTATAAACCAGATGCTGGTGGGGGAAAAAAAAATTCTCTGGAAAAAAGAAATCGTTCCATGTTATCGTAAATGTTTCCTCAGGTGTATCCTCATTACTTTCAGCTTCCTTTTAAATAGGTGTGTTTGTGTCTGAGGATCTGTTAGGCGTGCAGTACAAATAAAAGCTCCCGTGTATCCTGAGAAAAGTAGCTGGGACTTGTTTTCTTTGGAGAGTTTGTCAAGTGTACTATTTCTGTTGTAACTATTTCTGTTTCTCTTTGCTTTAACATTCTGCAGGACTGTGTACTTTTACATGTTTCACTGCCTATATTTGATTGAAATAATACTTCAACTGAAATTATACTGAAAGTAATAGTGAAAGCAGGAAAAGCAAGTTTATTTGTTTTGTACCTATTAAACACAGAGGCAGTTCCATGCTTCACAGGAGGCATCATGTATGGATTTCTAATGCTGGACCCACAGCTTTCAGACAGCTGCTTTCCTGTCCTTGTCTACCTGATCTTCATCTGGCTGTGGATAACCAGCCAATGCTAGAGGCATTGTTAGCAGATAAGTTGCAAAAACAAGCCTTCAACATTCAAAACCTCCTCAAGCTGAGAAGAAGACAGGTGAACCAGATAAGCAACAACAGCCAGCTTCACTGCATATAGCCTGAAAGCAGCTGCCAGTGAGATGTGTTTTCTTGTGGTAAAATTTGGTTTTTCCTGGCAGCGTTACCCTCTGGCTTTAGCGTGCATTCATACAGCACACACCCACAGGCTGACAGGGAATCACTGCAGAAACACAAAAAGGCACAGCAGATTGCAGCTCCTCCTCAGAACCAGTGACAAGAGCAAACTAGCCAAATCTCTAGAGACGTTTTATGAAATTACTGTGCATACCAGAATATTCCATGAATAAGGATATTTTATTTGCATGACTCCAATTTTGCTGTTTCACAACACCGCCCTTAGCCCAGCACCACCTTCATAGTTTGAAACAGCCCTGTGTGTTGATAGTCAGGGAGTTTTATTTGAACAAAAATTATCAGTCAGCGGTTAAATGTGTTTGTGTTTTATCAGATCTCTGTTCTATTAAATTTTTTCTCTTTTACCACAGGGCGCCTTCTATCTGTGTCTTGCCTCTCGGGATGTCCAGCATGGTGTTACTGTAGTGGAGAGGACCACCACTTTAGTACCTACAAACAGTGGCTTGGCCAGTTGATCACCATGCCTCGCTTAAGCTTCAGTCCCAACTCAAAGCCTGACTGTAGCCCTGTCTGGCTCATCTGTATTCTTCTCTGCCTCTCGGGTGTACACACTCATGCCAAAGATGGTAAGAACTGAACTACATTAAGGGAAAGCTCCACCCTCTACATTCTGATGAATCAAAAATCTGCAATTTTCAGTGCACATGATGTTATATTGAATATTGAATATTCTGTGTAGCAGGTGCAGATGGAAAAGTTTGCTTCTTTGGGGCTGATACTGAATCCATGTGTGCTGATGTAAAGTTACATTGAGTCTGTATACTACCATTTAAATCTCTTAATCACCTGTCTCAATCTTCCTTTTTCCCCCCTCCCAGTCCTTAGTGTACCCCAGGAGGTCAACCTGTCAGCCAACACATATACACAGCAGCTATCCATATCTTGGTTGGGAGGAGCAGCCACAACGTTTGACCTCATCGATTCTAAGAACTGAATTCAATGAAATTGTCTTCTATGTAAGAGCATTTTTTTTTCTGTTTAATTTGTTCTCTTGCTTTTCTTATTTTTTAGCTTTGTTACAGTTTGGTGACATTCTCATGTGAAAGATGCTATAACCTTACACACATGTTGGATTTTTAAGGCTAATGCTAATATTGATATTTGAGGGTTTCAAAAATCTCATAATCTGTATCAGCTGATATAGATCTTTTTTTTTATACAACCCAAATATAAAAAAACATTTATCTGCTGAGTTAACCACCAATTCAATTAGTTTACACTGAGCTAATAATGACCTGACCAATTTATTGGCTAAATATATAAATTATTTGCCTCTGCAGCACATATTGCTATAATTGTTCATTTGATTTTACATACATGTCCCAGGTTATGCATTTGATATAAAGATCCAAAGGAGTTTGTTTCTTTTCCTGGCTGAACTGTCATCATCTACCAGCTTCATGTTGTTCTGGTTCACTCCCTCACTGTTTTCTTTGTGTGTTATTTGTAGGAGACGGTGTCTGTGATGGCAAATCAGGTGAGTGGTTTGCACCAGTTTACCTGGACCTCAGCGGAACCTCTAGAGTGTACCTCGCTGTCCGTTAAAATCCGCTCAAGAGATGGACAGACAACAAGTGAATGGAGCAACACTGAGATACTTCAAGGTCAGAGGGACAATAATTACAGAATCAAAAATACTGTACTGCCTGACCTGTCAGTTAACGTCATGCATTTATTCATTCAGGAGGAGTTCAGACTATTTCAAATTCTTTTTCTCTCTGAAGTCAAATTACTTACTTTTGTAGCTAAATGTGGATCTCTATTTATATCTCCCTCCCCATAAACACTCTGCTTTTTACTTTCAATCTCACTCCTGCTTTTTAGGGAATGATATCCCCAGCAATGAGAAATTCCAGATCTACCCCATCGACAAAACTGTACCTGTGGGGTCCAACACTACCTTCTGCTGCATTGTGGAGGAGGGGAAGGTCTTTGATACCATCCTATACAATGGCGCAGTCATAAACACGACACGACTGAGCAGGCGAAGTTACGCTTCTACAGTGGTTAATCAGGGGCCATCCCAGAGCTCGGGTTTCAACATCATCTGCTACAACAGCCAAAAGGAGCTGGCTGGAACAGTGTTGTTTGTTGGATGTAAGACAAATAACTGGATGGATAACGACTGATGTGTGAATGGTTGTCTTATCTAAGATGGATGACAGTGGCTGGAGTGACAGAGAGAGTTCTCACAGAGTGAATTTGTCATTCAGATTGAGAAATAATAGATGTCACAGAAGGGGTCAGATGTAAGAGTTTGTTTATCCAAAAATATTCTTGAAACATCTGGTCTGCTTGTGATATTGAATGACTGTGTGCTGTGCCTGACTGCTTGAATTTTCCTGCTGATGCCTGCAAGTCTATAGATTATGCCAGAGCTTGTCGTTCAAATAAATCCTGGTAATTATTAAAATGTATGTAATCTTTATTCACATGTGTATATGATGATGTAAGTAAATAAGTCTCTGCTTCTTGTCCTCATCCCCAGACCCACCACTACCCACTGATTTTGTGTGTGAGACTCATGACTTAACCTCAGTTGTATGCCAGTGGAATGATACGCGAAACACACTGTATGGCAAACGAGGAACACGCTACTCGCTGAACAACAGGTAGCACAGTCGCACTCAAACACAATAATTTTAAATGGCTTAACCTCACCTCAGCTCACACATGTATGCAACAAAATGCCTGTAACCCGACCTGAAACCTGATGCTTGGGTTAGGTAGCAGAACACATGGAGTAGGACATGTCAGCACACCTCGTACTTTATTTAATATTAGTGTAGTTTTAATATTCTGCTAACACTCTGCTGTTAGGTCAGGTCAGCATTGCTTTCACACCACAAACTAGCTGTTCCAGAGTTACTTGGAACCAGATCCACTTTATCAGGCTGCCTTGGTAAGGTTACGCAGTCCGCACCAGTTCAATGCTGTCACTGTTATCACTACTGTGAACACACTGAACAAAAAGCCTGCTTAATCATACAATGGAATTTGTATCTGACTCAGATCCCAGACACTATAAAAAAGGAAAAAAACAAAGACACATTATTGGAAACTCTCAGTAGGATGTCATAATGGTCTGGGACGGGGGGAACAGTGATGGAGTGATGTTTGCTTGTTTTGGCCAGATTCATAGCAATTCATGTACAGGCTGGGATGTGGCACAATGTCACTTTGCTTCTGCCTTTGTCTAAAATGTGTTTTCTGCCCAGAAAAAAATCTACAGAGAGAGAGAGAACAGCAAGAAATAAAAAGCACTTAGTCTAAGTAACCACTTGCTGTTTCTGTGTGGACTGATAGTGGATTGGCTATCGGCCAGACCTTTTACAGGAATTGCCTGATAGCTGGCCAGAAGAATTACTACATTATGAATGTGTGTGCATCTGTATCTGTAGGTTACATGAGTTTCTAAACTGATGATATTTTATCTTAATTTAATTTGGTTGCTTTGATTTTCACATTCTTAGCAAATTTTTTGTTGATTTTTAATCTGTTTTGTTGTGTTTTTTAGGGATTGTCCACAGAGTAATCTGTGGCAGCAAAGGAAACAGTGTATTTTGTCCCAGTGGGAGGGTAACTTTACACTGGTAGCTGTGAATCCTCTCGGCCATTACAGTCTCACTGACTCTGCTAAACTCAGTCACAGAGGTGAGTATATTACCGTATCAAAATCATTTGGCCGATACGCAGAATTTATATGAATTAGTTTTTTATACCAATTTTTCAGAGTAAAACAGGGTTGTTTTTTTTTCTTCGGTTCACTGATTGTTGTTTCACCTTTTCACCACAGTGCGTCCAGTGGCACCAACCATACAGAACTCTGTCGTCCAAGCCTGGAACGCCACTGTGCAGTGGCAGTGGGAGTACAGTACCTATAACAACTGGGCTCTTGTCTGTCAAGCGGAGCTTACCTGCCATGGCTCCAAAACAACTGTGAGTTGTGTGTGTGTGTTTTTGTGTGTATGTGTGTGTGTTGTGGGGGATGACCACATCTCTATTTTCCTTGTTTTTTTTTTTTACCGTCTGTCTCCATGTACAGAACCATTTTAAATGTCATTTGTGTGTGTGTATGGTATGGCTGCAAGACAGTATCACTTCCATTCTTCCACATTTCCATTACAACATACTAATGACCTACCACAATACTTTCAACAAATGCAAGCATCGGCATGTTCTCTCCATGTGTGTGGCCATTAATGAAACACACAGCAACCCAGTATACTCTGTGTTTCCAGCATACCTTCTCTGGTGTGGGTCTGCACTCTGTGTTTTTATCGGACCTTTACCCTGATGAGGATTACAGTGTTAAGATCCGCTGTGGTGCCCAGGAGAATTTCTGGAAGTGGGGAAACTGGAGCGAACCATATGACTTCAAAACCAGAACATATGGTAAGAGGTTCATTTTTGGTATGTCTTAATTTTAGCTAGGTTTCAGTGAACCAAGACTGCAACTTATGACAGTTTTCATTAATTGACTTGTAGTAAGTAATTCATGTTTCTACATACTGTCCAGATCTTGGATAATTATTACTAATTGCTCTGAAGTATCACTTAAATATGATATTCTCACTTCTCACAATGTTACAGCTTGTCAGTTACAAAAGATTAGACATGTTATTACTGTAAAATTGTGAGGCCAGTGTGTCAGTTAAAGCCCCATTTGTATTTATTTTGACCGTGTAAAGCTGAGATATATTCATACAAAACAAAACATCTCTTGCACAAGTTAATGCAGCCTCATGTTGGTATAATAGATGATTATTTATGGGTAAGTAAGAAAATGGAACTTGTGCTAAGAAGATCAGTAAAGTGCAAAGATTTCTTTTAATTTTGTATGAGTCATCTTTATATTGTTGTGTATTTTCAACAGTAGAAATTTCACTTAAATAAATTAAAATGAAAAACCAGCAGTGACCAAATATGTATTTTCCTTCCCTCAGCTCCAGATGCTCCTGATGTGTGGGTGTGGATGAACAAAGACTACACTGGGCAAGTCATTTGGAAGGTGATTTTTGTTTTTTGGCTTTGAATTAAATTGCTTTAGACAGTTTGCTATTTTTACTGTGAAGAGCACAGATTTACAACATATTCAAATACGCCACAAACAGATTATGAAAGCTTTTCGGGTTCTTCTATTTTAGTCTTCATCCTTTGTCTCTGGCTTTCCTCCTCCTTTATCCTTTTACTCTCTTTCTCCATTTTGACATGAAGAAGCTGAACCTGATGTGAATATATGTTATGAATATCTAAAATTGTAAGTAAAATGCAGGTTTTAAATTGTCTCATCTTTCTCTTCCCTCTCATTCCTTCCCTTTTAACGTGATTGAATCTAGCCTCTGACACGAAGACAGAGCCACGGCCAGATCACAGGTTATGAAGTCACTCTCTTAATAGAAAATGGACAGCACACAGACATCTTTTCACCAGACACTACTGCTGCACCAGTCAACCTCACACAGATCGCTGCCTCCAGCAGTGGCAGCATGATCATTGCAACAGTCGTCGCAAAGAACACTGATTGGCTTTCTCAGCCTACAAGTGTAGTTATACCTCTACGTTCGACAGGTATGTGATAATGGAAGGGATAGTATGTTTGGGTCTGTTTGGTTTCACAGTCATAAAACACTTGTCTTACCTGAAAGTCTAAAGCCGCTGTTTTTCATGCTGTATACATATTTTCTTCTTTCCAGATGTGGAACCTCAGGCTGTGCCCAGGGCAGTTTTTGTGGACGGAGGTTTCCCCCTGTTCTGGCAGAGCGATGCTAACACCACCTTTGGTTACGTGGTAGAATGGAATGATGCCTTCTGCACGCAGAACTGCCCTGTGGAGTGGATTAAGGTGGCCGCTGGAAACACTAATGTCACGGTTGAGTCAGGTAAGGCACTTGAAGTCTTGAAAGTAGAGCATTGTTTTCAGTATGTTTTAAACATATTGTATATATGTCTACTGTTAGTACAGGCTAAAAACTCGTCTGTCTTTGTCACCTGCTATTTTTGGCTATGGACAGTGTTCAGTAATTTAAAAAGCAGGATTTTCTTCTTTCCACAAACTGAAACATGACATTAATCTCTAGTGTCTGCCAATAAGGTGTTGTGAATGTGAATGTGAAATTACACTGTTTAATACACAATAATCTCTTTCTTTGCCATCAGCCAACTTCCAGCAGGGTGTGAGGTACAACTTCTCCCTGTACAGCTGCTCCTCAGAGGCCCCAGAGCTGCTGCAGCGCTGGCAGGGATACATGCATGAGCTGGGTAAGGATAGTGCTGCATGCAGAAAGCTTATCCTTTTAGAAAAAGCAGTGACTTCAGAAATCGTACTCTGCATTTTAATTGCTGACTCTTTGTTCTCATACCCTCTTGTTCTCTGCCCCTGCCTACCTCTCCAATTTTCGATTTGTTCCCTTCCTTCTACAGTCCCCTCCTCCTCTGTCCTTCTGTCAACCAGTCAGCAGGGCTCTGATGTTCTCCTCACCTGGGGAGAGATCCCACTGGTCAATCACAGAGGTTTCCTCCTGGGCTACAACATTTACAACAGCACCGGCTCCGACCTCAAACTTCTAGGTACATGTTATGATGTGAAGTGCCACCTCTGTAAACAGTACAGCTGTTCCAGTAGTTGGCTTGAAAAAGGACTCGTATGTAAAACATCCATAATTCATGTTATTACATCATTCATCGCAATATTTTTTGGAAAATGCATTTTCTATCCTGTTAAACTCATTAACTTTCCTCTTCATTGCTCCTCCTTTTCTTTCCTTCCTGGGCCTCTCTCCCTTTGTTCTCCACCCTGTCCTTTTGAACAGCCAATCTGCCAGACCAAGAAAGCAGGAGCTACACAGTAAAAGGAGTCACTGAGGGCTCCCATAAATTTACTGTCAAGGCCTACAACTCAGCAGGCGAGGACTCTGGTGCCACTGCCTCCATAACGCTTGAGCCATACAGTATGTGAATATATTGTTATGTGTGTCATAGTTACATCATTGGTACTTGACAGCAGTTGTTTATTCTACAGTTATTTCTGTTATTTGAGGCTACAACAGAGGCTCTTGTATAAATAAATGCTTGCAGGTAACCACAGATGGATACAGTTTCCACAGTGATTTGTACTCAGATGTAACTTCAACTCTAATATGCCTAAACTTTCTGCTGTCCTGTCTTAACAGCTGATTGGCTGATCCTGGAAATCTTGGTTTCTCTGGGAATTACAGCTGTATTCCTCGCCATTGTCACTTTGGTTTGCTACAAGAAAAGAGAATGGTGAGACTAATGCTCCTCCTCTTTTTCTCTCTCCTGTTTGTATTTATTTCATGAATAATGAGCGTCATTTGTGAAAATATCTACCACACTGCAAAATCTCAGTCAGCTTATTCCCTACACTGTGTTGAAGAGGAGCTACTAGGAGGCATTATTTGAGTTTGTTTGGGCTTTCGACAATAGTAATTTTTTTTTAAAAAGTGTCATTTTACTTTGTCACCAGGGTGAAAAGGGCATTCTATCCAGACATACCTGAGCCCAAGCTGCCTGGTGATTGGTCCAGGTCACAGGTACGGTATCAACCTAATCCAGTCTGCCCCTCACAACTGAACTCATTCTGTTATATAGAACTTCTATATATATAGAACCATTCCTATTCCTTATTTTCTTGTTTTTTGATCATCACTAGTGATATGACTGTTCAATCACTCCATGTATCTTACAGGGGCCGTTGGATGTGAAGCCGTCTTCCCACAGTATCATCCATATTGTAGAAAAGCCTGAGTGGGATTCTAGTAAAGAAGCACTTGTCGTCATTCCAGAGGAAGATGAGGATGAAGATGAGCAGGGGATGGGAGACGAGCCAGTCGACACAGATGAGCCAACGTCATTGCGCTACTACAACCAAGTAGTAGATGACAGGCCCATAAGACCACGTTTCCCAGACTCTTCTGCTTCCTCTGCATCTTCTTTGGATTCAGGACGCACCGATGTGACATACACAGGGATCCAGACCTCAGGTTCTTCTTTTGTCTTCCAGCTGGATCCACAGGGTTCCTCTGAGGGCCACCAACCCCATGCTGATCTGCCTGTCAGCTGCGGAGGTGGAGGAGGGGGCTACCAGCCCCAGATGCAAAATAGGGCCCTGAGTGATGACATGGGTCTAGATTCACCCAAGCCGTTTGAGCCTCAGGCTGCCAGTTCTGGGGGCTACAAACCCCAGAGCTCCTGGCATTTGGACTCCCCTGTGGAGGCCAGGGAAAGCGGCGACCTGGCACCCTGCCTCGGCTCCCCCACCTCTGTTGCTTCTACTCAGTTCCTCCTCCCTGATGGGGATGAGCACACAGAAGAGAAACGACAGGTGCCATCAGCAGCAGCAAACTGGTTCACCAGTCTGCTGTCATCCACAAAACCATGATATCATCTCTGTCTCACTACTAGCAGCCAGACCAGGGGGAGTTAACACAAAACTGTCATATTCATTACTGTTAAGTGTCATACAAGAATCAAGGTTAGCCCATATGGTCTAGGTACATACCCCGTTTGATGTAGCACTACATCCACACATTTGCACTTGACAGCAGGTTAATAATGCTTTTTAAAGTGTTCTATTCCAAACATACAGAAATACATATATAGTTCATTTCTCTTTCATGCAAATATCATAAATCAAAATATGTATATTTCTACGTCAAAACATTTCTACACGGACAACAGATCTCCTCAAAATATTTCTTCAGACCCCTTTTCCACCATATTTATTGCACCCCCTGGCAATCTGGTGGCTGTTACAATAAATCTCCTCACTGCCTTTTCTGTGACACCCTGTAATGGGCATTTAGCAATGGCATATCCTGTGTTTCAGTTGAGTATATCCAGGTTTTAGCTTGCATTTCAAATGTTTTTATTTTTTGCTATGTGAACTTAAATACAATACAGAAGAAAACTGAAGATGGTGGTTTTGATCCAAAGGACATTTGTTGAAAGAAGTCTAAAGAGGACTGTTTGAAACAGAAGTTAGCTAAATAGACAGAAAACGTCCCTCTCCTCTCCAGAAAGTATCCATGTCTTCTGCTGGTCCGCCATTTGGGGTAATCTTGCCTGCTTTATGACAGCTGATGAGCTACTTGTAAAGAAGTCAGTCAGTGAAATTTTAATTGAAAGATGCAGTTATGAATGAGAGCCGTCATTATTTTGTGGTGCTTTCTGTTATAAGTCTGGAATTGTGTGGGTGATGAGCCCGGTGGATATACACTGATATAAGCTAGAACATGAATACAAACTGATGTAATTTCATGACCGAAGACACTATTCTGTTACTTTTGAGTGTTATTGTTGCTCTTTTGTCTTCCTTAGCCAGTAGAGATTTTTTTTTCTTGTTAAGACACACATTTCACAGTCAGGCCAGTGTAATTTTTTATGTTGTATTGTGAATCATCCTCAAATTGATGATTGTTGGTATTGTACAAATTATGATAATTAATTTGGATGGGTAATTTAAATTTTATTTCACACACTGCCTTACACCTAAATGTCATGCATAATGAAAAATAATTTCTACAGCAAAGCAGTTTAGAACTGATCAGAAATGTATTGCTACATTTTCCACTGGCATTTAGTATAATGTACAAAAGATGTCTTTTTTTAATCAGTTTTAGTATGTGCTGAAATTTCAGAACTTTGGTTACATTGTAATTTTTTTGGGATGTGACAAATGCTTTTTCTTTGGTTGCTTCATTGTCAAGCCCAGAGAGATGGCTGATTTGCTGTGCTTGCAAGTTTGTTTATTTTTAGGGAGATCTAAGTCTACGCTACATTTAAAACTACACCTGTTTTTTTTGTTTGTTTGTTTGTTTTTAAGTGACTATTTATCTTTTCATTTAAAACTTTTCCTGAGGCCACCATGGGAATTTTATGATTGGGAAAGGGGACCAAGGAGAAAAGCATATGTTGATATTGGGAAATACTATCATTCAGCTTTTGTTGACATTGGAGAAATGGCCATGTGAATATTGGTCGCTTGACCGCACTTTGGCATCTCTGTAATGGTGTCAAACACAGGGCACTAATTGCCTAAGTACACTTCACATACTCCATTAACTCTCCACCCATATGTACAGTGTGGGTGTTGAGGATGTACCATTGTCTGGACTTCCCAAAAGCATCATTATGCAAATATTTATACTTTCTAAATCAAGTGGTAACCAGGATGTTTATTTCATTGTATTTTTTCAGTTAGGCCCTGGCTTGCCTTTGTGGCAGCCTGTGGTCTGTTGATTCTCAGTGCCTCCAGCCAACAAGCTTTAAGTAAAACTACTGTGACCTGAATGATGATTTAGATTACTATAATGGATGGCTTCACTGATGAACTCATAACAGGCAAGCAGTCCTCTTTGACTACTGAGAAAAATGTATCCCCCCTTTTATCTTTATCTTGTGACACTGATCTGCATTTTGACTTGATTAATGGGGAAAAATGGCTGAAAGAATTTGTCAAAAGCTACGCCTCATACCAGTCAAACTGAGTAAAACGTTTCATCATGGGAGATCAGTGATCATTTTATGGCAGTGGCAAAGGGTGGATATAGTTTTGAGTATTTAAACATGGCTGCAGATTGTTTTCCTTTGAAGCCTGCTTTCTCAAACCAGCAGTGCTTTGGAGACTAACCTATGAACGCTATGTGTTACATGCTTTTATGTTGATTTAAATCAACAAAATGGCACCTTTTTAAATTTTTTCTTCAAATCTTTGTTTTTCTATGACTAACTGTACATAATTGTAATTTTCTTTCATTTGTTTCTTTCACACAACACAAAGTTGTAAGTTGTGCTACGATGGAAATTATATTCTCTATACTACAACATGTAGAGTTAATGTTGACTAACCAGCCTTCTTGAGAGAATAAAGGCAAGTGTTTGTGTTGATGACACCAGATATATAGAGTCCTATGACATGTAGAGCATCACACTTTAACTGTATGTTTGTTGTGTGCTTAAACACAGGAAAACTTTAAAGTGTGTCTGAAAAAAATCATGTAAACTGAATTAGAATTGTGATTTTGTCTTAGGATAGTTTAGCCTGCTTTGCATTCCTATCTTATCACAGCAGTGATGCTTTGCCAGACACGACACAAGTAGGGCCAGAGTACTCACCATGCAAACTCATACGTGGCGACTGCTGACATGCACGCATTCAGTCCATATTTCTTATTGGAGTCTATGTTTACTCTGTAGAGCATAACGGTTTTGAGGTTTATACAGCAGGGGACACTTGCTGCCTTATACATCTTCATCTCTGGCCCTAAGATGTTTTGCAAAATCAATGCATGCTGTATAAACTATTACTACAAACCAGTGGCTCGTAAATCCCATCAGCTCCATGTTTACGTTAGCCCATTGCTTCAAAACACTAACACTGACTAATGTTGTGCATGACAACATGACTGAAGTATTGTGCAGTTGAAAAAGGCTGTCTTTTAAAAAAAAATGCTTTAAAATGTATGATATTTTGCAAAATATTTTACTATGGATTGAGTGAAAAGAGAGTGAAGTGCTTTTGAGTGAATGAATAAATGTTAACACTAATAATACAAACTGATATGCTACTTGTTTAAAGGCAATAAAGTTATTTGTCTGGCCACTTATTAGTTTGTCGGTGTTGTTCACTTCCCCACTTATCTCCACAGAAATTTAAATAGCCATCTACTGCCTCTTGCCATAATCTATCTGCTAATCTTTACGATACGATTTTTTTGTCCATTAAATACAAGTTATTCTTTTTCTCTCATTCATTAGTGAGGGATGGCTGTAATCAAGAGTTGCTAAAAATACCACCGTCCCTGCTGACCTTCGTTAAGTGTCAGATTGCACAGGTCCTGGATCGGTTTGTAGTCATTACATCTCGTTTTTCATCCGGGTGCTGAAATGAAAACTGATCCAGAGTAAGCTGGGCCCGCCCGCTCCCACGAGTGCCCTCCTGAAGCACTCTGGGCAACCCCGTTGACATGTCGTCATGGCAACGGTGCAGTCTGTTTTTCAGTCTGTTTATTAGGGAGCTAAAAAAGACGTAACAACAGTAACATGTAAATTATTTGGTAGTATATTGTCTGAATTGAACTTAAAAGAAAGAAGATGTCGGATATATTGTGCAAGTGGCTGAATCAGGAGCTCCGACTGTCAAAAGCTGTTGGTAAGAGTGGTTAAAGTTATAGCCTGTCTAGCCACCTGTGAGCTCAATTATGGTAACGTTAACTTACGATTTATTTAACTGATAACGGTGACTAGTTAAGGATCACTAAAGGGCAAAGAGCATTTGAATTCACAAAGTGAACAATGTAAAAGCCATTTTAGAGGCTACATATCAAAGTCAATAAACAACGTATAGGAGGTAGAAGAAAGCAAACTTAGCTTAAACTTAAAAATAGTAGTATTTTTGACTTTGTCTGTGTGAAGTTAGCAGTCTGAAATTGACCAGACAGGTACTCCAGCTTATCATTTTAAATATTTTTGATGGTCAACTTAGATGGTTTTCCAATACTTTTAAGTTATAAGCAACATTAAAAAGATAGCACGGTCTAAAACGTTGCTATTGTTGGTGTAAATGATTGCATGTTCATCTTCACAGAGCCAAAGACCTTTTCCAAGGATTTCTCCACTGGTTACCTGATAGGGGAGGTTCTGCATAAATATCAGTTGCAGAGCGATTTCAGTATGTTTATGAAGAAAGAGTAAGTTGCCCTCTCTCTCTCTCTCTCTCTCTCTCGCTCTCTCGCTCACTCACTCACTCGCTCTTGCTTTCTCTGCATGTCAGTCCTTACTCCTTTGCTTTTTGTTGCTGGAAAAATGCTGCTTAATTCTCTAGCTCTTTTAAAGTGTTCATAAATATTTAAATTAATCACACCTTTTCTCATAGCACCTCCATCTCCAAACTGAATAATTTTACCCGCCTTGAGCCTACTCTCCAGTTATTGGGGATCTCCTTCGATATAAATACAGTCCAGGATCTGATGCAGGAGAAGCAGGGTGTTGCCACACGCCTCCTTTACCAACTCTACATCTCACTTGAAAAAAAGAAGAGAGCAGAAATCAGTGGGACAATGATGGAAATCATGCAACCAGCTGCCAATGCAGGCCTGCACAAAAAGGAGCATGACATCTACTCTGATGTAAGTGGGGCTATATAGATGTACTGTATGTGTAGTATGTGCATGCAGTTAGGGGTCAGTTTCTTTCAACAGTGTGTTGATTTTTTATGTTTGAAGTTCACATTTGTAGTTTAATATCAGTATCTGAAAAACATGTATTTTCAATTATCTTACTGTCTTTCTTTTATACAGCGACTACATCAGGTGGTAAAACGTGATGCAGAGCTGAAGCTGCAGAAAATTTCTCAGCACTATGAGGAGAAATGCCAGGAACTGAATGACAGGTCTGTCATGACCTATCCCATCCAGCAAAAGAGACAACTCAAAGTCCAGGATGAGAAAAGAATGAAGAATATTGAGAAGGTACTGGAGATCATGAAAGTATGTCTTTATCAACATGACATACTTTTTTTCCAGTCTTATGTCACACGGTTACAAGTCTTTGCAGGTATTTTGGTGTTAGACATCACTATAACTCTGTGGTACTTAATGAAATTCCACTTAAACTCTAGTTTCCTGATGACAGAATACATGAAAACTACTACTGCTACTGGCAGTGATGAACATTGGGAACTGTGTGTGTTGCAGCTGCGGATGTCCCATCAGAAGTACAATGGCATCATGCCTTATAACCAGACCACTGTCGTCCAGGTACCCAAGCCACCACCCTACACTTCACAGCTTAACCTAAAGAAGAGACAACAGCAGCAGCAACGCAGAGAACAACAAGCACAGGTGTGATCAAGATTAAACAAGTTGATCATTCAATTTATTTATTTTCTGGCTTGGTGACACAGGGTCAACTGTGGAATGGCGCCCAAAGAATTTGTAGAGGCTTATGCTTTCTGACAATGATCCTAAAAACTTACATTGGTCATCAGCATCTGTTAAATATATGATGAAAAAGATCCTCCAAAAACATTGTTTTTGTTGTTAAGTTCACCAGATGTCCCCAGATCTTTTCAAAAGCAATAGCTTGTTGTTATTAAACAGTTATCATCGTTTACAGAGGGGAGATTGTTCCTTGTTCTTTTTCTCTGCCAAGATTTTCCTTAGAATTTTTCAGACTAAGAATTTCAACTGATGACCCTCTGTATATTACACTACCCTTAAGGCATTTGTTATACCACAACATTTTTTTTAATTTCTCACTGCACATTTGTTACACGTGTCCAAACTGAAAACAAAGGAGTAATGAGGGTTTATTTATTTTTGGTATTGCAATTTCTGTCCATTTTGTCCATGCAGATGGTCCAGACTGAAATAGCCCAGTTTGAGACAAACAGGAAGAAGCTGGTTACTTATGGTTTTGCTTCCTCTTCAAGGTGAGAGAAATGGAAAAACTCACTGAAAGAATATACTATGTTATTTAAATGTTTGTATTAATGAAGTATTACAGTAATCTGAGATATTGACCATCATTTATCTCAACAATGACTTCATATGTGATTTGAACCATTTCAATTCTAGTGGTCAGCCCATCTCTACAGAGATTCCCCATGGTGGCAGCAGCCAGGGCTGTGAGGTCCCTGGAAATGGAACTAAGTTGATTTTACAGTCCAATAGCAAATATTTACAGGAGGTCCAACAGAGGCTGGAGGAGAATGCTGTAGCTCGCAAGCAGAGAGAGAAAAGACGAGCCAAATTCCTGGTGGAGCAGCTCAAGGCCCATGAAGCTGGAGAGGTGAAATGACTCCTCTCCTCTTGCTGAGAAATGTTAATATACCTAATGTTAATTGAGATAAATGCCCACTCAGGAGATGTGAGAATTCATTCAGTACAGTCTTTTTCTTTCTCTAGTCATTCAAATACAGTCATTCATCCAATTGTTTTTGTAGAATGTATATGGAAAACACATTTTAAACACACTTTACAAATGTCACCCCACTAAGTGACATTTGTCATTTTAACTCAGAATTGGCCACCTCTGCCTCACCTTGCAGGAGAAACAGCGAGAGGAACAGCTGGTGAAGCGTCTGACACGTCAGACTCGGCAGGAGCAGCGTTTGGCAGCTCTGCTCCTCCAGATGCGTATGCAGAAGGAGGTGATTCGGGAGAACCGCCTGTGCAGAGAGCAGCAGTACCAGCAGCGGAGAGAGAGGGACTTCCAGGAGGCTCTGGAGAGGGAGGCGGTGAGATGGGATGAATAAGGAAGAAGAATAACCCTCTCTACTATGGCTTTGTATTAGGCTGTATCACAGTGGTGTCAGAGGAAGAGAGAGGAAAGGGTGGATGCTGTTAGTTTGTGTAGTATCAACAGGGAGGGTGTTTGATATTATGAGGAGACAGAGAGAGAGAGACTTTACAGGGATGGATAAATGGTAAAGTAAGACTGTATGACTCATGACATACCTATATTTATCCTTCCAGTAATCACACTTATACTGTAGATGGTTGATTTAGTTGAAAGGAGAGCAGAGATACTTGAAATGCCTTGCAAAGGATGACAGCCATGATCCAGCATGGTTTCAGTGTTAACATATAGTATGTTGTAGTATGGTGTGTTCATGGTGTAGAACAGAATTTATCAGCCAATCCCAGAGCAGATTCTCATGTGATTATGTCTCGGATTCTTCAGTTACTTGCCCCTTACTCTAAAACTGAGAGAATCTTTTTTATGAGATGATTTACAGAGAATCGTGCGTTTAAATGTACATATGTTTAAAAGTTTTAATGGGGTATTATTGATGTTGTGTCTGGCAAACTGGAAACTGAATGAACTGTTATCTAATGTATAAAACCTGCTATACAGTAGGTAACAATAATTCAAATCTCAGCAATCAGCAGTCTATCGATTACAAAAACTGAATTACAGAAATGTCCAATGTAACATCTTTCATATTCCTTTATACTTATAACAGTGGTGATTAGCAGGAACATTTATCTCATGCCTTGTCCACTCATTCCGTCTTTCTGACTGGGGCCCAGTACAGGCTTTGGCTCAGCAGGCTAAGTTGGACCGCGCTGAAGAGATCAAAAAGGAGCTTGAATTCTGTAACAGGATTGCTGCTGAGCGAGCTCAAAACAGATATGAGAAGCACTTTAAGAGCTGCAAGGACATTTTGGAGCAGATAGTGGACTTGGCCACCAAGGTTGGAGAATATCGACTGCTCACTGCAAAGTACGTAACACAGTTGCTTTTAATGATGCAGTAGAAACACACATATGGTATTTGGGCTTAAAACCTCTAGACTGATCTCTTGGTCAGTCAGTTAGTGAAAATGTACTTTCCTGGTATTTACTAAGTATTATAATTGAAAAAAAAATTTAGTTAAGAAATCTATTTTTAAAAGTGTAATGTACTTTAGTTATAAAGACATTTTGGCCATTTCATGATGGGCCAAAATGAGGGATAGGACTGAGGAAGTAATAAGACAAGTTCTTTGCTGTGTCTGCAAATGTTAATTATTTATTTATTCATGAACAAAATTCACATTCAGGTGCAAAACATAACATCACATTAAGCTCTCTTAATCCTAAGAATAAAAAATAGACAGAGGGAAATATGGGCAAATATGCACTCTAAGTATTGGTTTGTTTCTTTCTTTCTCTGGGAAAACATTAAAAGGGTATTTCAGGAAAGTATTGAGAAACTGAAATCTGACTGTAGACTGAAGTCTTTTATGTAATGTTTAAAAACGGAAGCGTTGCAGTGCATTGCTAATTCAGATGCAAGTCTAAAACATGTGAAAAAAATCCATTCATTGGAACATTCTTGTACAACAAAATAAAATCAGGAGATGTCAACATCCTGTCTGCTTCTTCTCATGATCAAATACATCATTAACACAGGTATCAACTGCTCACCCAAACCTGCTCTGTATTCACTCTGTTTTTATACACACACACACACACACACACACACACACACAACCTGTGACCCCAGGTTGTAGATGTTCTGGTTAAACACAGTTCATTTTAGTCATTTTCATGGTCAGTCAAAAAACAATTAGATTTTCCATACACTGGTTGTTTAAAAGTATGGTATAGTGCAGTTAGTTACCTGGTATGCAGTATTTCCCTGGTATGCATTAAATTGTTACAGATCAAACCATTTTCAAACGTGTGGTCCATATTTTATTTCAACCACAGTTCTGCTTATTAAGTTTAGCTTTGCCTCCTCTCTTTTTTTCTGTTGTCATGTCCAGTCTGATTCCAGAGAAGCTGATGAGGGAGTGGAAGGAATTGCTGTTCAGAGGTCTGCCTCTCTATGAGCCGATACAGGGCCAGCAGCCCGGGTTTGAGTTCTCAACCCCACTAGATCCTGTAGAGCTTAAGAAACAGGAGATACTCAACAACCAGGACTATGATGAATACACTGTGAGTTTGAAACACAAGTGCAGTGTGTTTTTAAATTATGTTTGTACATGTGTATTTGCCTGCACATTTTCATGTAGCTTGTCTGTGCAGACTGAATAACTTGTTGGTCAAACCCACACTTTCAAACAAATGCTGATTTCACTAACAGTATCAGGCATAATTAGACTAAATAGTACCTGAACGGAAGCCATGAACTGATTGTTGAAGGTCCTCTTTGTCTTAGCCATTTGTCATGTTTCTCAGAATATGGTAGGCGAATGGGCGTGGCCAGAAGAAGCAAGGGAGACCACATTACCCCCAAGCAACAACAACATTCTTGGACATGTTGTCCAGCGACTGAGGAACATTGTTCACCCACCTGTCGTGGAACCCTCCACACCTTTATTTTCTCACTTTACCCTCAAGGCCTGTGTCTTGGGCAAGTTTTGCTCTGGCAAAACCACCTGCCTGGCCAAGATCGCTGAAGGCATGCAGTCACGAACACACAAACACAATGTCACACCACTTAATTAAGTCTTCACTGAAACAATATATTAAAAACTGGTGTAGAATAAGACTTATTTGTTGCTTAGTATGTGTGTTGTTTTCTGCTCTAGCCCATGGCATCCATGTCTTATCAGTTGACACACTGATTGAGGAGGCGCTGAATGCTTATCATAATGGAGAAGAGGTTAGTCAGATACAGTATAACAGTACTGTAACTTCACTAGTATCCTTTTTTATTGAATCTAGTCACATAATTTTATTTTGAAATGATTTTTTAGGATTAGGAGTCCTCAATGATCCTAAACATTTCACCCTCTAAAACAAGTCTGTTTTGGACAAAATGTACAGGCCATGGAGCAGCAAGGAGAAAAAGACAATGAGCATCTGCCCACATTCTGCACATCACTGAAACCTGGTGGGTTACTGAAGCCAGCATGATTCTGTTTTATGCTATTTTACACTATTCATTACATTGTGTTTTGTACTTGTGACAAAAATGCACTATATGTTAAGTATTTCACACAGCTGCTTGTTTAATGTGAAACAAGCTGTTACTCATAATTTTATTGTTTTTCAGACCTTGACACTCAAGAGGAAAATAGAGACAGTAATGTAAGTGTAAGAGTTGTTCATGTATACGTATGTTGTATTTGTGATTTTCTGACTTTTGACATTTGTATTTAATTAAACATGAGGTAACCTGTATTCAATTTATGTCACTAATGTGATTAAAATGTGCTTTACTTGCCAATAAAATAATGACTTTTCCTCCCGCTTACAGGGGTTCCCTCATCCAGCTGTCTACCCGGGCCATGCAAGGAGCAGCTGCAGAGAAAGAGCTGAGTAAAGGCAACACCATCCCTAATGAGCTGTTAGTAGACATTGTGGTAGAAGCTATCAGGTAAGCACATAATCTGTATTGCTGTATATAATACTGTATATAGGATTTCATTTGTCTTATCTCAGTTTTACTATTTGCAATTCATTTCACATATCCAGCGATTCAGAGAATTCTCAATGATACAGTCTTAATCAACAATTCCACTAGCACTGTCTAGAGAGTGAAACATTTCTTGTCTTCTTACTAGGCAGGTTCCAGCTCAGTCAGGTTGGATTCTGGATGGCTTTCCAGTGGACATCACCCAGGCCTACCTGCTAGAGAAAGCCCTGGGTGGGTCTGTAGATGAAGGAAATGAATCTGAAAGCGGAAGGGAGAACCTTGCTGCTGACCCTGATCCACCCAAACCCTTGCCGTCCCCAGATCCTGTATTGGACGTGGCTCTGCTGCTGGATATCCCTGATGAGAGTGTGGTTGGACGTGCATTCAGTAACACTGGTGGGAGTTTAATGTTATGTATCCATGTGCACCCAAACCTTATTTGTTAGATGGTGTGCGTGTGTGTGTGTGTTTGTGTGTGTGTATACCTACAAAAGTAACTAGTCAAATGTTTTAACTGTATGTTTGTGTTTTTATGTGGTTCCCCCACTTCCAAACCTCCCACAGATACAGATACTGCTGCTGATGCAACCTTCCACCCCACAGACAAAACTTTGCATCTGGCACAGATTTCACACAGGTAAAAAAATAAGAAGCTTACTGAAATTAATCACTGCTACTGTCTGACTACAGTATGTGTCTAATATCTAACAAACCCCATCTGCAGGATTGCAGCTTTTCAGGACACCTGGCCAAAACTTGAGAAATGGTTTGGTGGAAAGCAAAACATTTTTGTTCGTGTTGATGCCAATGTAGATGAGGAGGAGCTTTACAAGAGGGTGGAATCTGTCCTGCAGAAAACACATGTGCAAACACAAGACGGTAACTGGTTGTCATTTTAGTATCAACTCAATATTAGTTCTCACATTCTTTCACCATTTTGTTCAGAATCAATTTCCTTATTGTGCCATAGCAGTAGATAAAAATTATTAATTTTCCAACATATTCCCTCATCAGCTCTTGTCACTCCTGCTGTTGATGATGTGTTGGACAGTGGGAAAGCTCCAGACTCTTCTCCATCAGCCACTCCTCCACCTGTCAACCAACCTCCAGCCTTCACAGATGAGGCCCCTGACCCCACAGAATCCTATTCCAGCCTTAATGAGGAAAAAGCCCAAAGTGTGAACGCACTCTCCAAATCCAACACACACTCCCCCAGAGGTGATTAGATAAGCAGTCTCTGGATTACATACTTTAATTGCTGTTTTACAGTCATTTCTGGTCACAAAAGAAATTCTGCTTCACAGAAAAAATCATCACCAACATCTATTTTAGGGTGGTCTGGCTCTTAGTTGCCTTCCCACTGCTGTAATCAATAAGTAATTATGAATTATTGATAATTGATTCATGTTCAATAGATATAATTAGTTTTACTTTATTATAGTGATTATATATGTACTTCTGGCTAATCAACAGGGCATTCTAGGAAGGCATCAACTTCCTCAGTCGCCAATGAGAACTCTCAAGGAGTCCCCAAGAACCCACCTGAATCTGCCTCTCCCTGCTCAGGGTCCTCGGCCTGGGTTTATGTGGATGAACCCCTTCCTCTGGTAGGGTACAACCTGAGTTTATGTTTGTTTTACTAATCAAGTCAAGTCAAGTCAAATTTTATTTATATAGCGCCAATTCACAACAGAAGTTATCTCGAGGCACTAATCAGAGTTGGAGGTGCAACTCTAATGTCTTTCTAATGACATTCATGCAACAAGGTGGCGCACTAACATGATTTAGTCAATGAACCTGTGGTTTTATAACCTGTATTGCATCTTTGTTTCAGTTATGTGAAAATACATGACATGTTACATCTCTGTTACATTATGCCCTCTGCTTTGTTGTCTTCCCCTCACCAACTCTGTCTATAGGAGATCTCAGAGTACCTGTGCCCCCACTGGGACACAGTGTGTGGTTCTTATGTGAACAACATAAAGACAGTGATGCAGCAGCTGCGCTCACAAAGCACTGTTATTACCCATCACCTATTCAACATCAGGTACTACTCTGAAAATGATGTCTAATAAATATTACATTTAGTACCACATAAGTATTACCCAGTTCTCTGTATCTGTAGAAAGGAGTTCAAGCATTACCTGGGGCGTCCAGACTTGAGGCAGGAATTAGTGTTTCAGTGGCAGAAGGACTTCAACAGCATTGCCGATGATATGAGAGAGGATGAGGATACCAAAGCAGAGCTACATCTGAGACTCGATGTAAGAAGAATTTGTAGTATTGTGGTAATAATAATAATGATACAAATATACCTAAACTGATTCTGAAACTTGTGTGAAAATATAAAATACAAGGAGATGTTCTGATATTTGTACAGGAACTGCGTGAACGTTTGTGGGACATCAGTGACAAACGGAAAGAGCAGGACGAGCAAGAGAGGGCTTCTCTCATGTGTGATGGCTGGCTGGAGGACCACACAGCCGTTCTCGTCAACCTCCACTCTATGCTCATGCAGGTAACTTTTCAGTTTCTGTGTAACTGAAAAGCTGGAAAAGAAAACAGTGACTCCATTTCATTTCACCCTTGAGATGGCTGTGGCCCAAGAGAGGAGAACCATTGTGCATATAGCTAACTAGCCATCTGGACACAAGCTAAGGCCTGATCAGTAACATCACTTAAGATGCATTTGCTCATTGTAATTTATAAGCTCACCTGTTCCATTGCTTCTTTTCCATTCTCTTGGATTGTCTGTCATACAGGTGGAGTTGAACCGTTTCCAGGAGACACTCAGTTTTCTCAGGGTCTACTATTTGAGCATGTACAGACAGGTGCTGCCTGAACCACCCTCCAAGTTTGTCTGTATCCCTCTACTGGACAACCCAGAAACAAAAGATCAGGGCGAGAGGCAAGAAACACATTTTAAATTGCAACCTGACAGTTTTAATGCAAGATTAAGATGAAATGACAAAATTGTGAATAATTTAGGGATAATGAGAGGAGAAAATGAAAAAATGTATTTTGTTCCTCCAGCATTGAGCCAGCGGACACAAATATATGTAGTCAGATGGATGACGGAGAGGAAAGGAGGAAAAATAAATTGTAAGGGAAAAGCACTACCACATACAATGTTTCCTTTAAGTTTTCTGCTGTCTGTGTGATAGATGACATGGGCGTTGTTATTTCCTCACAATCTAAATATAACCCAGCACCAACAAATACACACATAAACAGTTTCCTCCTCTTCTGCAGTGTTCCCCTCCTTCCCAGACGTCCTGACTCCTCAGGAGGGGTCTCCAAGACAAAAGACCAGGGTCAAACAGAACCTGTCAAGGTATCTGTGTATCTCTATCTTTCATTTACTTCAGTCCTTCTCAGGATCTGTAACTTCTTTTGTTATTTTTTGTTATTCTACTCATTTCCACTCATAAAGGAGTACTATGGATATTATGTGCTCTGCTAGCTTTGTTTGAGTTTGAGTTGTTTCAGGTTGCACTACCTTATAAGGCAGATCTTTTTGGTGTGACGGTGGTATTGTTAATGGTGATACACTGATATACAGTCTTACAGTAAAAGATATTGACCCTTTTCATTGTTTACGCTAGCCACCACATGAGAAACTCATCTCCGACTATGAGGAGGCACTCAAAGCCATCGACAAATTGGTAAAACTGCACGAGTTTGCATGAATATTTTATGGTGGTATGTTTATTTATTTATTTCATTCGTGATTTGTATGGGTCACACGTGTGTAGGTGTCAGCAGAAGCCCACAAGGGGGAGACAAAAGAGCACAAGGAGAAACCACAGGAGAAGGAGAAGGCCCCTGCAAGTGCAAACAAAACAACAAAAGGAAAGCAATCAGCAAAAAAACAGAAAGGCATGTCTTAGTATAAAGAAAACAATGGAGAGGTGCTGTTTAACATGTACTGTATGTTTTAGAAGATCTTCTAGATCATTATCTCCTACCCCAACTTGTTTCTCCAGGTCCACCGTCCCCACCTCCAGCTCCCACCCCTGCACCAGCTGATGAAAAAACTTCTGAGAAGACTCAAGAACAAGAAGTCAGAAGTAAAATACATGAAGAATATAAAGCCGCACTAAAACACGAGGGTAGGTACACACACACACACACACACACACACATACAAAGAGATTCTGTAGTTTCTTCATATCAAAATATACATGTTTGCCATATTAAGATATTATATTAAGATATAAGATAAGATAATTGCACACACACATGCATGCAGGTGTGTACATGTTCAGTATGCTGATACAGTTGTGTTCCTGTGTCAATGTATGTGTTTTCCAGAGAATGCAGCAAAGGCACGCATTTCACTGGTGAAAGGTCATGGTCTGGTGATGGTGCAAACCCTGCAAAGCAGAGCAGAAGAGGCCTTTAGCAACATGGAGAAGTGGTTAGAAGCACACTATCTTGCAGAAATGAAGAGGTATGGGACAGTATGAGTGTGGGTTTATGTGTGGTATGGCGTGTAGTGGGCCATGTGTGCATATAGAGGGACAGGAATGTGAAAAGCACTATCACACACAAGGTCCTCTACCTTGTTCTTTTAAGTAACAAGGCTAAAGGATATGTGTGCAGGATTAAAAGCCCCCAGACTGAATTGTTGATATAGTGAGTTATATCTAGTGTTTTATTTAACTTTTAAGTAAGTCACAGAACATTTTCAAATTGATGGAAACTCTTTGAATGCCTCTGAGGTTATTCTGAAACTATTATTTGAAAATATAAAAATACATACTTCTTATGAGAAGTTGTAGATTTTAGTTTACACTGGGAATGAGCCACTTCTATCACATTTAAGCATGATTATTAATTATACAAAGAAGACATTCATGACATTTTATCTGTTTCTTATCTCCTGTAGTATTGATGAATTATCAGAAGTGGTTCGCCACCACATAGAGGCTGGTGCTAAGCTGCAGTATGAGCTGGTGTTGGTATGTAGTGACTTAATAATTTTATTGTATTATGTGTATGGTCTGAAGTCTCCTCCTCCTACCTCCCTCTTCTAATTTTAAGATTCTCCATAATCTCTTCTTCAGGAATGTACTGATTTCTATCTGAATGGAGACTGCCACATGGTGGCTAGCCAGCCTCCTCCTCCCCATCCACCTCCTCTGGAGAAACCCACAGAGTCCACCCCGACCATTACTCAGCTGGAGTCACTCCACCAACAGCTGTACAATGTTGCTCCATCAGGTGCATATAGGGGAGACACGTTTGGTGTGATTGGGTCTGTTAATCATGCTATCCAGCTATTCATCCATCCATTGATCCCTTTTCCTTCTTTTTTGACTTTCAGGCCTCATGTCCAGCTTTGATTTCTTCAGTTTGCTCAGGGATATCACCTCTGTTAGCATGGGCAGAAACACCTTGCCTGAGCCCTGGTTCAACAAGAATGAAACACAGGTACTCGTCAAAGTGTTGACTCAAAACACAATTGGGCAGTCATGTATTCTCACTTGACAGTTTATGAACAATATGAGTCAACTGACATTAGCATTTTAAAATTACACAACCAAATGACTACATAATCTCATAGCACTCTGCTGACCACAACCCAGTGCAGAAAAAGCAAAGCAAGATACAAAACATTCCATAACCTAATCAACTAAATAAAATAAAAGACACATTACATAGCTTACAGGAGCTCTGTCCTTTTCTCTCCTGTCCCCAGTTGATGGAGATCGTGTCTCTGCTATCGGATGACCACGAGCTCATAGACTGGCGTCGGTTTCTGCTCAGTGCTGCCCTCCCTTGGCCGTTTCCCTCCTTGACACAGCTGCTGGCTGTGCTACAATGTTTTAAAGCAGTTGATACCTGCGACACAGGCCATATAAACTGGGAACAGTACCTACAGGTCAGTCTCTACATTCACACTAATTCAGAAATATGTAATAAATACAGATTCTGATTCTCTGATTAGACATTGTAACTGTCTTGCCTCCTCTCTCACCAGACAGAGTTGTGGTTTCCGAGTGAGAGTGTCCTGCCCGTCCCTGTGGACCCCTCTGAGCCTCTACCTTATGACCGTCTGACTAACCTTCGCAAGGTAACTACCTGCAATAACTGACAACTTAATTCAGAATCAAGGTAAGCTTTTATTGTTCCTGAAATTAGGAATTCAAGGGGACACAAACATAACTTAAGGGCTTTTCTGCTATTCTCAGTGGTATCTTATTGCACCATCCACTTTGTTCTAAACCTAAAAGGGGTCAAACTTTTTAAACCAGTCTTATGTTTTGTGCATGTCCAAATGAACTGTGCTGCAAGTAATAAATAAAAAGAACTGACAGTAACATCAGTGTCTGTTCCTCCTTCTCAGTTCTTTTTCCAGTTGTTTGCGGACCACTCTTTCTCCCCCCCCCAACTGCACTATGTATCCATGCTGCAGTATTTTGCAGCCGACCCTAACCCCAGACAGGGCTTCATCAGAGCACTTAGTGTAGTGCTGGGACAAAATCTTAAGCACCCCTCATCAGGCCATCTTGTCAAGGTGGGTAAATTAATGTATAAATCAGAATCAGAATATCTTTATTGTCATTGTCACATGTACCACGAAATTAAAAGTGTCATCCAGTCGATGCATCATTCCTAAAATAGAATAAAAATAAATAAAATAGAAACAATAAATAAAAACAAGCACAAACGCACACGATCCATTCTGTTCTTATTGCACAGTTCTTATTGCACCTCAGGCTATGTTTTTGGCTATATTGAGTGTGGTTATTGGTAAAGAAATGTGAATGAAATATGCACATGAAATTAATTGAAAAAGCACTTTCTTTGGCATGTTATCTTTTTCTATCATCAACACCATTTCTGTCTTCTCTCACCAATGTTCTCAGATAGTCAAGAATTATAGAAACCAGTGATGTTATTTTCAGTATTACCAGCAATGATTTTGCAACAGTATGTGTCTCTAGTGGTTGAGATTTTGTTTTAGAATTAAACTGTTGCACAGTAACAGGACAATATCACTATGTGTTGTGTTTGCAGTCTATGCCCAGTATAGAAGAGGCTGCAGAGCTCAGCTCCACAGAACTTGATGGAGAGTGCAAGGAAGAGGAGACTCTGTGTGCATCAAGCAGTTCATTGGCGGAGCAGGGAGTGTCCATTCCTGCTCTCCTTGCTGTCATCTGCCACAAAATCACCAAGATGAAAGACAGAAGCCCCCTTCCTCCAGGCTGCCTGAGTCAGGAGGAGCACACTCAGGTATTTTGTGAAAGAAGTGATTGAGAAAGACATGTACAAGTTTTAATTTATATCTAGTTTTAATTTACTGATTCTGTGGGTTTGCATAAACCCTAAGGGTTCTATACTGAAAAATGAATTGTCCAAGCATAATTATTAACCATATTTTTAAATGAAACCCTCCCCTTGTGGGAATACTGTTTATCTCTGCTGCCCTCTAGTACCTGGTGCATGTATTCAAAGAGCTGGGCTACAAGCCTGAGAACTGTGTCCCTTTCTCCATCCTGTCTGAGCATCCTTCCATCCAGGGCCTGATGGAGACCTCAACACACTACCAGCTTGTAGTAAGTGTCTTTTTGTCACATGTTTTGTTTTCTTGTTATTTGTTCCCCTACCACAATGTCTGTTTGATGGGAATCCAAAATCACACACCACCACTTGTTCTCTGCTGCTGTGATCAGTCACACACACATCACCCAGCATCATGTGCATTTATATTCTCATTGCTTATTGTTTAAGCTGACAAACCTGCATAAGGACTCACTTTCAGCTTTCATCTGTCTCTCCCTCCCCATACTTTGTGTCCTCTTCTTCTTTTCTTTTTTTGTAACCTTTATTTATTTCTAAAATTTCCTTCTCTTCCTCTTTCTCTCTCTCTCTTTGTGTATCAGAACATTCATAAAGTGCTGCTGGCTCATCAGGATCAAGCAGACGCTAACAGCTCGACAGTTTCCTAAAGGATGAGACATATACTTTAGATACGCTGCTGTCTGCATCAAGAAGAACTCTTTCACTTAGGAAATGCAAACAATGATGCTTTGGACATTTTTAAGTATTCTCATTATTTTTTACATTTGAAATGTTTGCTGTTGGCCATATTGCTTACTTCAGTATTGAATAAATGCATTTGCGACCATAACTTGTTTCAGTGTGTAGAAATGTTTATAACTGACGAAGGCTGAATGACAACATAATTGCAAATGACAACAATAACATCAATGATGGCAGGATTGACCCCTTGACTCGCTTTTTTTCCTGATACACTCCAGCAGTTTTTCTGACTGACTTGTTTTTCTAATGACCTCTCTGACACAGAAAAGCATTGGTTGCAGCTACAATGAGTGCTTTGTCCAGGATAACCTAAATGTCAAGCCTGACTTGCCAGCAACTGCCTGCCAGGGCACCCGCAACCCTATCTCAGTCCATTCAGCAGTCATGTGTTGTGGTAGCTTAGCAGTCACTGGTGCCTACCAATCAAGTTAATGTGCATGCTGGTCAGAAAAAAAGGAATCATTTTGTTGTTACTAAAGACAAAGCAACTTATTAATACATCATCATGGGTGTCACACCAAGTATCTTTAATGTCATCAATAAGTGCTTCCCTGTACTTGTTGAGGGGGTTACATTCTGTCAGCAGTCTTAAGAGAATGTGACTCCTGTTAACATTTCCATTTGTTCAATTTGATGCAACAAGGGCTGGAGGAACCTCCCACCCCCCTGTCCCTACGCTTTTTCTTTTTCCCTCCCTTTCATTACCACTGCAGGTCCAGGGCTCTTGGACTTCTCAGTGTGTGACTTTTAGAGAAAACAGAGCCACTCACATGTGTCATATAGGCAGAGTCATATTTCGCAGACTTGCACCCAAAACCTCCTGAACGATAATGAATAAGTCAGCACCTTAATGTCGGACCTTTTCCAGCTGTTGCAAGAAAAAGCACACTGGATAAAATCTAGGTACACTAGATAAGGATTTGGGATTTCTTCACCATCAAATTGACACTGCAGACCTTGTTAAAAAACTTCTACTGCTGGCTCAAACGGACATGAGATCAGAAAGAAGACTTTCAGGACATAACGTGGTGCACTGATTTTTACCAAGAATGTGATTTTTCTCAGTTTTATGTTGGTGATCCTACTGATTTCTTGTGGAACATTTTTACAGTCACTCACTGGAACTGACACTGTTGCTGTATTACAGAATTAAAAGGGCAAACTTTCTCTCAAGGAAATTGCTGTTCATGCATGAAGGCTTTCATCAGTTTATTTTTGAATTGGAAAACTATTTCTGACTTTGGCTGTGGGTCACAGTTTGCTACTCTAATAACAACATGGGGGTTGTATTTTGGATATTTTCTCTTCTGGCTCTTCCAGTGCTTCAGTCTGCCAAGATCCTGACTGTTTGTCTAATTGGTGAGTAGTGGAGCAGTGATTGTAAAAGCACCTTTTACTAGTTGTAATAGGGATATTCAGTGCAAATATTTGTTAAAAAATATAAGAAGTATGGACTTCTCATTGGGGAGTGGTACTGGGGAGTCACTAATGTACAGTAATATATTTAGATTTGTAAGGAAATTGCAGTTTGTATATGTAATCATTAGTAGTGCAACAGCAAGACATGTATTCAGATAGCAGAGTGATAGTACAGTTATTTTTGGAGATGTCTCCTCAGCTCCCTTCTCTTCTTCCACAGGAGGAAGCCACTACTTGTTATTAGATGAAATTTCTCATAACTTACACCAGCGTGGCCATGAGGTCCGCATGCTCTTGCAACTGGGCAACCCTGTTATTACAGGTACTCTGTACATACAGAACACATACACTCAAACATACATATACAGAAAAATATTTTCTCCCTGATTCTTTTTCTGATTTAGTCATTCTATTTTTTGTGTAAATGACTTTGTCCCAGGTTTCTCCTATGAAGGCCGTGCAGACAGTTACCAGACGAGCACCTGGTCCTTAGGAGAGAAATATATCAAAGAATACAATGGCTGGTTCCTGGAGCAACAAACACAGTTTTTACTGGGAAGGTATCAAACAGAGTTTGATAATTATGCTAGGAGAAACAGGCAAGCTCTAGTAAGCTACTTAATCATGTTTTGAATCTGGTTCTCCATCAGCATTTGGACACTCTTGGATTTATCTTATAATAATGCCCAATTTGTCTCTGTTATACGGTAGACTAATGAACCTTCTTGGATTAATGTGAACAGCTGAACATATTTGTCTGTAACAGTATTATATCAGATTTAAATTGGTCCTTTTTCAATCCCTTTCCCTCTCTGTTTGTCTTTATCTTACCCACTTTCCCTTCCTCTCTCTTTCTCTCAGGGATAACTTTAATAACTTTTTAAACTTCATGGGGCACCTGTCCTATCAGTGTGACAAGCTGTTAGGGGACAAAGAGATGATAACTTTCCTCTGGAGGCAACATTTTGACATCACCATCCTCGATGCTTTTAACCCCTGTTCCTTCATACTGGCACACAGACTTGGTATATCTGCTGTTCATATCACTTTGGTTTACTATCACCATTTAATATCCTCTACCATTACTACAGTAATATACTATTTACAAATATTTACCAATTGCTACTTAAGCTATTTGTTTATTCAAACGTAAATCTAAATAAATCTGTCAACATGAATATATCCACAGCAAGTCCCATGTGCTTTACTTTTGATTCATTCCAGGTGTCCAATACATAGCTTTCTATCCTGGCACTCTGAACGGTCCTCTGTCCATTGCTCTTCCCAGCCCACTCTCCTACATCCCAGTCTTCAGCTCCCAGCTGTCCGACAACATGAACCTCTGGGGTCGTGCAAAGAACCTCTTTTATTCTTTCCTGGCTCCTGTAGGTAAGAATGGATAACAAGGTGTCAAGGATTTTATCTGCCTTTCTCAAAGCACAAATGCTTCTCTTTTCATTTGTAATATATTGACTGACAATATTAGCACGTATTATTAATTAGCCATCACTACCTGTCTCTTATCTCATACTTATTTCTTTTTAAGCTAAGTTCAACATCTGCTAGTGCTGCCATTAGCACACCATCTAAATACAGTAATCAGTACTATTTTTAGCTAATGTTCCATTGAAACAGTTTGCATCGGCAACAGTCATCTATGCTAATATGTATTAACAAGAAATGAGTTAGAATTAAATCTGAACTGCATTCTGCAAATATTGACTTACAATGTTGGTGCTTTTTGATTGTGTCTTGTGTCTTATATCAAAGGCCAGGAACTTGTATGGTTGACATTTAGGGAAGTAGCTGAGCGCCACCTTGAGTCAGGCTCACCCCCTGGTGGCCTGAAGGAGTTCCACCAAGGAGCTGAACTCTGGGCTTTCAACACTGACTTTTCACTGGAGTTCCCCCAGCCTCTAATGCCCTACACTGTGCTGGTGGGAGGTCTGCTGAATAAACCTGGCAAAGCCTCCAGACCAGGTCTGTATTCTTTATACACAGATAGGTTAGTGAGACTCAGGTTTTCAAAATAACCAGCCTTCTTTACTTTTCTTCTTCCCTCTGGACTTTTACTCCTCCCCATGCAAAACCATCCCTCTCTCGTCCTTCCTTGCTCCACACTCTGCAAATTTCCTCTATGGCCCATACTCCAACCCTTTTGATTCCTCAGGATCTTGAATTGTGGATCTCCAGTTTTGGAGAAGCAGGTTTCATTGTGGTGACTCTGGGATCCATGGTCTCTTCAATCTCTGTGGACCTTCTGCTTGTGGAGCTGGTGGCTGGCTTCTCTGAGATTCCTCAGGGGGTGCTCTGGAGGTAAAAGCATAACACACTTCATACAGGCATAGAATATATATGTCAGTTAAAGTCAGGATGTTACAAGAAGTTCTTAAACTTGCAGTGTTTTGCTTGCAGGTATGACCCCAAGCGATGGCCGGCTCACCTGGACAGACCTCCCAATCTCAGGCTAGTGGACTGGCTACCTCTTAATGACCTGCTGGGTAGGAACCATCTGCCTCTCTCACCCTGACCTTTTGTTACAAACATGAAGGCCTGTTACAGTATATGGTAGACTGTCAAAAGGCTTAGTCATTGAGGGCATTATGGGCTATCAGACTCTATTTCTCTGTTTACTCCAGGCCACAAAAAAGCACGTCTCTTTATCACCCATGGTGGACAAAACAGCCTGCTACAGGCAGTGTACCATGGTGTTCCTGTACTGGGAATCCCCCTGTTTGGAGACCAGTTTGACAATGTGGTCAGGGCTGAAACAAAAGGACTTGGCCTCACCATCAACCCCACGTGCATCACCAGGGAACGCCTCAGCTCCACTATTCAAATACTCATTCAGGACATTAGGTATGTGGATGGACAGCTGGGTGGTAGAGTACAGAGATGCATGTAGCTACACCCCTTTTCTCTTTCTTTATTTTTCCCAATCATCTCTTCTTTTCGAGGTTCAAGTCTTCAGCTCTGTCCCTCAGCCAGATCCACAGAACCCATCCTGTCCCTCCAGCCCTTCGACTCATCCAGTGGGTGGAGCACATCTTGCACTCTGGAGGTGGTGCTCATTTGAGGCCAACTTCACTGATGCAACCATGGTACCAGAGATACCTGCTGGACCTGGTGCTTCTTTTCTGTCTGGGGCTTCTTGGACCTGTAATTCTCTGCTGGACTTTCTGTAGGAACAAGAACAGCAGGGATAAACAGAAAAAAATGCACTAGCGGCACTACAATTCAGATTGACACCTCAGTTCTGTGTCACTTGTTTATTTTGGACTTCTTGTATACTGTACTATACTGTATATGAGAACTTAAAAACCCTAAAATACTTTTATTGAATAATGTTCAATAAATAAGCCATGCTTGTGGTAACCAATTCATACAATATGTCTCAAGGACAAAAATATAACTTAATTTTTCTTTTCAGAATATTCCCTTTAATTATCAAAACGAAAGCTAAAATGTACTGCAAAGCATAAGAAACAGAAAAAAGTGGTTTCAGGTGTTAGTGTGCAAAAAAATGCAACTTTGCTCAACTTTGCTTTTCACACTGAGTTCTTTCTGTATACTGAAACATTTCCACTTCATCCATGTCCACTAATGCCAAGTTTCCTGCCCTCTCCCCTCCTAGCGCCATCATGTCTACTAGACATCTCATTTCTACTGCAGCGCCACATTGTCCAACACCTCTGTGCTGTTTTGACCCGGCTCCACCGCAAGCAGGGGTGGTTGACAGTACACAGGCTAACACACTCGCACACTCTAACTAAGCTGGTTATGCTACAGTAGATGAATGAATGCTGGGAATGTTTCTAAGTGCTTTTCTTGTCTGGTTTGGGTACATATATGTAAACAAAGTTATTTATATACCTGAATTCTCATAAGTCTGCTCTACCTGCTAAACTTGTGTATGCATGTGTGCATGTGTGTGTTTGGGGCAGCGTTATGGTCTACTGGTTCTTCAGTTATTAACCACCACCACCACCTGCAAGCCTCAACTCTGACCCCCACACCCTCCTCTACTGGTTTCCACTGAGTCTCCTTCCCCTCTCTAAACAAGACACAAAAGCACACAGCAATGTTCACGGTCAGCGCTTAAGCCACTGTTGCCCTCCCATTCCTCACATCTGTGTTAAGGGTTAGCAGGGAGGAAAATATAGATTATCAGGGAAATAATGACCAATTAGGACAGCTTGTTCTCTGTCCATTCAGCTGTCCTTCCCCTCATTCCTTCCCTGCATTTCATTTGTCTATTTGTCTGGCAGTTGCAGGTGCCAGTGAGTCTTCCTCTGTCTCGCACGCAATCCACAACAGGCTGGGCAAAGCAGCCAAAGCATGACAGAGAAAAAAAAAGGCAGAAAAAGCAAACTTTAATGAAGCAGAAGACGAATACACCAAAGTAGAACAAAGGGAATTCATGGAAGAGAGGAGAAACAGAAAAAACGCAGCAGAGAGAAAGAGAAGATATATGAAATAGCGATCAGAATACCTCAGGATAAAACAGATAACAAAGACAGCTATCCAAGCATGAATAAACTGTCAACTTTTATTAATGTTTTAACACTGTAACTGAATTTAATTTACAGTTTGATTTTGAATTTTTGCTTTATGTTAACTGCAGTTGTCAATACATTTCATTTACAACAATGACACCACTTACAAAATTTTTTTTCTACAAGTAGCCTGCAGTAACAAAATCAAATAATTTGATTTTTTTTTCAAGTATGGGAAAAAGGATGCTCGAACATTTTTGGTGTTGAAAGTGAATATGAAGTTTCACACTAATAGCATGTTTCTGTCTTGATAAGCTGAGGCTTCTAGTAAAGATGGGAACTGGTTGTTTTGTGGCTGAATATCCTCTGAAATTATTTAAGGTAAAAACAAAAATGGGCTTGAGTGCAGTGGTGAGTTCAAGCAGGAAGTGAGAAATAAATCTGACAGACTCTGTAAACTCTTGCAGTTGGCTCAGTGATTTCCTAGATTGTAACGGGTCAAATAGGGAGACAGTTAAGAGTCTGCAGAGAGGGCATAATGTATTGTGTGTAATGAGATTGTTGGAGTTTTAACCAGTTTGTGCTCTGGAGCTAAAATCTGTGTTGTTTGTGGGTTAGAGCCCCATCTAGTGACCTGAGAAAACTTTCTAGAACTACCCACATATTGAGTAGAAATTAAATAACAAAATAAATGCAATCAGATACTGTTGTTAAAGTTACAGCTTTTAGGATCCGCTATATTAGTACCTCTATATTAGCCTTAACATTTTTGTGCAACTTTACACTTTTGCTCCTCTTGATTCACTCCATTTTTTTTTCCATTTATTATAGTTGTACTGTGCTACTTTGCACATAAAGATTAATTTTTACCACTTTACATTTATTTAACAGCTAAAGTTACTATTTACTTGGCATATTTTGAAAGAAAAAATCGTAAGAAAAACATGTATTAGCCTCTAATATGTGACTCTTACCATATTATTTTAATCTGGAATTGAGTCCTTATATTTTCATAATTCATTTCATCATTCCTGTGTAGCAATCATGGACTATATATGAAAATGGCAGCAACCTACTTTTTTAGTAGTATGTTGAATGCAGAACAACCTCTATTGCAACCTTTTTAAGTAACAGAAGTGAGTACTTCTTCCAGCACTATTTTTGTTTTATTTGGTGAAGCACTGTTATTTAGAGGCTATGTATATTTTAAAAATATATATAATATCGTATTTAAAATTGTCCGTCAACTGCCATGAGGGCGCAATTTATTTTTTAGAGAATGTTGCTCATGAAAGACATGTGACACACACGAATCTGATTGGCTGAAGTGCTGTAGTTTGATTGGTCCGTACTGACAGCGTGGGCGTGGCCAGACGTCAATGTTTATGTAGTCCACTGACCGTGTATGTAACTGCACCAAGGACTCTGCAATGTGATTTCCTGACATTGATTTGTTTTCATATCATTTTAACCGCGGTCTTCGACACATTATGCACCAGCTTCTAACATGGGGAATCATTAGCAGGTGAAAGACGGAAGAAACGGAGGAAAAAGCCGGGATGGCAGGCGCCTTTGGGTTCAAAGGCTGCCAGAAAATTCGAGGTCCGCAGATTAGAAATCTGTTGGAGGCGAAGGACTTCTTTCTCTTCGACTGCGACGGGGTCATATGGCACGGTGAGAAGGCGATATCTGGCGCGGCGAAGGTGGTGAACTCGCTCATCCGGCAAGGCAAAAATGTAGTGTTCGTAACCAACAACTGCACCAGGCCCCGGGAGAATTATGTGCACAAGTTCTACCGGCTGGGCTTCACTGACGTGATGCTGGAGCAGATCTTCAGCTCGTCGTACTGCTCGGCTCTCTACCTGAGAGACGTCGTCAAGGTCCGCGGCCAGGTGTTCGTCATCGGCTGCGACGGACTGCGCAGGGAGCTGCAGGAGGCGGGCATCCCCTGCGTGGAGGAGGTGGATGATCCGGACGCCACCATCTACGACTGCGCCTTGGCTCCGGACGTCAAGGCGGTGCTGGTGGGACATGACGATAAACTGACTTTTCTCAAACTGGCCAAAGCCTCGTGCTACCTGAGGGACCCGGATTGTCTGTTCCTGGCCACCGACAACGACCCCTGGCACCCTCTGTCAGGTGGAAGGATACTGCCAGGTATGGTGGTGGTATTCACTGAAGCTTGGCTTCTTTAATTTTATTCATTGAGGGTTAGTTCTGCACAATACTGCTCATTTCACTAAAGTTCAGGATCATTCCAGTGTTGGTGGATATCTGTGTTATTGCCAACCATGGATAGACTGAAAGGGCCGAGTGGGCACAGGCCCAGGAGCCAAAGGGGTCAGGGAGCCCTGAGCTAGAGCCTCGGTTTTATACTCCTGTTCGTTTTTTCTTCATACAGCTGCATATTGCATACTTAGTTACAGTACATTTTTATTATGAATTAATAAGACAATTTAAATGTAAGGCAGCAGAATAACCCTGCATCTGCATCACAAGTTGTTTTTAATGGTTTCCCATGATATTTATCCTATGCTATTACATAAAGTATTTTGTATGATATTTGTGGAGAGAAGCGTCAGTGTGAATCTGCTGTGACAGGATGGTTTGGGACTTAGAGGATTTAGACAGGCCGTCCAGCATGAACAAAATAGTTGCAAGCAGCAACATAACTTTACAGTCAAGGTAAACCTGCAAATTCTAGCTGCATTTCTGCTGCATTCAACACTTCTTTTGTCAAAAACACAAACAGACACGGTGTTCACTGTAGTACCCATTGCTGAAGGGGCAGGTGACATTGACTGCAATTCTTCTCACTCTGTGTGTATTGTTGGAGTACCCATTTGTCCCTAAGGGGCCCACCATGTGCAGTACATACATAGAGCAGACTACACATGGCAGCTTCACTACATATACAGTATATTTAGTTTAGGATCAAAAATGCCCCCTCAAAATACCAAAGAGATTAGGTAGAATGACTGTAGCATTAGCAGTGTTTCTGGACAAGTTGCCAAAAACCAACTGACACAAAGTGAACCTGAGTCTTTCAGGATCCCAGGAAACATGAGGCCACAGGGCAAGTGCCACTTTTGCTCACACAGGAACCTGCAGGTTGATTTTCATGTTGTTTGGCTGAAACCATTGGCTCCGCTCAGAAATATAAAAGGGAGTTCACTAGCAGTATTACTGCCTGTAGGGGGCTAAGTTGAGGCTCCAGGTTAGAGCCCCCCCAACCCTACTGCTGTGGGGAAATTTGGGGGAAGAGGATGTTTCTTAAGATTCACAGTGATCTAACGTTACTCTTCTCTTTAACCCCCTGGCAGGTTCTGGGTCCCTCACCGCAGCTCTGGAGGTGGCCTCAGGCCGCAAGGCCACTGTGATCGGCAAGCCCAGCCGCTTCATGTTCGAGTGCATCTCCAGTCAGTTCCGGGGGGTGGACCCCGCCCAGTGCCTGATGGTCGGGGACCGCTTGGAAACAGACATGCTGTTTGGGTCCAACTGCGGCCTCGACACCATGCTCACTCTCACCGGCGTGTCTCAGATCGAGGAGGCCCAGGAGTACAGGAATAGTGAGCTGACCACCAACCACAGCTTGGTGCCTGACTACGTGGTGGACACCATCGCTGATTTCTTACCTGCTTTTGAGGAACTGGATGAACAGAGCAATTGATGAGTCCTTTCGCCTCCAGCATGGAGCGCAGATTGCTTCTACTACATTTCAAGTGCAATGTTTAGTCTGGCATTTGCAAAAAAAAAAAAGTTCTAATCCACTATTATCAAAACCCATAAATGCTCCTCAGTAACAAAGCGCTGTTTATGTTGACCAAGATATGCATAGGCCAGAATATTCTCCTCAAAATACCCAGAGTAATCCAGTGCATACCTCAGTGTTTTATAGTGTTGTGCCCATTTGTGACTTGACAGTTCCTTGTTGCTGTAAGTGTTTATATTAATATATGAATAGTTCATAGGTCGTGTTTGATATTGGGGTTTTGAACATCCAGAGGTATTTTTGTAAAGCCATGAATTGTGCTGCAGTGGCATTCATGTGTTTAGGAGCTGATTGTTCAAATTTTTTTTTTTTTGCCAAAAAGGCAGACATGTACTTATTAACACAGAATTGTTTCCTCATGTGTATTTGCCTGGGTGTGACTTCTCCTTGATTAATTCATGACAAAGAGGAGAAAATAAAAACTGTGTGAGCTTCTCTGAGCTCTGATAGAGACTGAGATGACAATCTGCCAGTCAGACAAGTGAAGTGTATATTCACTTTTGGCCTTTCTGTCATGTCTGTACTACTTGTGCCAATATTCATCTGAGTAATAAACAGCTTACTGACTCTCTTAGTTAGAAAACCAGTAGCACATTAATGGTGGCCGATCATACTGCTCTGTTGTGAAAGTTCAGTGTTGTTAATGTTTACCATATAGAGCATGCCAGCAACAGTAACAACAATAAATACTGAAAATTCTGAATATGCTGTTGTTCATCTGTTGAAGACAGTGATGTCCTGTCATTACAAATGTCCTTATCTTCTGCTTGTTTAAGTTCCACATATCTAAGTTAAGCATAAGAACACCACAATCAAAATACAATAATCTTTTAATGATTTAAATCCAGAAGTTCACATGAACTCAACACTGTTAACATCCAGCATCTTCTTAGCCTTGTTCAGCCAAAATATATAAGTTTATTATGAAAGGCATAAAATGCAATGGAACCTTCCATTATTTAGTCTCATGGTTGGATTTAGGTATGGTGGTATTGTAAGTGAAGCTCAAACAACTTATATGACAAAGTTGAACATCAGAAAAAATGTGGATTTGAGCTGGTATACTATGATTTAACGAAAACAAGAAATCTCTAAGGAATAGTTGTGGTGCAAGTACAACAAATGAGGAAAACCAAGAAGCTGTTTTAATGGCTTTAGTATGTGAAATGCAATTGAGATGTCCCTTAGTATGAACTTCTAACAAAAAAAGATTTAACATCTAACAAAATAAACATATATACATTTTAACAGGATTTATGTAATATTTTATTCTACATCATGTCTCATGTGGCATTAGGTTCTCTTGTGCTGAGGAACAAAATTCAAGACACATACATATCACCAACAGATAAGGACTTTGGTTGCAGTAATTGAGTAGTTTCATGTCACTCTGGTCCACCACGCTGTAGCAAAGAAAGAGAAGATTTTTCAGATTACAAATCTGTAAACAAAATTATATTTACCAGTAGGTAAATTACATGAGAGTTCCTCAAACATGACACTGCACATGGACTTTTAGCAATTAGTTGTAAGATGTTCCTAAGGTGAGGAGATGTAGAGTTGCAGGAAACTTGTTTAACTGTTCCTATTATAAATCCATTTGAATTCATTTATGTCAGTGCAAACCAACACTCTGTCTTTCAATCCATTTAATCACATTTTAGTCTTGAAACACACTGAAACATCACACTATGTGCCTATATAATCTATAGGCGTTTAAAGGCCAAAGGTCACTGCAGGTTTATGCATGAGGTTGTAACTGCTTCAAAAGCAAGGTTCAGGCAGGCTACCCCAACCAGTGCATTGTATGTAGGTGGTCAGTTCTACCCCTCACCTGGATGTAGTCCATTTCATCTGCTGACAACGGTCTCCTGCGGTACCTTGCAGGGAGCAGCTGTATAGAGGCCAGGGTGTCTGCCGTGCCAGTGATTGGGGTTAAAGGTACATGAGGTCTTGATAACGGAGGCAGTGAACTGGGTGCATTATGTTCTGGAAGGTTAACTGCTAACATTTTCAGCGCCTCTTGGGCTAGAAAAGGAAGAGGAAAAAAGTAGGTAAAGCCATTCAGGCAAAACCTGACAGATCAGAAATCATCATCACAGTGGAAAACTACAATGGAAGAAAAAATCAATTTGCCAAACTGCTGGAGCTTTGTTGCAACAATCTGAACTTTAACTACTACACCTGGCCAGTTAGACACAAAAATGAGAGAATGCACCACAAAACACAATGGCCAAGAAAATATCTGATACAGTAAAACAGTATATAGGGCATATTTGAACTAAGTCACTTTTTTAAGGACTTACCATTGGGCTTTGGGATCACTTGTCTGTTGGGAAACTTGATCAGTGGAGCATGAGGCCGTACAGCCTGACAAATCACACAATAATTAGACAACTGTGTCATTTAACATTCTGGGTTAGTTAACAGCTCAGTTCATCAAAACCTTAACTGTATTTTCCTTCCTCCAACATGTGGTATCTAACATATCTATGCAGACAGCCTTAGTTTTAGCTGCGGACCATTGATAGCTTTTAAAGCATCTGCCAGCACAGTGTCTGAGAAGCAGGTACCACTAAACAAGTATGCTGGCCAGGAAAATGATACCACAAGGGGTATTAGAGGTAAGTTTCTCTGTGATTTTGGTTTAATGATGGAGCGTCAGATTGTGACAGCAGAGGCAAAAAATGTAGCTATAATTAGTTTGACCTATACTGGTGCTAAAATGACTAATTAATTGATCATCAGAAAACAACTGCTGGACATGTGGCTAATTGGTTAACAGTTCAAGTTATCAAACAAAGATGGTGAAAGTAGCTGGTTTCATTTCACTAATTTATGTTATTGTAAGTTGAGTATATTTGGATTTTGGACTGTTAGTTGGACAGTACAAAGCTAATCTGAAGACAGCACCAGGCCATTATACACTAAACGATCCAGCAACTAGTTGATAAAATAATAATAAGGCGAGTATATAATGAAAATAATCATGAGTAGCAGCCCCAACTCATTCAAACACTGTTTACAGGTTTGCTCGGCTACACGAATACAAAGGTTTGAGCCACAGAACAGGAAAAAATGACTAAGTACTGACTGAATGAGTAACTGTCAACAACGTGTTTTCTGTCCTGTAACTATTTTTAGGTAAATTTCAGCTGTGGACAAAGTTTACTACCTCCTCAGCATATGTAATCAGCCGTGACAGACTGGACTAACGCCGCTGCCAAAACTGTGAAAATGCCACTTCACTATAGCCAGTAAAATGCATTTCTACTTCTGTCTTAACACGATAACATACGTGAAACGATTGAATGTTTTACGGTTTAGCAAGGACATCAACAAGGGTAGAGGATGTGTTACCCTAAAAGGACTCAACATCAGGGCTCAAACAGTAAGAACAACAACAATGAAAAGCGTCGTTTTGCTTTTGTGCTGTTCATCTGAGCATAACACTCACGTATCTAGAGTAATTAAAATTTCAGGGGTAACGTTACCTGGATTGCTCGGGCGGCTGGAGCTGCCATTTTGGAGCTGACTTTGCTCCCCATGACGACCTCAAAGGTTTACTTCCGGTATGAAAAGTTTCCTGTAGTTGCTAAAACACACCACAAGATGGCGATGTTATTAAACCAAACAGTAAAGTCTATACCATAACCATGACATGCAGTGGTCCTGAGGACGCGGTGTGTGGTAATTTTACTGGGGGAAACGTGCCTGTCACAGCATTCAGATGAGAGGTAATAATACCAAACGAAGCTTATTCATATTGACAACGCATATATTTTATACTAATACAAAAATAAATAATTTAACGTTTAAAACTATAGTAATAGTTTATCAGCTGTACCTTAACTCTAGCTGTTTTCACCTCTCTGGTGATTATGGACAGCAGCCGATGGATGTGTTGTCCCAGTGACTGTCCCGCTAGGTCAAATCTCAGGCCATACTACAACCTTATTCCTCCAGGTTGTCAGTTAGCCTCCTGTCATAAAAGGACACACAAAAATAGACAGTGATAGACGTTAATCCGCTACAAAGCAAAACCGGCCGAGGTCCAAAGGGTTTTATTCCTCATAAAGAAAATAAATTGCAAGAATATTGTCTGTAATGTGTGAAAATGTCAATACAGGACTACTGCGCTAAGCAAAGACAAATATCATACCGTATCCTTAATTTCACTCCGCCTTAAAAAAAAAAAAAAGAAAAAGAGGACAACGTGGTCAGATGGTTGAAGCTCGTCCAATCACAGACGCGAAAAGCAGCAGAGATCTTTTATTTGAGAAGATGTGTCACTAGCAAAAAAGGAGGACGTGGTTTGTGTTGCTATTGAACTGTGTTGCCTTTATACTGAAAGGTATTTCTTTTAAAAGACGCTCCAAGATTCCCTGTGATTATGATGTTGGATCAAAAAAGCTTAGAATGATGTAAACTGAATACAGTGGACAAAATAATAACACCCATTGTATAGTGTAATACAACACTAGGCTGAGTAATACCTTTCATGAAGAATAAACTGATATTGAACTGATCTTGTAAAATCAGTGGAGTACTACTTTAATACATAATATAACATCTTGGAACAGAAAATATTGTAGAGCAAGAAATATTTGTTGGTTTGTGGAAACTAAAATTCTGACAACACTTGGAATAAAGGATAGCTTGAAAAAAGACAATTCCAACTTGTTACGATTACTGCTAGCTGTTGGAACATCTCTCCTGCAAGGCTCTTTGTAAATGCAGTCAAATATATGGGCCATGATACACTGCACTGCCATCTACTGGAGTTTTCATTCATTGCACAGTTCTCTACAGCCTTGCAGTGTTATGTTTGTCTTTACTATTCTCTAATTCTGCACTCGTAAATAATACAGCCCATGTCTAACTCTTGAACCACAGATTTGGATTCAGGAAATGTCCAGATTTTTATAGCATGTTGTGAAATTATATAGCACAGACTGCAGAGAGCCACTTTCATTGTGTGTATGTTGTTAAATGTTGCCTGTGCTTGATAAGTTAACAGGTTTATGATTAATCAGACACTTGGCAAGAATACACTGTAAATAATGATAATCATAATCAGATCTGCTACACAGCACACTAATATAGGCAGAATCATTTAATAGTAATTCTCATTATATTAAAGCTTTTTTCTATTTTAATATGTTATAGTCTACTTCAGATTTGTCCATGTATTAATTGTGAATTTCCATTAATAGATTTGACTGTGTGCATGTTGCCATGATCATCAGCTACAGACGATGGCACTAATAAAGCAGAGATAGAAAATACCCCCCAACCTGCTTTCACCCACCCATTCACAAGAAGAAACTACATCTCAACAGTCAAGTAACCAATTCACATTTTATTAGATTTTTTTTTTATTAAAACAAACTGGTCCAGAGTCATGGAAAACAAAAAGGTCCCAATCTTAACATGCGCTGACTCCTAACTTGAGATACCACTGCGGCCTCACATGATCTACAGTTTTACAGTAAACAGATGCACAGAACAGTGCCAGTCTCAAGTGAGGATTCGGCCCCTGACATTACGTTTGTTAGGTGTAGCACTGTTTACAGATGTGTGCACACCACTGTGCAGCATCAGTAGCTCCTGCTGTTTGACTCAGCCGTGCTGCCAGGTCTGAAGACCGACTCAGTGGCTCTTTGACCTGTCGAACAGCTGTTTGAGTTGGTCCTGAGAGGTGGCCTCTTTCTGCTGCATGAGATCAGCGTGGCCCTTGGTAACACCCCAGCCATCAGGGACAGACATGGAGGGACACGTGGGGCGACCAGAGGCTGGCTTCAGGTTCTCCCAGTAGTCACGGCGGGCTCTGAAACAGACAAAAAGACATGTATACTCATTCCTCTACCACTTGCTGGTGCTGAAGAGCCAACATTTAGCTGTGTATTTATTTTATTCACTAGCAGATTAACTTACCTAGGCTCTGACCCAGGGCTTGGTGTGCATCTCCAGACCAGCACCCCAGTTGCCATGTTTCTCTGATGCAGCTGGGAGGAAGCCTCTCTCAAGAGCCAGCTCCTCTGCCACAGCCCTAATGTGATAAGGCTCAAATCCACAGCAGCCACCAATGAAGTGAATGCCAGCATTGTAGGCCTCTCTGGCGTACTTGTGCATGTCCCAGCGGGTCAGAATCCTGGGCTCCAGACCTGACAGAACATTCAGTGTTAAAATAGTATATTTCAGTGTAATGCAGCACTCCAACTGGGGGTATGTATGCATGGAGATTAATTTTATACACAATTAAATTAACTGTAACTTAAATGTATATTATAGTATATTATTACCAAAGGGGAACTCTGGCAGATCGATGAATCCCTGGCAGCTACAGTCAGGGGTGTGGTATGCCAGGGGCTGCACCATGTAGTGAGCCTTCAGCCCAGCCTTCTCCACTCCCTCCTTCATCATCTTGACAGCTTTCACACAGGTCATGGGATCAAAGTGGCAGTTGACTCCAACAATCTGGGCACCTACAGAGGAGCATGCATTGGTGTGAGCTGACTGTTGCAGATAAGCAAAGAGAGAACACAAGTGGGGGAGACAACACTAACTGTGGCTTTGCAGTTGTGGTTGCAAGATTTGGGTTGAATCTATGAGACATTTCAAATTTTGGTTCATTCCTTGCAACAGCCAATCTACTGGACACGGTTTTGGCATGCACTCTGGTCCCAGTTATCAATTCAGAAGACCAGTAGACTACGAACATGTGTATATCATATCTCATGTCCACCATTTAGAAATCTTGCACTTGCTGTCTTAGGAAATACTGCTAAGTCACAGAGGCCATGTGAGGACAAGATGAGATAATATGTGTATAAGTTTAATCTCAAATACCAGGCTTCTCTTACATTTACCTCCAGTAATCATAAACTGGAATTCAAATCACTATTTATGTAATATATTAAGAAAAATGTGTGTCATCCCTTTACAGCTGAGATAGACTAACAAGAAGTTATTTTCATGGGTATATTAAAGAGGACTGTACCCACCAGCTTTGACCAGCTTGACAGCACACTCTGCTGGTGAGACACCGTGCATGTCTCCCTCTGGTCCAATGCACAGAGACGCAGCCACAGGCTTCCCTGTCTCCTTCAGCACCTCCACAGCCCACACGGCCTCTTCAACATGCTCAAAGTACTGCAAGGCACAGATACCAGTCAAACATATGAGACATAAACAAAACTGCTACAGCTAAAAAAAAAGAGGAATGAATTAGCCCCTATGATTAATTGAAAAAAAAAAAAAATCTCTACCTCAGCAATCAGGAAGTCCACATTTTTTTTGATGAACACATCCAGCTGTTTCTTGAAGATGGCCTTCACCTCTGCCTCACTCTTGCAGCTCAGGTAGGATGGAGTCTGAGACACTCCACCGGCAACCAGGGCATCACCCTCATTGGCGACCTCACGGGCCAAATCGCAGGCAGCCTCGTTGATCTGAGCTCCCTGCAGAAAGAAGCCGACTTAAGGTGAAACAAAAGTCAGAATCAAATAGACAACCCATGTTAAACCCGTGTTAAATCATATTATATAAGCATATCTGCTGTTGATGATTGCTTCTACATTCTTTACTCTGGATATGCTGCCTATTCCCTTGAAAGCGGTGTGGTGTCCCAATTTAACTTACAGTGAAAGTGAGCTTGTTGCCTCTGTTCTCCAGTTTGTCATCACTGGCATAGAAGGTGAAGGTCTGCATAACGTTGGCTCCGGCCCTCAGGAACTCCCTGTGCAGCTGACGCACTGGGAATCAAACAAACAGATTGATCATAATCTTAAGTATGACACATAATGCCTAAAGCCTGTAGAGGACAGTGGAGAGGCCATTTTAAGTTGAAATAGAGTATTAAAGTTGGTATAATAGTTTATTCTCACCTGCTTCAGGGTGCTCTGCAGCGGCCTCAGGGGTCCAGGGACCGGCCTTAACGTAGCCTCTCTTCTCCAGGGCAAACACGAAACCTCCATCGCCGATCACAATCTCGCCAGCGTCAAGACGCTCCAAGATTCCCTGTGATTATGATGTTGGATCAAAGAAAGCTTAGAATGATGTAAATTGAATATGATTAGATCAGTCAGCCACTCAGGCTAAAGGGTCTGCAGATTTTACATTCCAAGAACACTTGACAGCAGCTGGTGTAAATTCATATCTATACATTATGCCTTGTGCTCGGTGGTTTCCCAAATTCTGTGCCCACCCTCCACCCTCACCCCACCCCTGTCAGCAAGAAAGCAGCACATGTCTGACAACAGCTGCACTGCTCACAATGACTGATAGATCTGTACATTTTTATTCAGAATACTTGGCTGCCAAAGTAAAATTTAGACCTTGTGGCTGCCTCACTTTAAGAAACCTGCATCTATTACACTTTAAATCCCATGTCTGTAAAATACATTTTCATCCAAGTTCAGTCATAAATTGGAAACTGTTGAGTAAATAACCATCACTGTAATTAATTTGAAATTCACTGCAGTGGTGCTGGACATTTATAGTTATTTATTTATTTAAATTTATGTCATTGAATCTAAGAAAAGCTTCACCTGGCGTGCACTCACATCATGAACTCTCATCAGATTCTCCTTATGATACACCACATTGAGAGTGAGAGGTGCTGAGGAGTTTTCATCAGGACGTTTTTCAAGTCGCTTTTAAAAAAAAAAAAAAAAAACTGAATAGTCGCTTTACTGGTCTTATATCTCCAGGAACAGCTGGAAGCTTCAGTGGTCAGAGAAATGTGACCTGATCTACCAGTTGTGTAGAGGAAGCATTAGGAAGACTGTAGCCCTCTTCCCAGAATACACGCCACAAGAAAACACAACCATAAATATGCAGTATGTCCCTTTAGCAGGCCCCCCCAGTCACCCCAGCGCCCCCAGTCTGGAGCTCAAGAGTCTCTACAAGTAGAGATCACATATAACAACCACTTGTAATTCCCTGCATGAATATTCTTCAGAAAGCACACTTTAGACAAAATTCCACACGTACCTTCTTTCCTGGTGCCATAATCCTACAGCTGTGTGGACCCCTGATTGCTTAGACTTTGAGAGGCTGAAGCGACATTAACGTGGTGCAGAGGGCCACTATAAATCTCTCCGAAGCAGGGGAGGGGTCACAGTAAGAGCTGCTCTGATTGGCAAGGGCCAAGTTACACAACTGCAATGTTTACTCCTTCCCCTCCCCTCTCTAGCTGAATGAGAGTATTGTGTGTGTGCTACTAGTTTGGTCTGGATTAATTATGGTTGTTGGTGTGTTTGTGGGGTTTTTGTTTTATTGACCCTGAATAGAGACATTCTTTGAGAGAGAGAATCACTTCTAAATCAGTGCATATGTGAAATGTCTGACATATTTATAGTTAAAGACACTTTTGCATAAGTTTTTTGTAAGTGGTTTGTGACAACATGTAGCCATAACATTAAGTAACAAAGTCAGGTTTATTGTTTTGGGGTTTACATAGTAATACTCCACAACTGGAGCATCACTGTTACAAGTGCTTTTTTTTAATCTCCAAACTGAACTGGGAAAGACTTCACTCCTTCTCCCCGTCGTCACTCTGCTGTTAATCCAATGCTTTCCTCACGCTGTCTCACTCATGCGGAGGACTTGGCCTTCTTCTGCATCTCCAGCACATGCTTCATTTCCTGGGTGCTGGTGGCCTCTTTATGCTGCAGCAGGTCAGCGTGGCCCTTGGTCACACCCCAGCTTTCCGGTGTGGAAAGGGACGGGCACTTGGGGCGACCGGATGCGGGCATGATATTCTCCCAGTATTCACGACGGGACCTAGGGGAGATAAGGAGATAGGTTTCACACAGAGGAAAATAAAATTGGGTGCATGTCAGTGTTCTGAATATTTTTTGGATGGTTTACCTGGCTCTAACCCAAGGTTTGGTGTGCATCTCCAGACCAGAACCCCACATTCCATGTTTTTCTGTGCCAGGGGGTATTATACCTCTCTCAGGGGACAGCTCCTCTGCCACAGCCCTGATGTGGTAAGGCTCAAACCCACAGCAGCCACCAATGAACCTGATGCCAGCTTGGTAGGCCTCTCTGGCGTACTTGTGCATGTCCCAGCGGGTCAGGATTCTGGGCTCCAGGGCTGAGAGCAGAAGGTAAATGGAACCAAATGTTAAAAGCTGCCAACAGCATCACTATAACACTTGGTAGATGTTTTTTTTTTCTTTTTCCAAAAAATAATAATATATTTTCAACAAAATATTACCAAAGGGGAATTCTGGCAGGTCAATGAATCCCTGACAGTTGCAGTCAGGGGTGTGGAAGGCAAGCGGCTGCACCATGTAGTGAGCCTTCAGCTTGGCCTTCTCTACTCCTTCCTTCATCATCTTAACAGCCTTGACACAGGTCATAGGATCAAAGTGGCAGTTGACTCCAACAATCTGGGCACCTAGAGAACAGGGGGAAATGGTTAATGCCATATAAAATAACACAGCCGACACTTGTACACACAAAAAGTGTGTTATCATGCAGGATTGATCAAATACATACCAGCCTTCACCAGCCTGACAGCGCACTCTCCAGGTGAAACACCATGCATGTCTCCCTCTGGTCCGATGCACAGAGAAGCAGCCACAGGCTTTCCGCTGGTCTTCAGCACTTGCACGGCCCATTCCGCCTCCTCAACGTGCTCAAAGTACTGAAACGACAGAAATATTATACAAAACCACGGTCACCGCTGAGCTTTTATTCACTCCGCTAATCATAGTTCAGATCGGAGTAGTTTTGGCACAACTTGAAAACATGAATCCACCTCAGCAATAAGGAAATCCACGTCCTTCTTCATGAACACTTCCAGTTGTTTCTTGAAGATGGCCTTCACTTCTGTCTCGCTCTTGCAGCTCAGGTAGGATGGAGTCTGAGACACTCCACCAGCTACAAGTGCATCTCCTTCGTTGGCAACTTCCCGTGCCAGGTCGCAGGCTGCCTCGTTGACTTGTGCCCCCTGAAACAATGAGGCAGGTGATGAGTGTGTGGATGATCATGCTCTGTACAATACATGTTGTGTTTATTGATAAATCCATGACCATCAAGTGGTAGATTGAAATTTGTAAGGTCTGTACAGTGTTGCTCGTGTTGGCTGTGCGACAGTTGGATACTCACAGTGATTCTCAGTACTTGACCCCTGTTCTCCAGTTTGTCATCACTGGCATAGAATGTAAATGCCTGCATGACATTAGATCCTGCCCTCAGGAACTCCCTGTGCAGCTGTCGCACTGATGGAAAAACACAGATTTGTCATGTGAAAGTTAAAGCCCTGTGATTTTAGGTGTGTGCATCCTCTTTCTGGACCAGATGGAGATTTGGATACAATATGTGTGTGCGCTGTCTGTCTTACCAGCCTCAGGATGTGTGACAGTAGCCTCGGGAGTCCATGGCCCGGCCTTTACGTATCCCCTCTTTTCCAGAGCGAACACAAAACCTCCATCGCCAATCACCACCTCCCCAGCATTCAGACGTTCAAGGATACCCTATAGAAACAGAGGGATCCATCAACACACTTAAACTGTGCGCTACAGTGAATGGAAAATAAGCTTCATGATATTTTTTTTTAGCTCATTTAGTATCTTTAAAAATAATAAGAGTGAAGAGGGCAACAACAGACAATATTTATGAGCAGTAAAGATAACATGAGAGCACAGGTTTATATATATTTATCTATTTATATTACAGTGCCATTGATAAATTGACACATGTCAATGTGTGCAATTAAAATTTTATGATTCTGTATGTTTATGTGAAGCTGAAGTTCAGGTACAAAGGTGCAAAGATAAAAGCAGTTTTAGCTCGAGAGTCTCCAGCATTGACCGCTTCAGTCTGGCTATTTCACAAACCACATGCATAAAACCTGCACTGACAACATTTTCCTTACAACACCACAGTCCATTGACCAAGAAGACAACTACGACCTAATCACGTTACATGATGTTACAGCCCTGCATAATGCCTCAAGAAAATCTCTGACCTCTGCAGATCTACATATAAGTAATGCCTGTGCAGTATTGTCTGCAGAATGGTTATTTTACCTTCTTGACAGGTGCCATCTCTTTTTCCCAGTTTCAGTTGCAGCACTAAGTACTTGGTAACAGTGAACCCCTCTTTTCACCTGAAGAGTGCTGAGAGTTGCTGCTCACCAGTTTTATACTGCTGAATGAATATGGGAGGATTTCATTTTGGTGCCAAATCCACGTCTAATTTCCACGTCTGTTTGGACATTGTGCAACAAAGTCTGGCTCAGAGATCAATGAAGATGACATGGGTTGTAACAGTTGGTTCAGGTAAGACAGGGACGTGTATTTTGTTACAGAGAGAGAGATCTGTCTGTTTAATGATTATATTACCACTCTGGCCAATAATATCTCTAGTTTAACATTAACTTGCCTCCAAAACAATTTGTGTTTTGCTGTAAACTACTGTTTGGCAAACTGTGGGCCACAGTAGAGTAACACTTACAAGAAGGTTCCGGGGTTAGTTTAACAGACCAGAGCATCTTTATTATGTAACCAGTGCTGTTCTGCATTTGACACAGAGTTTACTCTGAGTAGCTTCCTGCAGTTTAGCTCCACCATTAGAATGTTTGCACATGTTCGCAACCTCATTTTTAATTAATTAAACCAGCTCTTTAAAGTGTTTACCTTCTTCAAGGTCTTGACACTGAAATGTCTTCACAAACTTGCAGTGCCCTCACAGTTGGAACCTTCTGCAAAAGCCTGAGGAGTTAAGCTTGTATGTCCAATGGCTGACATTTGTGTTGAGACACAAGACTGATAAGACTGGTGAGGCCTTCAACTCAAGCCTCAGTGTAATGTGTGGTGATTGACTGTAACTTCCTTGTGTTACAGCTCTAATTGCAATTCTGAAGATTTATTAACAGAGCAGAAAGATTTTGTTTTGATGATCAGTGAATTATTTAAGTAGACCTTTAAGCAAAATTGATGGTTGCAGCCTTTCAGTTGTGAGAATCTGCTGTCAACTTGTCCCACACTGTGGTGAAATGTTATTGTTGGTAAAATGAAATGATGATGTCACTTTAGGCTCTGGGACATTGTGATGAACATTTTAAACATCTTTTCTACAATATTCAACATATTCAATCTCAGCTGATTTGGCGATTTGTTAAGAAAATAATCAGAGCAGAGTAATCGATAATGACAGTAATCATTGCTGATCTTGACGGACATGTTTTAAAAATCTCAGTCAAGCTCAGAACCAGACCCCTGCTAGAGCTGATCGTTTTATATTGTATGACAGAAACCAGCATTACTCTGGATTTAAAAACCACTGCTGCATGTAGATCATTGCATTTATCCAGGTTAACCAGTAACACCTTCATAGCTGTCCTTTTTTCCCCCCACACACTGCACACAGACACACATTAAAATACGTCCAAACACACACACCCACACACATAAGGGGATGTTGACCTTCGGCAGAGTGGTGGTGTGTAGTTCTGTCAGCTCTGGGTCTATCCAGTTTCAGGGGGAATGTTACAGATAGGCCTCCCTAAGGTGTTTATCAACAGAGTCAAAGTTCAGAAAAACGCCTCCAATCTATAGTTCACCATAGGATTTCATCAGTTTGTATTAGAGCTGCACAGATCCCCTTTGTTGTGCAAAGAGGGCTGCTGTGTTACATGTCCCAAAAATGGATTCTGGCACTAGTTTGTAAATATGCTGTCCATTTTAACTTAGCTCTAACTCACTGGTTGGTCATATCCCATTTGTTTAGTCCATGTAAAAACATGTAGTGTAAAAGCAACGAAACTGACTACTTTTTGGTGGGACACAGTGACTTCCACAGTCTAAGAAGCGCACAGAGTGTTTTTTGTACAGACTAAAGAAATGAGAGCTAACATTTCATTCAATTCATGAGCTAAAGACAGAGCCAGAAAAGTTGTCTTTCTCCAGGCTTCATGCTAAGCCAAACTAACCATCTCTTGGCTTTCCATTCATATGAGAGATATGCGAGTGGCATTAAAGAAAGTGTATGAGTGCATTTCCCACAATGTCTAACTATGCCTTTTAGCCAACTGACATGTTTATACGTATGTTCCATATCTGGGTAAAAACAGGCTCTCAGACTGGGAATCTGTGCCCTTCACCATGTTAATGGTCTTGTAGCCTTGTGGGAAGGTGAAGCCTGTATGAATACTACCCAGTCATTCAGAAAACAAAAAATAGTTTCTCCCCGAGGGCAACTTAAATGTGTTTAAAGAGGAGTGGTGTGTTTACTATAAGGTGTAGTAGTCACATGTGGCGCACATGGCCTCTTTGGTAAGCGTTTGTCCACATGTTTGCGAGTGTGTGCATGTGCATTTATGTGTGAGAGCAGAAATAGCTCTAATGTGTCAAGTGTCACTGAAATGCTGAGCCAGGTGGCAGATCTCCACAGCAGAGGAGACCCTAAATTCCAAGTGCACACTGAACCACGACCCTGTTCTGAAAAGAGCTCCAAATGCACCAAGGAGAGCACTGCTCAGCATGCCCACTGCCCACATTACATCATGTTGACTGACCTAATGGCTTATGTAACACACAATAAAGAGACCAAAGAAGCATGGAATGATAAATGGTTTTTATAAAATGTGCTTTTTTTCTTCCACTGATCGTGATCTTCTTTTGGATTTCTTTCCACATCTTCTTCATTGATTGTCTTCCATTGCGGCTCCTCCTCTCTTCTCCTTCTGTGTCAGAGGCGTCTCTGAAGCCATACCAAGAGTTACTACATCATGTGAAGTTACATCATAGATTCAGTTCTATGAAGTCTATTTAAATGGTGTATATCTACCATATCCCATTTCCTCAGAGTTATTCCAGCTATTCCAGCTGAAGTATCAGGCTTTGACCAGCAGCTGTACTGAATGACATTTTCTCTGTGCAGCCACAACTAGTTCCCGCAGGCTGAGGCTGGAATTGAGGCCATCCATGCAGTTGCAAAGAAGCCATGGGAGGAGGAGAAGGAGAGGGGATTCAGGGGTGGTGTGAGGTGGTGTCAGGGGGGAGGACTCTCCACAGTGTGTGTTTGCTAGAGCTGGAATCGCTGAAGTTGTGAGGACAGGGAGAGAGAAGCTGGCTGGGAAAAAGGCCAGATTTGAGGCATGAGAGTAGAAGAAGAAGGTGAAGAAGTTTGGAAGCTCGGTTCTTTCTGTGGGGAAACACGTTTGTAATGGGAATAACCTGGACTGACACTGATAAAGTTGTGGTTAACTATTGACTCCTAGCAAACTGATAAAGTGTTGGACTTGTCACATGCTCTTGTAGCCAGGTGGCAACAGAAACAGAGCAGAGAAAAATTGCCTCAAATCGTTGCTCTTGAGAAATTATGTTTTTGCATTGCAAGTTATGGTAAAGTGTGTGTGTGTGAAGATCATTGACAATCATACCCACTTTCTTCAGTCTGCAGCTATACTATATGTCACTGGCCGTTGATGTTTTTGGCCTGAGTTTGTCTATGTGTGTGTGGAGCTAAGCCAGAAAACTAAAAATCATGTGAATCAGAGCCTGTGGAGTCGACACCAAGTTACCTCCTGATGTCTTTTCTCCCTGTAATCTTCACATGTGGTCTGTTTTTTGTGTTGCTTCACTCTCTGCTCTCCTGTTTTAGAGGGGCTCCCCATGCCACTGCAGCCCCCTGTTTACCTCCACCCCTTCCTCCGGTCCAATCACAGCTCAAGTTGAAGAAGACTTTCTGCTGAAACCGTCCATTCTTTGTGGATTTGTGGGCCACAGAATGGGAGATAGAGAGAGAGAGAGAGACACTGAGTGAGTGAGTGAGTGAGTGAGAGAAAGAGGGAGCGAACCCTATGACCTACTAAACTTGCCGGTATCTTTATAGACTTGTTTCTTATCTCTCTTATGTTGCATAAAGGCGCTGGTTCTAAGAAATTGTATCTGGCTACAATACACTCATCATGATGCGCTTCTCTTCTCAAAATTTGTAAAATTGACTTAACAAGAAGGTGGTTAAAAAATGATACAATGTAATACTGCTTTGAGACACAAGAGGGCACAAGAGTACATTTTCCTCAGTGGCTTGTAGTGCAGTGGCATTCTCTCATGTGCGGTCAAGGAAACTGATACCTGAATAAATAAATAAAGTTGGGAAACAAAACAGTACAGATTATCCCATATGATGCGTTGGTGCTTTCCACCTCCATCATCGAAACATGAACTGAGGAAACGTATAGTAAAACGGTGTTTGTACCTTTTAGCTCTGAAGCTGTTCTGCAGGCTTTTCCCTCTAATTTGTCGGGAATCTGGACAGAAAAATGACTCTGTGAAGAATCAAATTCTCAAGTGTGTCAACAGTACCGGACAGGGGAAACTGTTCAGTGCAGAGCTGTGAAAAAAATGCTTAAGTGCTTAAGTCTCTGCACAAGTGCTGGCACTAATAGGCATGAGGAACGCAAATAGGCCTGGACAAGTGGCTACTCAGAAATGCAATGTGCTTCATGTGTGGCGCTACTCTCAGCAGCCAAGCTTGAAGTCTTCCTTCTGCCTGCATTTGTGTCTGCATTTGTGCAGTATATAAAAAAACGTGCTTTCACCTCCCTGCATTTAGATTTCTCAGTATTTGTATTATAATATCAGCTGTAAGAAAACTAAATTACTTAATGTTAATTTGGTGAATACAGCAACAGTAGCTGCTTCACAGCGAGTGAACATCAATTTTGTGACACACCAAAAGTAAAGAGAAGGATGATTTGAACCTCATACCACTGTAATAAAGCAGGTGCACTGCTTTTCATTACCTACTTCTTTTTATTACCTCTTGGCACTGTAATTATTTTCTCTATAGAGGGATTACAGTAACTTATCTATGAACTGCTCTCTCTAATCTCACCATAAAGTCTCACAGAGTGACTCCACACTGAAAAAACTACAGCCTGCCATTACTTGAAAGGAGACTCATCATATAGAAGCCCATATGGTGATTCCTTAGTATGGAAATCATTATGTACATGTATTTTAAATGGCATAAAATCAACAGCTGTAAGATTATGAAAAGCATTCCTGAGGAATGACCCTCCTCAAATATCAGACTGAGTTAGCTGGTGTGTGTTGTTTCTCCTTTGTTTGTTAGCAACCGCAGATGTGTTGTCCAAACACAGTTGATGCAGGCACCTGCATCCAAGAGTTATAGTTATTTTGGCAAAACAAACATCAGTGAAACACTGTTGATGTTAGTTAGGTCTGAATGCTTAATGTGATTTTACGAGAATGAGTCAGGAGATGCTGCTGTGTTTCAGGTCATTCCTTGTGTCAGCAGGTTGATTAATATATTGAGATTAGTAGAACAGGGTTTGTCAGATAAATAAAAACTGGATACGCAAAGAATCTAAATATTTGTAAAGTAGATGGTGAGCCAAAGTGCTGAAACACACCATATAAGATCATCTCTGGTTTACGTATTTGTGTGCACATTCATGAGTCATACACAGATTGAATAGCCCTGATGTTTTTGTTTCTTAGATGAAATGAGGTACAGCTTCATTATCCATCAGGGTGAAATGTGTCTTTGGCCACAGCAGAAACACCAGAACTTTTTCTCTCTCACAAAATCATGACTTTACTCATAATTGCCTTGTCTGAGCAGGGTCTGTTTGAGTGACCTAACTCATGTGTAATTTTCTCCTTTGCCATGTTTTTTGTGGTCCAAAGTCTTGTGTCACCTCTTTGTCATACCTTATTTCTGTCTCATGTGCTCCCTGGTATGATCTCATTTCCAACATCAAACTGTATCTTGCTGGGAAATCCCCCCCAAAACAGAAATGGAGATGATGAATTCTCCTTTTTTTAAAAATGCCAGGTCTGACCACACTGCTGCCTACTGTATGTTTATGTTTACCTCACTGCACTGAGGCATTTTAACCCCTAATTAACTGGATTCTTTCTTCAAAGACTGGCAATATGTGTGTGTGTCTGTGTGTGTGAGCTTAACATGAACACGAGCTTCAGGTATTTTTTAAAGGAAAATAAAGTTCAATTTTGGTTTACAAAATAAATTAATTAATTTAAAAAATACTGAATGAAAATGAACCTGTTTTGTCATAATGATTATTTAGTGTTACTTTGTTGATATTCAAGATCTCATGTATGCTATTGAGGTCAAGCTTCAGGCGAAGGCCTTGAATCAAAATGTGTAATTTAATCTCCTTTATACATATGATTCCTAACCATTTGTTTTGTGAACCCTGAAAATACAACTGTGTCTCCTTGTGAACCCCAGTTTTCTTTCTCTTGTCCTCAAATTTACCTTGTGACCCACTGGAGGGTTTTCCACTGTTTTATGCTATAAGATATACGTGTTTATTTCAAAGGTTTTAAGCATTCTGAAAACTCAATAAGTATTTAAATTTATATGAATGCTTAATATGAAATTACTCAATAACTTCAAATACACCCACAATTATTAAGTAAAGCATTATGACTTTTAACTGCTTTGTTCACCCATGCAGTCAAAATACAAAGCCCTTCTTCACACAGAGGCTGCTTCTTTTTGGAAACTGTTGGATTTTGTGGCATCTGGCTGTGAGGTTGCAGATTGCAACCAACGGAATATCCCCTCCCCTCACCCCATCCTTTGCAAGTGTGTAGGAGAACCTGTTGACACCTTCAGGTAACGTAAGGTTTGTCCACTTTGGGCTACCATGCAGTGCAACATGGGAGCCTCCATCAAAGAAGACTCCCTCCTTATTTAGATATGAAGGGCTTAATTTAACCTGATGAAAACACCATGATTCTCTGTTTCAGGTGATTATACACTAATGAAAACATAATTGTGAATGTTATGTTCCAGTTCTGTCAATAGATTCTACGCACTGCTCCTTTAAATAAATTCACATCTTTGTTTTAAAATTCCAACATGATTTGTCTATTGGTAGTTTTAGAACCATTGCAGCCATATAATTAAGGCCCTAGTGCAATTAACACAATTATACCAGCCCTAATTCTCTCTCTCTGTGTCTCTCTCTCTCTCTCACACACACAAACATATCAACACATGCAGCAGGAATGGCATCATGGCATACAGTCATTTCTGCACAGAGCGTAAATTCCTCCCCACAGCCACTAACCATCGAACCCAATCATCTCTCCCAGTGTCTCATAAGTCCTGTCTGCGTTTCCCATGGAGTAGCCCTGCAGCCAAGAACATCCTCCGTCCTCTGAGACCAGAGCGCCATCAAGACCACACTTAATCTATTTACAGACTTCTCTGCCTCCCACAGTGTTCTCACCAGGACAACACACACACAGACAGATCTGGTGTGGAAAGAGGAAGTCCTGAAAGTCAGGGCGGACCAAATGACACAGTGGCCCAGCCGCAGTGAAGAAGTTAGGCACCGTGTGAGCGAGGAGAGAAACAGTAGAGTATGAAGTTTGAAGGCTGTAAAGAATGTCAGAAGGGCGGCGTGAAGGGCCACACTTATCAAACTCCCACTGCAGCATCCCAGGGAAGAAATGAGGGCTGGTGTTAACAGGCTGGGAAGACGAGTGAGGTTTTCTAAATGGCTTGTACAAAATAACAGAAACAGCTTGCAGTGGGAATGCAGTAAATACCAGTGTGGTGAAGCTCAACTTGCATAGTCACAAACAGACTAAAAAAAATTCATAATGACGCATGTCAGACACATAAAAAGTGAAGTGGTCCAGTGGTCACAAGTAGGTCCTTACCAGTGCTTACACTTCATGGGATCTCTGATTGTCTCAACAAAAACTATACAGGATGAGCTTTACCAAACTGTTATTTACTGCAGACATTTTGGAGTGTATTGTAAAATATTTATGCAATTCCCCCTCCCCTACAGACCATATGTGTACTTAAAGAATGTGTGGGGGAAAAATGATGAGAAGGTTGGAGATAGTTGTAGAACAAGCTGTGTGATCTGATGAGATTTTGGCCATTTTTGCCAAAAAAAAAAAAAAAAATTCAAACAGTGAGGAAATATGGGTGTAAATATGGCCCTGGTTACCACACACGCTGCCTTCACTCACAGTACAGTGTGTTTTCTCAACATAATTCCCCATTGGCTGTGACATGTTTTTGAGATTTAGATGCATATTCTCTGTCAGAAAATCTAAACAAAGAGACTGAAGACACCAAGCTGGACTTGTGCAAAACCTCATAAGGACAGGGCTCGGAGGTTCCCTCCAACAGATTACTTTCTCTCGTAAAAATTTAGTCAATAGGCATGCCATAGGAACTGAACCTAAGCTAGTGTAGATCTCGCTTGTGACATTTAAGGTGTCACTGGTACATCTGTAGCTTGCTTTTCATAAGGCATAAAAGACATGTACATGAAACATATGGCATAGGGAGTCTAAACAGGTGCTTATGATTTATTTAAATGCAAAAAAATGACAAGTTAAGTTTCTTTTTACTCTAGTTTTGGAGTCTGATTTCAGGCAAATCCTGTATCCTCAGCTACCAGAGATGAGATGCTGCTTCTTCATGTTTTGTTTGGACTAAGGAACTGTTACCTGCCTTTTACCTGGTTATCTGAGACTGATATTAGGAGATAATCAAGACAATCACATGTATTTTTTTTTTTTTTTTACCAAACTTACACACAAACAGGACTACTTTAAACATTACACATCAGAAGCCAGTACCAAGACCCAAGAAAGCTCTATTATTTCAGTCCTGCATCAAATTAAAGCATGAACATGTTTTTCCAAACCTGTCTGTAAGTGATCCCTCTGTTACTTGGTATGTTGAGACTCAAGTGACTCTTGAACACAATTGTGCAAGGCCTACATTAATCCACGTGGACTTCCTCCAGCAATTCATCACCGTCACCAGCTAACATTGCTTACAAGCCACACAATCCTTCAAAACACGGAGTTGGGGCCCAGTGTCATTCACTGTTCCCAGCTGCAGTGTACTGGCCCTCCCTGAAATTTTCATATGGTCCCAGTGTGACAGTCTTCCCTGAGTTTGTCACAGTTCCACAGACCACAATGTAATAAGTGTGGTTTATGTCTCCAGCTCAGCTCCCTGAGTGAGAAGAGAGGAAAGAACACAGTTTCTTCTTCTCGACAGGCGGAGACACAGCATGCAGAGGAAAGCTTATGATGTGAAATCTTTATTGGAGCCTTCAAGAAAACAATGGAAGGTGGCTCTTTAATTATGTTAAACAACACATACATATAATTAGAGCTATTAAGTCAAGATTAAGTTTCAGGCATTCCTGAGGCAATTGTAAGTCAATTTGGTAAATATGTTTTTTCTCATTCTTGCATAGAGCTCTATGAGACAGTCAATACCATTCTAATGTCTGTATGACGCTACAGCCAGCAGCTGGTTAGCTTAACTTAGCTCAAACAGGGGGAAACAGCTTAGCCTGGTCTTCAGCAAAACTCTTCTCTCATGGACTAACTCTTGGCAAGAGAGCAAATAGGTGAATTCCCCAAAAATAACAAACTAGATCCAAGTAAAGCCACAAATCGTCATAAGCAAACTGCAAGTCAGTTGTAATCTTTCAGGTGTCTGAATGTGGTCCATTAAATACACAGTTCTTCAACACATTTCTATCACAGTTGTTTTACCAGTTTTTTTTTTTTCTTTAAAGACTTCAAGTTTTTATTCAAGTGAAGCCATCATTGTTCTGAGATTATACCTGGCCAAAAATAGATCTTCACTTTCAAAACTTAGAGTCAAATCCTTATTATTTCAGGCTAACTCAAGTCCATGTGTCAAATCTGCAGCTCTGACACCAGTCAGTGTCAGTATGCCTACAACACAGGAAAATATAGACTCACTCAAAATTATTCCCATTAAAAAAATACCACTCCATTTCATGTAAAATGATTCCAAAAATTTTATCTCAAAAGTAATTGTTAGATATTTAATATTCTTATATTCCATGTTATCTTTCTGTGTGAGTGTAACCTATTTATGTCCAAAAGCTTTGAGAAAATGCGTTGATCCGCTGTGGAAATGTGGTGTTCGTAAAAGACATTTCAGGAAAAGGGAAAACTAGAAATCTAGTTTCAAAACTCGCATTACACAGACAAAAGAAAAAGCTAAAACGAAAGCGACGCTCGATTATTGGAGGGGTTCAAAGGAAGGGAAGTGGCGAAATCCAGACACTCATCATCATCTTCACAACTTTTCTTCTTCTCCTCATTCTCTCGGCCCAACGTGCGGTGGGGGAGGGGAAAGGGGGAGTGTGTTGGTGGGGGGGACGTCAGACGCTAAGTGGGATGGCTTTGTGTGTGTATGTGTGTGAGAGGGAGAAGCAAAAAGAGAGAGGACAACGTTCCTGAAGAAAGGAGACTTTCAGTTCAGTGAATGAGCGTTTGTGGAAAGCTCGTGGAAGAGAAGCAGCGTTTCAAAAACAAAAGGACAGATTCTTCACTTACGCCTGCGAAATCTCCACAGTTTGACTTCCCGTAAGTAGAAGACAATGCAACAAGGAGGCATAATGTAGCTGCTGTGGGCGCTAGTTTCATACATCTCCTTTATGGCTTGCAGATATGAATACTGTTGCTGATAATGTCATCAATTAAACTGTACTTTTTGGATTGATTTCCAGCTACATACACACACGCACAATGCAAGACGTCTTACTGCAAATAATGGTCCTCTAACTGCCAGTAATAGCTGACCACTTTTCTTACAAACAAACTTTTAATTACAAAGCTGTGTTAATTGGCAAGGAGATGAAGTTTTCATGCTTCATTGCAATAATGCTGAAGCAGCCCCGTGAAGACAGTTTGAATGGTGATGTTTTAACATTTTGGAGGCATGTGGATCAGGAGAAGAGGCAGTGTTTCCTACATTGTCTACATTTGCAGCTGGCCGTATCACTTTTGCGTGCTCAGGTACAACATCTGGCAGCAGTTGGACATCACAGCGCAGCGCCTACTAACAGGAATCTCCTCCATACAACAGCAGTTTTGCTTTTATTTCTTAATATGTCTTTCACACATGTCCGCACAGCAGCCTTCTGCTCTCCACTCCCCTTTCCACCGCAACCCCATGTCCTTGAAGTGCAGGGAGGAGGTCCATCTATGTGAGAGCCACCCATGGAGCGCTCTGTCTGATACACACTGCTGAGAGGGGAAGTGGTACTACATCATAAACTAAACAAAACCAGGAAAATGTTCAGTGTTTATTCTAGCTGAGTTCAAGGACAAACTACAAGTACAGTAATGAGAGGAGGGAATCACAGCTCATCTTGCTTTTCACCACCAGGCTTAACAAATTAGTGACCCACCCTCAAAAGGTTTCACTCTGTTACAAGTCAACTTTTCTAATGTTCTAGGAGTTATTTCATTATGCAGGTGTGCTGTGATTTACCTCAGAGTGATTGCCCTCGCCTGCCTACTTTTACTAGAATGAGTTTTGACAATCCTCAGGGAACAAGTGCAAACTTGTTACATGTCATTGGATAGAGCAATGTGATAGTCATGGCAGAGTGAACATTTTTACAGTGGTGAGAAAAAACAAGTTGTGCCTCTTACTAAAAGGAAACTGTGTTGTGGCTGTATGTCACTTTGACGGACATCGTGGGATAAAACACATTGATAGAAAGCGCCAAACCACTTAGATGACACTAAAGAACCACAGAAACGGTTACGCTATGTTTGGATTTTGTGATGAAGTTATTCCATTAACTACTAATTGTGTGCCCTGTGTCTATTGTTGCTTACCAGATGTTTGTAGATGGATTCTCTATCCTCTAGGAGATCAGTGTGTGCCTGTTTTTGGATTCATAGACATCTAAAACTTTGCAGACTGGGCTGAACAGCTGGATACCACAATTCCTGTAATGCAACTCTGTAGCATCTTTCATTAGATCCCCTTGTGTTTGGTAAATACCAGTGTTTTTCAAACTCCATGCACTCAGTTTGTAATGCATACTTTCTTTTTTTAGTTGAGCTGAGAATGGAGAGAAGACAACTGTATTCACAGGCTGAGTAGTGCATTCCACGACAAGTACGTTGATCTACATGTGTAAAATCATGTGTGAAGTGCCCCTTTAATACAAGAAAGATCCTATTTATCATTAGTGTTTGACTTGTAGTTTTCTAGCAGTGGTCATTGGCAGTGATTCTCATCCTCGAGAGGGGAACGTCCGAGAGCGCACCAAAAACTATGTTTCATACTAACGTGCTGTGTCACTGGTCTATGGTGACAGAGCATTGACGGAGTGTTTGTTGTGATGGAGTTGTAGGAGAATTAATCGAAACCAGTAGAAATGTTAACCAGTCTAAAAACTGATGTAATCTATGAGATAACATACACTACAAGCATCTAGAAGTTACTAGTTAACATGCTCCCAGTAGGTCCTTCAAACATCTTTGGAAAAGGGAGAGTGTAGAGTTCAAGTTTGTGTGTTCATCCATCATCTTTTCAGAAACAAAACCAAGAGCAGAAGAAGTGAGGAGGGAGTAGATTGAGGCCATGTCATGCCTTTCTTTGTGTAGGTGAAATGTGAGGGTCACTGAGGGGCTTTGTGCGTCACAAAATATGGGGCCACTACAAAGTCAGTGTGGGGAGTGAGGGGCCGGGGGGAGTGTTGCGCAGACTGAATAGTTTAGGGGCCACCGCGGCCTGCCTTTGAGAATGAAGGAGCTGCATTCTGGGCCCAACGGTGGCACATCTGAAAGCTCAAGAGTGAGTCGAGGGGGCCGGTGTCGGCAGGTCTTTGTGAGGCCTTTGTTGAGCTGAGTCGCACCAGATGAAGAGGGCTGATTTTATTCAGGCCTTTTTTTGGCACATGCACACATACAAACACACACACACACACACACACACACACACAACACGCGTCTGGCTGATACTTTTCTCTGGGGAAGTCATGCGTTTTTATGCAATTATACCCTGGGTGAGTGAGCACAGGCTGGCACCTTTCACAGTTTATGAGTGTGTATTTGTTTTTGTGTTTTTGCATCAGTAAAGTGAGCTGTATTGTTTTCGCCTGCTGTCGGGGGGGGGGGCTCTCACTGTTGACTTGTTGTTTACATTTTGGGGCCTCTTATTGTCACCGAAACCTCAGGCCCCCCTCGGTTGTATTTGAAAGCTAGAGCTGCTGCCATCTCTTCACTCGTCATGCACATTTAGGAGAATGACTTTTAATGGCCTTTTACAGCTTGAATTGTTTTATAGTGTTTAATCTGGGTCTGTAAAATAGATCCAAACTAACTCTGGAGCACTAAACATGCATTTGATGGCAGCCATCACTCACTGGCTGAAGTCATGAGACACAAGTTGTGGTGAATGCCTATCCATGGGAAACATTTTCTTCTCTTGCAGCTCTTTCATTCACTGTTTATAGAGGGCTACAAAAGCAGAGGCTCAGATGGTTATGGTTAGCTAAGAAAAGTTGTTGAAGAGAGCTGCTTTGGTTTGTGAACCAAAGAAACTGAACTCATCTTTGTGCTTGTTCTCTTTGGTGCTTTGTATGTTTTGCATGACTCACTCTTGTGCTCTGTCTCTCATCTCATTTGCTGTGAAAGCAGGTGGATGTTTGCCTCCCCTAAGGCCACAGGTTTAGGTGTGACAATCAAAGAGAGCCATAATGTATAACTCATTAGTGTAGTGTGCGTGTTCTTTCAGCTGTTTTTCTTGTTTGAAAGGTTCTGTTGTTTCTTGACGTTTGATGGTAGGGTTTCACAAGTTCTCAAATCTGCCTTTCAGACTGCTTGGGGCAAATAAATGAGCTGTGATGAAAATTTACGAGTCAACACTGTGGGGCATGGGTGTCTCCATTCTGGCTGATGTTATGGCTTGCCTGCTGTTCTTACATCATTTGCTCTGCTGTGTCAAAACACAGCCTTGATGAACCACTCACAATGAAACCTCTCGTTTAAAGTTAACAGGCAGTTGATTGGGAAATTGAGAGTTAAGGGTGTAATGTTTTCCCACTGTATGGGTGGTGTGTGCTTAGTATTCAGGCTACATTGCTTCATTCTCAGTCACTTCACCTACAGCTCAGCTGCTTGCATTCTTTTATGAAAGAGGGATACGTTTGGTCCTGCCCAACTCTGACTGGTATCATGCTAGTTTCATATCTCTTGAGTTTTTCTCTCCTGATACTTGGAGATACAGAGGGAAATTAGACCCTCATCAGTGGCCTGCGATGTGCCCCGCTGTCCACATCTTGTTTAAATAGCCTCTTATGTGGTTTTGGTTTTGAGGGCCTTTCCTCCTGGCTGGTCCAGATGCATGACCAGACCAGACCAGGCACAGCAGCTTAGGGAAAAGATTGCCCTGGTTTGAGGTTTCTGGTTCAGGATCTGTGAGTTGAGGAAAATGAGCTAATGGGAGTCCTCCCAGCCCAGATCAGCTGGGAGGGGAGTAAGGTGGGTGGGCGGATAGGGGGTGTCATCTGGGTGGGTGATCCACTAGCTCAAATACCCATTCCTAAACTGAGAGCAGCTCATACCCATTATAAAGAAACTAAAACATTTCTATCATCTCCCACAGTTTTTAACTCATGTCCATGAATGGAATTATTTCTTGCAAACTCCTAACAACTGAGCCTAGCCTCCCCCCCTCAGAACAATCTGGGTCAACTGTGTTTTAGATCTCTCAACCACCCACCTTCAGTCCTCATTCACTGTCACCCCACAGCACAGAGTACAGTGGCCAGCGCTCATTACCTCAGCACCTTGGCATGCTACCAGAGCCGTTGCTGATATCTCAGACCAATTACTCCAGATTTACTACTCAGCGGCCTCCTCTAACTAACGGCCAACTGACTGACCCACATATGCCTCGTATCCGCCGCTTCGTCTGGGGCTCTGAAAGGGCTCTGACTCAAACTGATTCTATGCTTCATTAGTTGAAATTTTATTGACCATACAGGCTGCTAGGCCAACAGGTTTTCGCAGCCAGAGTTGTACTCCGCATGGCTGGCTGTCAGCTCATGGACTGTTTTTTTTTTTTTTTTTTTTTTGTGAAATTCCTTGAGAGAAAGTTTGTCTCATAGCAGCAAGTAGACTGTTCATGTAAGCTTACTGAATGAAGGATTGGAAAAGTGTGTGTAGGTTGGCTTCAGGCCCTCAACTTCGTGCGTGTAATCCTGTGTGGCAAGCTTGGTTTCTGTCAGGACAGAAGAACAGTGTGGGAATGAGCAGTTCCAGATCAGATGTTGGAGCCCCATTACTGCTGATCAGCTTTGATCTTGTAGCGTATCTACAGTATCATCGGTCAAACTCAGCATCACGGAGGAGTCATGAAAGAAGCATATGACTTGGTGATCTGTCAGTTTTTTAGTGTTGATACATATCTGTGACGGTGACTCCACGGGCACATGGAGAGCTGTAGTAACAGAGATCTGACAGTTTAAAGATACGCATCTATTGAAAGCAACTGGGAGGCAGAGACCTCTCACCCACGGCGCCTTGATCGCCTGGGTTATGAATAAGTCATAATTCTGAGCATCTGATGTGTTGTGAAGTGTAAAAATACTCCTACCTCAACACTCACATAAACACAAGAGAAAATCTTGACCTTGCCAGGGAAGTGCTGTTCAAGCACTTTCCCAGAAATCTCTACAACAACCAGCAAACAAACGGAAAGTATTAATCAGTTTCAGGATGTAGTGACCTTTCTGCTCACTAAATGATCACACGCACGCACACACACACACACACACACACACACAGACAGGATGTTCATGCATGCCAGCACACACACATGCAAACGACAGCATGTGCAGATTAGAATCGTAATTAGTACACTTCCATATGATTGAAGCATTAATAATTCAGTGCTAAAGACATATTAGATGTTCTCTGTATGAAAAAAGTTGTTCATATGGTTATTCTGGGTGTTAGAATCAATAATGGAAACTCTCTGCTTACATAGCCCTACTAGATGCTTCCTCTAAATACTCTGCTCTTTACCCTACTGAAAAAGTCCCCTCAAGTTTTTATCTCTCTCCAAGTGCAGTCTTTAGCGAGACTACAGAGAGACATGATGAGGTATGAGTGAAGAGATTTCCTGTAAGAGCTGGAGGAGATCACACAAGGTGCCTGCCGACTGCCTCGGCAAGGTATGTTTTATGCTCCATCCCTGTAGTTTAAAGAGGCAGAGCTGCTAATTTGTGGCCATTGTAGTCTTAACAGATAGCAACCATACCCAGGCCTGGATGGACTATAATCAGCTGCAAACAGAGGAGTCACACTCTAAAAGTGTAGCCTGGGTGGCTGAAAACACAAAAACTTGAGCAAACAAACAGGCACACACAGAGTATATATGTGCTGTGTGTGATTTTTAGAGATCCACATTTACATACATATATTTACTCAGGATGCACACCCATTTGAAAACCAACACTTGTATGTTGTAATGGTTGCTGTAAATACTGCTCTAAACACTGGCATGTGGTGAGTCAGGCTGATCCTGTGCTGTTTTGTCAAACCATTGTAACTACTGCAAAATGGAAACTGTGATAACAATAAGGAGAGCCATGGTTTGAGAGGAGGTCTGGAATAAACTCAAGGACTATAATACAATAGGGCACTCCTCAAACATATAAACACACTTCAAACACCTGATTCTATTGTACTCTGCTTTTTCCCCTATAACTATAACTCACCAGAAGTAGATTCACAAATGTAAACATGTTTCTTCAGACATTCCATTTGTACTTCTTGTGTAAAGCTGAGTGAAGGGACGACGGTTTAGATTGAAAGAAGATATCTTCGATCATTCTCATAATGCATGGCTGTGCCTCAGAAGCTGTTGGAAAGACACTGGTGCTTCCTGTTTGCTTCCTGTTTATTTCTGTCATTTCCTTTTTTGGCTGATAATGAATAGTAACGTTGCTGTAGAGTCTTTATGCCGTCGCTGTAACTTCATTCAGATCAGTTGTAACTGAAAGGCACTCCCTCAGTTTATCTTCAAGGTGGGTAATTACATGTAGACAGTGTATTTTGGCTGAGGGTTTGTGTAATCTCTAATTAGGATTCAAAATTGTAGAATGAGAATACAGCTAATTTCCAGGGGAGACGTGCCCCCGAAACTCTGCAGGAGATGGAGGGAGATGAAATTGAATGTTGCAGATAGGCATCACTGTCAAACTCAAGACAAAGCAAACCTGCACAAGCACAGTTCTTCATACCATACCATACCATACCCCCCCGAACGCCAAACTACTTGAAAACAACAACCGTGAACTCTAGACATCCAGAAATCCCACTGAACGGAATCACACCCGCATCCTAAGTGTTTCAAATCTCATACCTGCCTCTCAGATGTTGTCATACCCGTGACTTTGTTGTTGTTGTGACCTAGTTCTGGTGGCTTCTAGCTGCATGAGATAACACTTATTTTGTTGCCTGAGAAGTGTCTGAAGTGTTTTGCCTTGTACTGACTCAGATCATATCAGACAATATACGGCATCAGTGTTCATTCCTTACAGATGTGTTATGATGATTTACCATCCTAAATGGAGGCTGCCGGGGAGGTTATGTGTAATCTAATACCACACTTACTCCCCTTGGGGCAACAGAGTCACTTGTTGCTCTTAATGAATGTTTTTGTGCTGAACTTTTCAACGCAGCCAAAGTGACACATTCAGCAAGAATTAGAGAGATAATTTGATAGAGCAGTCCACTCTTATCACTTTAACAAGCCTCCCTTTTGTTTTATGTGAATCTACTAGTCTGAGGTATAGTCTGATTTGTATTTCTCCTCATGACTGGTGCAGACTGCAAAACAGATTTTGAGATACAAACCTCTGAGATTTCTGACCCTAGCACAATGGAGGTGAATTAAATTTGATGTTGTTCACAGAATTGAAGAGTTCTATTAAAATATTTCAACCACAACTTGACTTTCCAGAAAAAAGGATTCCTTTTTATCTGGATAATACACAAACCTCACTGTCAACAGTTCGAAAGGGCAAAGTGGTTCAAGAGAATAATCAGAACACTAGAACTGACTCACTGAATTTTTTTGATCTATTTTTTGATAGCATGTCTCCAGTAATTGTTGACCACATCCCTGATTTGCTCAGTGGTTCAAATGTATGTCTGTAGGTCTGGTGTTGTGCTCAATGATGGCTACAGCATCTCCCCAAACAGAGCTTTGTAGGTGGGATTGCGATTTGGGACATCATCTTCCTACGCCACAGCAAGAATTAAACATACATACATACAAAAGTTTACCGAGAAGAAAAGATATCTCAAAACCTGGGCAACTAAAAGCAACACTATCTGCATGGCTAGATACCCCCAGAGATACGTTAGAAGTAGTTGTAATTTGGGTGAACAGACCCTTTAAACATCTCACAACCTTTTTTTGGAGGGGGATACATACACAGACTTGGAAATGTCAAGACTCATCCCGACTCCAGCAGTGAGATTCACCAACACAGCAGAGACAACCAGGCTGTATTTAAACCAGATCCAGCATATTTTCCTGTATGTATCATAATGCTGGATCATGACATCAGAAGGCCTCTGAGAAACCTCTGTGCTCTCATGAGGCCATGGCTGTGTTGAGGCCAGTGTGGTCACGGCAACTAAATCATAACATAGCAACAGTATCGCCATCATTTTGATTTTGACCTATACACGCTGGCTCGAAAACACACTTGAACGCTGTACATAGACGCACATGATTGAGAGGACTGCTCTGAAAATGTCATCTGTTACAAATTTGTAATCAACTTTTGATTGCTGGTGAATGAAGAACAAAGAAATTTTTTGCTGCGGCATCAAAAATAACATAACAAAATGCCACAATAAAAGCCAAGAACCACTCCTTTTAATTTATTGCATGTATTAAGACTTGTGATCTGAATTGTGAACTAAATAATGGTGCTCCAGTTGAGGTCATGTGTGCGCTTGCCCCAACAGTCGGGATCTGGCATGTGGTACTGCTGCGTTACCGTCAAACACGGCGTGCTGCAACAGAGCTCCTCGCTGATCTGCGCTGACAGCACACACACACACACACACACACACACACACACACAGCTCCTGTCATTTCACAAATAAAATCTCTGCGACCTAGCAATCATGAGTAAAAATGATGACAGTATGAACTCTGTCGTCTCTAGCAGTTATGTGTGTGCGTATGTGTGTGATTCACCGTGACTGTTCGAGCAGACATCTGGAACCGTTGCTCATGGTACGCTCACAGCTGGGTGCCAGTGAATTTGAAGTAGCGCTCTGTGGGAAACTCTTGGGTGAGGATGGGTCTATCTGATGACAGTGGTACAAATTTGACATCCTGTGTGTCGTCCGGCAAACACAAGGGAACTTGATGATTCATGGTGGATGGGAAATGAGTGCGGTCATCTTTGTCTCTTCCCCTTCCCCCCTCATAGACGTCAGTTACTCCCACTTCTTATGTTTACAGATTCTGCGCGTCTCTGACCCTCATGCGTCTCTGTGTTCGAAGGTGTGCTTTTCAGATGGTGCCATGGCTGAGGGAAGCTGCTTCGGTGCGTTGTAGCTGTTTAGGATGACCGGAGCTGAACCTCAAAGAGGAAGAGTGGAAAGCAAAGAAGAAGGAGTCGTAAGAAGAGGGAAAACATCTGGTCAGAGAAGATAAGATCAGCAGCACATCTGGATCTGAACAGGGAACCTACTGGACTTTTCTCTTTGTAAGGAAAAAGAATTCAGACTCATATCAGAGCTTTATTTTTTTATCACTGGTTGTTGCTGTTTCAGAAAGAGTTAACGCCATGTGCCATGTCATTGTAACATGCCGCTCCATGCTCTGGACACTGCTCAGCATTGTAGTTGCCTTTACTGAGCTCATTGCCTTCATGAGCCCTGATTGGTTGCTGGGATTCCCCCGGTCAGACTCCAGTGTGACAGGGGCAGGGGTGGACTCCGGGGAGTACCGGCCATCCCTCGGCCTCTACAGCCGCTGCCTTCGTGTGGGGAACCGGGGAGTTGGGGTGAGCTGCGGGCCCTATGCCGGGACGTTCGGAGAAGTGGCCAGTGGCTTCTGGAAGGCTGCCATGTTGTTTCTGGCAGCAGGGACGTTAGTGCTAGGGTGCGTGGCCTGTATCTCCATCTTCACCCTGTGTTTTCAGAGCATCCTGAAGAAGAGCCTATTCAACATCTGTGGACTGCTGCAGGCTATTGGAGGTGAGCTATCTACATCTGTGTGAGTGGATAACAGTGTGTGTGTGTTTAGTGCATATCTAACACAGAAAAAGTAGTCCCAGATCTTCCACACAAACTCTACTCTTGGCACTCAGTTGACAGGTGACATAACAAAGGTCCTCAGCTAGAATCAAACCATCTTGCAGGCCAAGAGGTCACCCCAAAGCACACTACACTCATAAAACCTTAAAACTTTTAAAAATATATCTTAATGTTAGACATTAAATTCCTGTCTCTCTTAATAATGTAGAAAAGTTCTTGATGTTCTGCAAGTAAAAACTGAAAGAAATTGATCTAACTTTTTCCACTTTTTTGTTGAGCCTGCATTATTGATCATGAAATATGTAAGTATATGTATATTGCATACAAAGTATACACAATGATTTCACCCATTCACATATTTACACTCACGTTTTTTCCCTGCCATGCGTCCTCTGGGTTCACGCATTCAGTTCAGTTTACAGTTGAAAAGGAAGGAAATTGCCCACTGACTTTGCATCCTCTAAGATGCGTGTTTTGGTTACTGAGCTCACAAATAGCAAGAAAGAACCATGTAAAACCCCAAGAAGTTGAACTTCTCACTTGCTACTGAAGTTAAATCTAATAATCTGGGATCTATGACTTATTATCTGAAGTGTTTACATATTCATGCAAGCATGTTAGTGTATATTTTATAATCATGCCATAACCTTTAGGGACTTTCACTGTAACTTTTGTAAACATCTGAGTTTACAAGTTGGCAAAATCAATGGGTGGATATTCCAACAAAGTCTGCATGCTTCTTTCAACAACAGGCTCCCACAGGTGTGTTCTGCTTGTCGGGCCTGTTGAGTAGGTAATCTATCATTCAGTGACATCACTGTAGGGGGGCAGTCAAGTGGGGCCCTTTCTCTCATCACAAATCAAATGCTTGTTAGTCACCACGTTCCCAGCTGCACTGCGATCTGTTTGTACTCTTCAGCCCCGATGTTTACGGGTACGTTACTAAACCCTTCGTCTCGTCGTCTGCTTTCCCTTCAGGCCTGTTGCTGATGGTGGGCCTCATGCTGTACCCCGCTGGCTGGGGTTCAGAGAAGGTTATCAGCTACTGCGGCCCAGACGCCTCGCCCTTCAGGCCGGCTCTGTGCTCGCTTGGCTGGGCGTTCTACGCAGCGATAGGGGGGACGCTGGCAACCTTCCTGTGCGCTGTTTTGTCCGCGCAGGCCGAGATTGCCACCTCCAGCGATAAGGTCCAAGAGGAGATTGAGGAGGGGAAGAGTCTGATATGTCTACTCTGAGCCCTGCAGAAAACTTGGGAAATCATCCCTTGGTGTAATTTCTCTCTTAAGGACATCTGTACCTCTCAGTGGAGGGAGGACAGACATTTCTCTGAGTGATTTTCTTCATGATAGCCTGGATAAAATCAGCTGATTGTTAAAAAGATAGAGGGGTTGGTAACAGCTTTTTAAACCATTAGGCATGGTGCTCTCTTTTGAAACTTGCTGAAGCCTTCTTGAGGCTAAGCAAATTTACCCATACACATATTCAGTGTTTTACTTTTTACCAAGATACTGTTTATTTTTGTAATAAATCTTTCCTTAAACAAACCACTGTGCTGGAAAAGCAGGAGATAGTTTTAGAATTAGTGTTACTGTGGACAGGTTAAACACAGTTAAACACTGTGGACAGTAAAACAGTGTGTAGGTCTGTAATGTTCATTCACATGGTTCACCTGCACACCTCAACAAACCACTGAATACTAGCAGATGTGCCCACTAAAACACCCAACAATGCTGTGTGTGTATGTGTGTGTGTGTGTATATATGTGTGTATGTGTATGCGTATGTGTATGTGATAGACATTAACTGTTGAGGTTTCTAAATGTCCATATGTTCTGATTTTGTGGCACAGCAGGACAGTAAGACTCTCCAGCTAACTTAAGGCGTGCCAATTAAGGGATTGTTCACTTCAAAGGGAGTTCCTCTCGTTAAATGGATTGTTTGTGGGTCTATTGCAGCTTAATAACTGGCAGAGTGTGTGCAGAAAAAGAACAGAGGCTCACCATATGTTTCACAGCGGTGAGCTTTCATGAGGGGATGTTTGCTCACAGCAAGATAAAGCAGGCTGCGCCATAGCTTATCATGAACTACCTTATGACATGAAGAGAAGATACAGACAAGATCTGGCTTTGTAAAGTGGTCCAAGACACAAAAAAGCATGTCAAAATTCAAAAAGCCTTTGTTGAGCAAAAACTCCAAATGGATCATTGGAGTTGCCACATCAGTGTGCTGTAGGTATTTTCCAAAGCTCACTAAAGCAAACCTTCTTAGTTTCATAGTTTCAGAGCATTCCTGTTCCCAAATAGCACCTGATATTGTGTTTTGCACTTGGTCGTTAATTCATTTCACATTGCTACATAAGTCGCTGTAAATCTAATACGATTTGTATGATGCTGTGCTTTTATTCATTGTAGATGAGATGTGCAATAATTCAGATATAGTATGTTTTCTGTGAGGGTGAGTGGACCGAGAGTAATGAAACTGAAAATGAATGAAATCACAACATGGATGTGTATCAAAAAGCATTTCTAGTCTCTCTGTGCTTTAATTAATGTTGACTTTTTTGTTACATTAACAAAAGAGTAACAGCATCTGTGGCTGTACATATGTATGAGAGGTTGATATGTGTGAATAGAGATACAATCTGTACTTTGTGCTCAAATAAACCAGGCCTTCTTTAGTAAATTTATCTGTGATAATATGTGTAATCCTTTGTACTACTACCACTGTCACTTAATATTTCTTCCCTGGTAAATCCCACATTCTTGGGGAAACACTGACACCTAGAGATGGAAGGTTGACAACACAGGACAGTGGTACAGTGTTTCCCAACCAGGGTTTCAGGATAATTTTTATTAAATACTTTTCAGTTTTACTTAACAGTTTTAAGAAGACTGACTAAGAGTTTATCCAGTGAACATCAACTTTTCCATTAAGCTGCTAACTCCTATATGTATACAAATACTGGCAAACATTGCTTCATTTTACATGTATGCAAGGTTTACATCTGGTTAAAAAAAATGGCTTTAAGTAAAAATCACTAGCATTCACTTGAGATTTTTTGCAATAATTTACTAAAAATAAGAAGCAGATAAAATTAATTTAAGTCCACAAATATTTCTTTCAAATTTTATTTCATGTTAATACCATAAATATACAAAACTCAAACTATTTCACATGCGACAAAGGCCAGACAAGAGTGCATTACGTTTTCTTTTTACATGTGATTGATAATGGGGATCAAATTTTCAACTTTACAAAATATACAAGTGTCCCTTTTGAATGAGTTTCTTCTCTGATTCAGTGAAATAACATGGTCACAGGTCAAAAACACAGTTTTGTGTCATCAAACTTCTAACACATCGTCCTGTACTGCAGACCAGCTCGCCAAATACATCAGGAAATTACCCACTGTGGCATGGCTTCGTATGACAACTGCTTAAAACTATAGATACATGGGAATCGAGTGGGTGTATGTGGCAAAGAAAAGTTGCGTAGTACCTTAAAAGTAAAACATGGCAAGGGAACACATCACAAATTAAGATTTGAAAAACAAATCTATATGGACATTTGGTAGGTTTCTCACAGCTTTTCAGGACTTGGAATAACACTTGAGGGAGATTTTTTTCTTTCCTTTCATACCAATCATACTCACTTCGTCATCCACACAAACACCTCTTGCAGGATCAAGTTGCAAAGTCATTGAACACTTTTTTTTTTAAATCTAGCTGATGCTATGATCATGTCATTACAAAACCACACAAACATAATACATAATGTAAAACCAAACCCAACAGAGATGAAATGCAAACAACTTAAATTACACCATAAATAAAAACATGTTTTTTTTGCACTAAATTTTAAACAAATCGAGAAAATGTGCAATGAATTTAAAAGAAAACATTTCCAGATAAAAACAATACTGCCAAGATGTAGTCTTGCTATTTCATGACAAATGATTGATCTTCACCTTGGTAGCACTCACAGGAGTATTTCATCCACTATAAATGTTCAGTCCACACATTTGTAGTAACAGCAGTATCAGTCATCAGGTCATCTATCATGCACATCTTCAGACACTCATCACCACAATGAGAGGTGCTAAAGCACAACACAAATGTAACCCACGTCCATGTTTCACTTCAGTGACAGTAGTCTGTACAACTTGTATCGAATAACACTGTTTTTATTGTATAGAAATTAATGTATCTTAGTAAGATTGCAGAATATGCATCAATTCCAGTACTCTGACATCTTAATGTTCATTTTGGCTCTGACATGTCTGATACCAATCCAATACTGACAGGAAAATCAGTGGACTGACTTTTTGTCTGTAAAAATGCAAACACTGTTAGTCTTCATGGTGTAGATATACACAGAATCAGTGTTTTTACTATTTTGTGTATACAGGATAATCTCAAGAAAAAAACAACAACATAGCTTTATCACTGTCCAGGTCACCTTCAGTGAGAAAAGGCAGGTCACCTCCCACAGTTCTCACTAAGTATGGTACTGTACATGTCCTTTTCAACAGGAAACAGGACAGAAGGAGGCCACGACTGAACAGCTCTGATTCATAGCAGCGTTAGTGTTTTTTTAACACAGTGTGAAAGGGCTACAAAAACAACTGAGAGAGAGAGCTGCGTAGTAGTCTGTTAATGTCATACACGCATAAAAGAAAATGAGATTATTTCTCTGGTGTTTCCCCCCCCTTTTTTTGGTGCACCAGGCCATGAAAGCATCTGTCTTGTTTGTGGTGAGAACTGGTGACCTGTTGACCTGGGTGTTCAGTGTGTCTTCACAAACAGATCCAAACATCATCAATCAGTCAAACAGCCACTGGGACATGCAATAACTTTATAGCCAGACACTCCCCTGAACCAGCTAACCCTGTAGTCTGAAGAAAAGGCCGATTGAGTGTGCTAAACATGCATGTCATTTTTATGCTGTCAGATCTTAGTAAGCCACAGAGATGCTGACTCAGCACACTTTGCAAATCAAAGTAGCACACAGAGAGGGAACTATTCAACTGACAGGTGTCACTGGAGCTCTGTTGGGGGCTGCGGGCAAGTCCTTGAATAAGAACATACAGACATATTCCTATTTATAAGAATTAAGTTTTACCATAATGATAATGGTATTGTCTTAGAATAGAAGCACTGATATAGTAGAAGGAAAGATTCACCTTTCAGATCTCAATGATCAAGCACTGGATTATAAAAAAAACAAAAACAAGTCAGAGCCACAATTTTCTTAAAGTGACGTACACATTCACACGCAGCCCCAGCCATTCAAACATATACTGTACTTCCAGTATGTGACCAAGAAAACAGAACTATGTGCAAAACACCATGATCAGATTATCACTTTTCATGACTCTATACTGTATTAACCAGGCAGGAAGCTGTTTGGAGGTCATCACCATGACAAAAATAAGGTTACGCTAGAACTGCGATCTCTGCCTGACCTAGGATCACCTCAAAGGGACAGAAGAACAGGGAAAGCAAAGGAGTGTGCAAGAGAGAGTGAGATGAGATCCCACATGCTCAGAGCACACCTTGAGTCACTAAGTGGATGTTTCAGGGGATGTGAGCAGACAGTCACCTGACTGAAAAGCAGACAGGGTGGATGTAGGAGAGTTTCACTGATGTTGATTTTAAGTGAGGATGGACAGCTCTGGTCACTTGTCAGTAATGTACGTTACACTTTTCAAGCAAAGTGTGTAGGGCAATCTTAGCATTGCAACATTCATAAATAAAATCAATTTGATCTGAAAACCAGCGGGGCCAGAGCTGTGCATCTCCATCTTTTCTGTGTGTGTGTGTGTGTGTGTGTGTGTGTGCTTGCTTGTATGTGTGAGCATGTGAGCATGTGTGCATGTATGCGTGTGTGTGTTTCAGTTTATGGATGAGCTTTGAAGGCCCCACGAGCGGCGTTGGATGCAGCATTGGCTGCAGCGTTGGCGGCTGCAGTCTGAACCGTCTTGTTGGACATGACCCCAGTTGCAAACTCCTGCTGAGCCTTCTCAAAACTAGCACCAGTCGTACGATAGAGTGCGTGCACCTGGAAAGAGCGGAGAAGAGAAAGTTAGCTGGAATCAGGTTAGTGAATAATTTAAATCTACTACAAGGCCTTTGGCACAGCGAAACATTGAAAATTGCTTCAACATTAGTAGTGAATAATAATGCAACGCAGTATCATGTTTAGTCTTGACACTTTACTAGTTACTTGCCACTGTCAGTAGGTGAGTCAGCATACATCTGTCCATTGTCCACTGTTTTTACCTTTGTCATTTGGTTTCTCGCATTTCAGGTCTAGTTTATTAAACACAACAATCGATGCTGACATGTTGGGAGTACTTTGTGATTGTGTTACCTTTTTAAACATGATGAGCGAGCCCACAGACAGTGCAGTGAAGAGAGCTGCAATCAGTAACATGATGATGCCCACTGGGATACTGGTGTTCAGACCAGTTAAAGCTGCGATCCAGCCACTGGTAAAGCAAAACAAAACAAATGAAATGTGAATGAACTTCAGTGCACACTCGCAGAGGCAGAGATTAAGTGCATGCTCAAAATAATCACCATGTTCCCCAGCCAGTGATGCCAATAGTTTGTAGAACGTGAACTCCAAACTGACAGATATAGACGAAGAAGAAGACAAAGAAGCGGAATGAACTGTCACTCCTGTTGTGGAGATAGAGAACAAGGTAGTAAGAGAGAGTGATATGGGGGCAATAAAATAACTAAAAGGCATTCCCTCAGCTATGTCCCAAATTCGTCCTCCATTAAACTTTAATTCCCTTTCTCTGCTTCCCTCAGTTTTTGAAAGTCTGTCTTTATCAGTTTCATATCTGTTCTCCCATCTATAACAGCAAGAAATGACAGCAAGTCAACTACCCACCACTTTTTACTAGTTTCATCTATGGAGCAATTACTGCCTCTCCAGCTTACCAGCACATAATGGTTGTCCACAGAGCGTCTGTTTCTTTTTACTGCTGCAGATGGCAGTGTAATTTTCCTTGTATCTGCTTACCTGAAAGCCCCGTAAAGCGGTCTGTACCAGCAGACAAAAGAACAGGGGGTAAACAGCAGAAACCATAGCATGGCCAGGCCAAAATCTACGCCACGACTTGAATCCACACAGAACCAGGCCAGGCAGCCAAACATGTTCACAAAGAGCGTGCCTGCATGAACTGGAGAAAAAAACACAAAATGAGGACCTTTAGTGTCATTTGAGTACAGGATAAGTATATGATTCATGATAACAAACTGACTCATATTGCTGCATGTTACTTGATGAGATATGCTGCAGAGCAAATGACCCCTGTGTTATAAACCCACATGTTCTGGGGATTTTGTGATAGAATTAAAATAAATGGCAACAATTATATTCACTGAAATAAGAGATGATTCAACTTACACATCCAAAGGTTGTACATGATCTTGACCGTCTTCTGGAACTCTACAGGAATGTCCACGGCAATGTCGTGGTAGAAACATGGGCCGACAGGGAACTTCTCTGGCAGTGGAGGCCAGTTGTTCTTACGTCCTGTGTGGACAAAGGCAACAGTGTTTTGATGATTAGACATGTACAGCATCATGAGTTTTATACTAATATCAATGAAGCACAGTAAACTGCCAGTCAAAGAATGTTAATACCCTGTGTTCAAGCCTTTAGGCTAAATGTCAAGCAATGTGATCACTATACATACCCTAAAGTATGTAATTGTGAGTATGGTATGGGTGTAAGTGAACTGAAAAATGTGGCTTTGCAAATAGCCTGGATAGCTTTGGAAATGGCCTAGATATTTTGATGAATCTAATTAGGAACCTTTAGTGGAAAACCTGCTCTGCACTTGTCTTAAACCTGATGCTAGCATACCCTTTCCAATAATAGTTTCCCCCTGTTTCTAAATGCCTTTTGACAATGTAAGCCGCAGTGCATAAACCTCAAAGACACTTTCCCCACTGTAAGTTTTAATTTCTCATAGTGTGACTTGACTTTTCTGTCTTGGGAGCTGACACTTTTTTTTTTTTAGCTTGGTTAATTTGACAAAAGAAGGGACCTCAGGTCACACATATCTGCAAAATGTCAAGGATAATGCAACAAAGTCCAATGCCCTAATTTTAAATAACACTATTTGAAATTAAACCAAAAATTCTAAGATACATGGCGTTATAAATCACTGAAGTGCAGTGCAAATACTGAAACAGAACATAATCTGACAGACAGAATGCTTCATGTGTACAGTGGTGCGTCTATAGAAATAAACAAGCATTGCTACGTATGTACATAAAATGTAGGCCTGTTTCAATGTGCGTTCCTTAATGACTTGTGAAACATCATCACTCACAGGCTGAACACTGTTCCAATTCAAGTCCAAGTCTGCATCTATTTGAGCACAATCCAGTTGAGCAGAAGTGTTCTTGCTCCATCTGTTTAATTGAGAATGCTTTGATTTCCATGGACTTGGTGTAGCCAAGTATCCCTGAACGTACTTCTTTGCACCAATCAGTGGTGATGGCACAGATTATGAGCCAGGCCCAAAGCTGTTATAAATTTTGACCAGATTTTTAAATATTTTTTCAGGTGATACAGTAACTATAGGATTTTAAATATGGAGTCAGAGTATTTGTATAAGCCTAATTTGGAAATTTACACAGACATTTTCAGAGATGTGAGGACCCATCACATTGTCTTGGCAGCCAGCAGCCTGGCCCAGGAAATGACTAGCCAGTAAATGTCCATTATCATCCCAGGGAGAAGTCTTGGTAATTGGTAATTTACTACTGGTTGTGAATTATATTTGCTAAGTTAAGGTTCATGTTTAACATTGGAAAATAAAGCTGCTCCTGTGGACCATTTGTATTCAGATATCACTAAATTTCAATTAAAAAATCAATATATGGAAGTGAAAATCAACAAAGGTACTATATTAAATTCAGCAGGAACTCTACTATCCCAACTACAGACTGACTGTTCTGTGTCCTCCTGTCCTCTGGAGTTTGGGCTCAAGAGTTGAACTCGAAGTGAGCTCAAACGTGGCATACTCTGTGTTGGGAAAGGCCTCAGAGAGTTATAATGTTCATCACAAATGGAACGCTGCATCAAGTTATGCTGTTGCCATGGTAACACATCAACTTTCAGAGTCTTAGCACCACTATGACGAATCTAGGTTTGATGGGTAATGACCACTCAGACTCTTAGGTTAATTTGAGGTAAGTGAGTGAGTGAAGTGGATGACTGATGGACTGACTAACTGACCTCCTGCTGCTCCATGGGACTGTAACTCCCTCTCCCGGCGATCAAGCTCTGCTGCTTTCTTCTCCAACTCCTCCTGCCTTCTCAACAACTCGGCCTGAGCACGCACTTGGTCCTGACACAGACACAGAAATGCTCTTACAAATCACTACCCAGCATCTGACAGGTGTTATGATATCCAATAAGGTAAGTAATGAAAGATATTTTCCACTCAGGTAAGCTTGGGTGTGTTAGTTTGAGAAGGAAAAAAAGGGGTTAGGGTTGGAAAAGCAATCAACTCCTGTTGTCAACTCACTTGTCTTCTTCAGTTAGTACTGAACTAGCTCTCAAATTGTACTGCAAAGGGAAAGCTACAGGTGGGGAGAAGGCATTAAATGGCTTCACACTATTCAACACAGTGACATGAAGGGGTGCAGGAGACATCAGATGAAAGACAGTACCTCATTACGCCGCTGTTGGGCCATCAGAGAACAGATGAGTATATGAAGGACAAGAGGAAAGGTGAACCAGAAGCAAATGCAGAGTCTGTATAGTGTTATAGTGCTGTGACTCTAAATATTGAGAGCTTATGTTGCTGACCTAGCCTGGACAAGTAAAAGTTAAAGAAAACCTAGGTGCAATTCTACGGATATGAGCATGTTTCTGTTTGTATTACCTGTGTCTGTTGCTGTGAATAAGCCGGCGGCTCTTCTGTGGGCTTCATGATGGCAGGTTGTGTGTTCTGGGAAGGGGTAGGAGTAGCTTTGGGGGCATTTCCAGGGGCTGCCTGTAAGCCAGCACAGACCTGCCATGTTAATATTTGAGCAATCCAAAGACATAACCTGAATCACAACTGTAATTAGGCCACAGTCATATTTTGTCAGTGAAATCCTCTGTGACTGAGAGGTGGAGGAAGAGAGAAAGAGGGTAGTGGATAAAAATGAGGTCACTGACTCAGAAGCACACAAACACATGCATGCACACTCTCATCAATACAATAGCGATGCTAGTTAAGCTGACCGTTCTGGCGTCTGTGAAGGGGTTATACTCCTCCAGACCACCAGGAGGGGCAGACCGGGTCACCTGCGTCACCGAAGGATCCTATGGGACAGAAAGGGTGTTGGTGGTAAAAACTACAACCACAAAATGAAAAGCTTTTTTGTTGCTGTTTTTAACTAACCTATAATTTGTATTAAAAAACCACAGTTAACCACACATTCACTGGATCTACTAATTCTCATGTTCTGATCAGTTACTGATGTTGTGTTGACAACACATAAGCGATAAACAGAGAGCAGGATGTGCATGCAACACAATAAAAACGATAATGTAACTATATTCTATTTGAAGTGGTCTTTCTGGACATTGTGGTGATTTAAAATATTATGAATGTGACCAAGTGCAGACAGAATTGGGAGAGGCCACTGATAACATGCTTGCAGAACAGCCTATGGTTGTCTATGGTGGTCTATGGTGGTCCACCATGTGCCATGAAGAGCCAACAGTCTGCTGCTTAACTCCACCCACTGATAAACACACCCTCAATTAGAGGGGAGGGACTTAACAATTAAATCACCTGCTGAGGTGAGGCGGCAGACTGTTAGCAAGCCCCCTGGTCCATGGTAACAGGTAGGACAGTTTACAAAGGAGAATAAACTCTACTGCACATTATACATAACACGAAAGTGACTGCTGTAGCACAACAGCGTGTTGTCTGCGTCTGGCCTACAATGAATAAAGGGCTAAACGGAAAACAAACAAACATTATCTTAGCTATCTGAATGCTGAATGTTGAAGTAAATGGGCTTCTGTATCACTCCATGCTACGATGAACTGAGAGTCGATGCTTTAGCATCAATATCAATATTCTCTGTGACGTTTGTGCCTACGGTGCATTAAATTTATGTAAGTGCAGTGAAAGATATGTTGAAACACTGCTGTGACAATATACAACTTCAGCGAGACGTTTATAACCCATATGCCTGCGTCAATGCGAAATTGTAGGCACACAGTGTACCTGACTGATGCTAGGAGCTAGCCAGCTAACACCGTGTGTCTTTGTTCTTAGTTTGCACAATCGTTATTGCAACGTTTTAAAACAAACAGCGTCAGCGGCATCGTGCTATCTAATCTTTCGTACCCTCCTTTACAAAATTAACAGCCACAATATGCGTGAGAGATAAGATCAACAATGTGGATGACGATTAGCTCGGTCTGCTACCTAGCCGTACACCAAGTAAAGCCTCTAGCTAGCTGTCAAGCTATTAGCAAAGACAGCTAGCAGGGATGCTAACGTAAAGCTGGCATCACTGGGTTTCAAAGCGTACGTTAGCCGGCTAGCTAGCCAAGTTAGCTACCTGAAAGGGATTGCTGAAGTCCGGGTCTGCGAACGGGTTGCTGTCAAAATCGGACATTGTTACAGCCTTTCTAGTAACAGTTTACAGTGAGGAAGAGCTCCCCGATTCTCCAGGGAAGATTCAGTCCCTTGATCTGACTGCCTCTCTCTGCTGCCCGCAGTCTTCCCCGCCTCCTGCTGATGGAGACCCCTTGCTTAGCAAGTTAGCCAGTAGCAGAAAAATGGCAGGAGAGGAGAGGATGCGTGATGAGCGGAACCCTCTACGTCACTGTTTCAGCACCGTGGACAGCATGACGCCTGGACAGGTACAGCACATCTTCTATCACATGTAACATAACTTTTATATTCGAGGCTTGAACACTGGTGATTATATTGCAATAATAGAAATAAGCCACTCATTCACTCTGTTAGGTTAACATATGAGGAGGCCAAGGGTCAAAAAACCCAGGGACACAACTCCTCTGCTGAAACACTAACTTCTGGCCCTAGGTTTTCTCTGTGCTCTGTGTGGGTTGATATTGTACTTAAGTGATGCAAATCCTCTGACAAATATGCTTTTATGCAAATTGCCAAAACCTATGTGACACTCAATTTAGGAGCTTTTGGGGACCCTGAGATTCTGGGACCCCCCGGCAGTTATTTTTTCATTTTTTTAAAACAAATATGTAATCTCCTCAAATACCCCTCTGTCCTGTCGGCAAAGTGAGATACAGTTATGCAAGTAGTATATTGTACATTTTTAAGGAACTTGTACCATACTTAAATATTTCAATTTGTATTCTACTGTGTATTTGTAAATCTCCACATTTCAGAGGGATGTATTGTGCTTTATTACTCCAATTTATCTTAAGATTGAGAGTTTAGATATATGATAAACTTTTAAATATGATGCATTGCTGTACATAACGTCAAACAGTAAAAATTGGCCAGTGACATAACTGTTTCTTACACATTGAGTAATAATAACCCCAAATACAATATAACATAGTGACAGAGGCCAATCTGTCACCTGTGTACTTTTTAACCTTTGACATTTTCAATATATTTTGTTCCTTATACTTCTCTGCTACTATTTAAGTAAATTTTAAATGTAGGACTTATACCTGTAATGGAGTATTTAAATTATTGCAGTTATGATCTCAGTAACTTCCTTCACCATTATTTGCCTGTACTCAATTTACAGTGGAACAGTAGATTAAAATTTTTCAGCCCAAATTTATAGCTGAAGTCTCACCCTGAAAAACTGAAGGATCAAAATTTTAAATCACTGTACACTGTGAGGGGGATATTTGTACAATTAAAACTTTACCACCCCAAACTTTAACTAAAAGGAAAACCTCACTATACAGCATTTAGGCTCTTGTAGGTCAAATACCACCACAGTCTTCTCCACTTGATGATTATCATGATTATGTTAATGGGGATAATGTTGATGAGGACTATGAAATATGGAAGTGTGTGCTGCTCAGTTGGTTGTGTATGCCTGTGAGGAGGAGCTGGAGAGGCAAACCCAGACTGCCTATTTCATGATATGTAACAGTGACCTCTTTCTCGGCAGCAATCCCAGACAATTTACTGGAAATCATTTTATCTCACTTGTCCCTACAAGAAGTATCAGACCCCCTTAGAGCTACTGTGGTGAGTGTGCATGTGTGTGTGAGTGCTTTTCCACATTGGCTTTGAGAATGTTAGTTGCCCAAAATGCCCACTTGGGGGAGCTGCGATCTAGTAGGTCTCCTCAGACCATTTTGCAGAATCCTTTCTCATTTGCCATCAATTTATTTTCATTCAAACGAAGGGTGACCATGTGAAGAACATCAGATCAGTTGACAGCCTGTAAATGTGATTTAAACATTTAAGCACCATTTACCCAGATTAAGTTTCAATTGAAGAACAAATGCTATTAGGTGGAAATCTTACAGTATGTGGTAAACGATGGAGCTTAAGATATTCCCTTTTATTGTTTGAATCCTCTTGCTCATATTTAAACAAATGCACCATGCTGCTTTGGTTTTGTAGTAGCCTAACATCCAGTATCTTTAACATAAGCTCATTTGCTTCTGTTAATAAGCAATTGTGCACCTTCAAACACAGCTGTTACTCTCCCTCTGGTTTACGCACTGTACCTGTATTGTATACTGTGCCACACTGATAGACCAAACACAAACTGTGGATTCATTATAATTCAACACTTGCCCACAAACACATGCACACAGGCCCACAAACACACACACACAACCTCTCTCTCTCTCTCTCTCTCTCTCTCTCTCTCTCTCTCTCTCTCTCTCTCTCTCTCTCTCTCTCTCTCTCTCTCTCTCTCTCACTCACACACACACACAAAATGAGCATCAGTTCCCTCCCTAATCTTGTATTAATGGACCCAATCACAGACTCTATGAATAATCAATGGCCAGTGGTCTGCAACCGCAGTGCTGAGACCTTGAGTGAAACTGAATTTTCCTAATAAGACTCTCTCACACATACACTCACACACCTTGAGGCCCTAATAAGCACTAATGCACTGTGGGTTGAGAATACGTCACATGGTTTGTTTGCTGCAGAATGTGAAAGATAAACACGCTGTTCCAGCCTGTGCAATGTGTGTGTATGTATGTACTGTATCTGTGTGTGTGTGTGTGTGTGTGCGCGTGCGTGCGTGCATGTGTGTGTATACAGAGAAGAACAGTGTGAAAACAAGGACCTGTCTGCCCTTGTCCACTCTCTCCTGACTCTCTAATGCTGCTTTCCTCAGATGACTCTGTGTGGAAACAACCGCTTTGGCTAATATCTGCTGCATTAGTCTCTTAACCAGCTGGTCATGGCCATTTAGAAATGTTCATTAGGTTGCGGACCAGAGTAGATAGGTGTGATAGTTCACTCCCCACTGTTGACTGTAGAAAGACAGAAAAAGAGACAGAGTGGAGAGAGAGAGAGAGGCAGACAGACCGACAGAAGGAGTGGGAGAGCGAGGCAATTTACTGGCCAACATGACAACCAAGTGTTAAAAACTGCAGATGCAATTATCATCATATTGCCCTGAATAAGAACCTTGTGCATAATTAGATCTCATTAAGGTCTATGAGTGTTATTTTAGGGCTCTGAAAGGTTGGATAAGCAGGACTTGATATTATGGGTTATTAATGCTGCAACATCTGGTGCCATTCTGGCAATATACTGACAATCATTACAACCACGTAGTAAAATACAAAGTAGAATGTATTATTTTTATGTGAATATGAATGGAGGTATAAATAGATACTGTATATAGGTATGTGGTAGGATATAGCTTTATATATGGTGTGTGTATGCATGTGAATTTGTTTGTGCTGATGACCAGTCAGAGCACATTACACACCGCGGAGGGAAACAGCCCTCTGTCGCCGGAAAAGCGATTGATTCTCCATTTCCATATTAATGAGCAGATTTGTTAAGAGCCTGCAGGAGAGGGAGAAAATAACAGGGTCTTCATAGGGCACGACATTTATAAATAAAGCTGATGCAGAGAAAAATGGAAATTAAACCTTTTAGTTTAATAAATTTGAGGCGTCCGCAGCAAAGCGAGCGATTTGCATTTCCATTTGTGGCCAAATAATGAGAGTGCGGGTCCATGATGAGCCTGCTTGTGCTGCTTTTGGGTCTCAAACAGTCAGGCAGTCACTCCAGCGTGCAGCCCTCCACATCAATGTCATTAGCTCAGGCCTGTTAACTCTGCTACTTGGCTCTCTAAGATTATTTGGAGAACTAGCGATTCTTGTTATCACTTTGAATGAAGAGGAGGATTGTGCACAAAGTAAAATTTATTCACTTCTGCATTCCTGTATTCCCCAACCTAGATGTGTCTATATCTTTCCCCTTGAATATTCAACATCTTCTATATATTCAAGTGTCACTTTAAAGTGATCTTTTGTTGTTCTAAAACAACCCTGTCAGAAAGAGTCTCTTGTCTTTTACTCTGCCTCTCTCATGAACATGTGCACACGTACACACACACACACACACACACACACACACACTCAACACACGACTCGCACACATACACACAAAGCATCACTGATTGAATTTATTGGGGAATGGATGTTGACTAGACCACTCCAAGTAGGCTAGATTGTTGTTGTTCCCAGATTGACAGACAGACCCAGAGCGGCTGATTGAAAGTGCCTTTTAGCTTGCTCTCACTGTATATTTGATTTGGCAAAATGGAAGGGGAGTCCAGTCTTTTCCCAGGATGCAAACACAAGTCCCTGTGTTTGTGTGGGTGTGTGCGCGTGTGTTTGTGTATTTTTGTGTGCCGTTTGTACATTGACTGGTGGATGGCTTAGTAAATGCTGCATAAAATGTACCCCTTTCAGGTATTAATTGAATAATGCAAGCACTCTTCTTGTCAGCCATCAAGTGGGCCACTTTCTCAGTGGCCTGTGCTGTTCTCCTTGCCTGTGAATTGACTAGATTTATCTGTGTTGTTCCAGCCAATGGATGCCATTTGTTCCAAATGTTTGACATAAACATGCAAAGAGCAGAGGCATGCACTCATAAAATAAGCTTCCAGACTGTTGTTTTACAGCCCAAAGGGACCGATGGAGTGAGATGGGGTGGGGGGGCTCTCAGCCTATCAAATCATGTTGGGCTCTTGCTGAGCCAACGGCGTGTTAAAGTTCTCTTTCAACCAATGATGTGATGAAAGGGAACAATTGCTGCCATAAAGAAAGGGAGAGGGGGGAGAGAAGGAAAAGGAAAAGGAGCATGGAGGATGGAGGATGGAGGATGGAGGAGTGCTCTGGGAGGAGGGAGAGTGCAGTTGGAGGAGAGATGAGCAGCGTTCTGCTAAATATGCACACTTATTTTCCATGCCTTTAATGGGACACATCTCATTGGGTGCCTTATGTCTGCTTCCAAACTGTAAAAGATATTTAGCTTTACACCTGCAGGAAATTCCCTATAATAAAGACAATATTGTCATATGGAGCCTTTGCTGAATCTGCTCTGTGCTTTCTAATGCTGCTAAGACAACCATGGTTTTAATACAGCTTGTAAAGAATAAAACTGGTTACCCTCAAAGTTACATTTAACTTGTCTTTGAACTGGAATGATGTGAAATTGAGATTAATCAGCATATCCTTTCATTTAAGAGTGCATAGCTTTTGTAGAGGTAGAAATTCCACTGAGATGCTGTCTGTATTGTGTGTATGGATTAGACTCAGGTGTGTGTGTGTGTGTCTGTTGTACACATTGAGGTTCGATTTGCTGATTTAGTCCCTCTCTAATTTGCCACAGGGTAATATTTGCCGTACCTGCCGCCATCTGTTTTTATTATCCGGGTGAATATGTTTGTCTAAGGATATCAATAATCATAAACAAAGCCATGACTCTTTCACCTCTCCTTCTGCATACTGCTTTCGATACCTTCGCTTGTCTCTCACACAAGGCTGCTCCCCACTCGCACTCTCTGATTGCACGCAGTCTACATATTTCAGTGTGTAATTGGTGAAAAGCAAACATTATCAAACGTAGTTTCCATCAAACTGTGGCGCGCACATACAGTACATAACCGCACACACATAAATTCTCACGCACTGTGCCGTGGCTCATGCCTTGACTGAGTGTGTGCTCTCCTATTACAGACAGTAATTACCGTCAGTCACCCTGTGTGTCCATAACAAGCCAGCATAATGCCCTAATCAGGCCTGGATTAATCCAACCCTCTCTCTAATCACTCTAAAAGTGATTTATATTGTTTTTCCTGTTCAGAACAAATGAAATCTGTAGCCTAAATTAATACTGGCTTTTCATCACTGGGAAGTTAAAAAGCCAGTAACCATCACATTCTTGTCATTAAGGCTGTGTCTGAGGAGACACAAACATGCACATAGGCATACACACATGTTCATATATGTATTTAAGTTGAAAGGAAAAGAATATATAATGTAATATTCCATTAACGATGCAAATTGATAACATTAGTCTTCTGCTTAGAAAGGCTTTCAGACCAAGTAAATGGCATCATCAGAGGAGTAACAAAAATTTTATTGCTACTATTTCATATCGCATATCTTGCTTTCATGTAATAATTACATAATATTTAATGCCTTTCAAGCTCTAAATTACCCTGAGTGTACCAAGAGTCTATTGGCCAGCTTCATGTATGTCAGCACAGGAATATTTTTGCACTGTAATGGACATGAAATCATTTTTTATCCATCTACCAATTATTCTGATGAAAAATGCTCTATATCATTCTGTACAAGTCATTTGTCAAATTGCATCAGCCACAATCTTGCAATTTCTTGGTCCCGAGCTTTCATTTAAGATAGCATGCCTCCTATTTTGGTCCATGCCTCCTACTTTGTTTCATTTCCATTGTTAAACAAATCAATTCCAACCCTGACTCACTTCCCACTGTTTTTCATTATGAAGAATGAAGGCCGGACACGAATTGTAGCAGAACCCTGAAATTTCCTGCTCACTATTCAGTTTGTGCTCGGAATACAAACCAACTCACAAGACGCACATTTAACAAATGCAAATTGTGAGCCAATCTGGTTGAGCTATCTGGGCTCCCGGTTCCATATTCATTTCCTCTGCCACCCGCGCTGCTCACAAACTCCAAAAACAATCCCGAGGTTAACCTGAAAGGGATAGGAAATGGAGATCTGACAGTGTCCACTATCTTGCTCTCTTTTCTTCTCCTTTATCTCTTTCTCTTCCACACGGTCTCTCACCTTTGCTCCCCTCTCCTTCCTCCCCTCTCCCCCTCTTCTCCCCTCGGTCCCTCTCCCCTGTTCTCTTCATGCTGTGTAATTCTCATCTTACACACTCTGTTGCTCTGGACTATGAATAATGCATGGTGTGTGAGAAATCCTCAATCTCATGCTTGGCTCCCAGCGAGCATTACGGAGCTTGCATCTCTATTATGGAGATGAATAGGAGAGAGGGGAATATTGCATAGGATACGCTCTAACTTCACTGTTTGTTTTCTGCATTAAAGCCCCAATCTGGGATTTCTTCTAAGTACCTATGAATAATGTATAGAAATATACAAGGAGAAGCTTGCAGATGAAAATTATTGTCAAAACTTTTATAATCCACCATATCGTCACCATAGTTAAATTTTTCTCCAGTGTCACCATACAGATAAATATGAACAAGAGCAAAATATTTACAGCTTCAGAATATATTTAAAATTCATATGCACTTGTACGCTGCCAGCCCTTGAAAAATAATTTACTTTCAGTTAATCGATTTTTATAGAGAACTACTTTAAATTCAATCAAATAATGCTATAAAAAACAGTGCTAGAATATATATATATATATATATATATATATATATATATATATATATAATATACATACACACACACACACACAGAATATATTTGCTGTGGTGTGTTTCAATTCTGTGGGGTTTTCATTCTTTACTTTGTGATTTGATTTTATGGAAATGATCAGATGGCAACTGCAGGGACGACGCATTTATAGATACAGTCAGAGTCTGGCTGGGAGCATGTGTATTCAAATCTTTGTGTCTGTCTCGACCATTGGCAATTTGTTGAAATACAGATAACAAAGCGGAGTCAGGTTCAGAAAAAAGACACTTTGAGAGCAGGTCAGGTAAAACTCCTTTGTGTTCAGTCCACAGTGGCATCACACTAGGAAGAAATGAATGCTTTAACATTTCTACAGACATTGTTTTTTGTGAAGTGTAAATCTACTGAGGTGTCTGAGCTGTGTGGCCTGCAATGTGAACTTTAAACAGCTTTACAAGCTTTTTTGACCATAGTTCCCCGTGCGTTGTCAACATCCTCTCGTTGATTTTCTCCTGTAGAAATGAGGCCATATCAGGGGACACTTACAAGAACGCGACAGTTGTTTTAAAAAAAAATGGAAAAAGATTTTGCTTTTCTCTGACAACTTTGCTGCTTCTGATGGACTGTTATGTATGCATTACGCTACTGTACGTGTGAGCCACGACACGGACCCCCATGTTTTATGGGGTGTGTACATGCGATAAAAGCACTGAAGAGTTAAAGTGCTTTTCTACCATGCTCAAAGCCATGTGTCAGCACTAGACCACTAAATCCACACAATTCCCTTGAACAGTTTCCCTTCCGCTGATAGTCTATCATTCCTGTTTCAGGTGGCTGGCCACTGTGGCTGACAGGGCCGAGTCCTTGAGGAGATCATGTGTCTGTGGAAAGTACAGGACAAGCACTGATGTTTGAGATTTCAAACCAGTGTCCCTGTTGTTGCCCCTTTCACTCTGTCTCTGCGGTCAGTGTCTCTGTGACAGAGGTGGTCTACTGTATGTCTTGGCACATGCTGCAATACATGATTTTGCATTGTTGGAGTGCTTTGAAGCATCATATATGGTGTAGAGGATAATATACCACCATTAATGTGTTATTCATTCTCTGATCTTGAGTGTAGTTCTTTCTCCTCTTTCTGATGCTCTGGAATATGTTCCTCATATTTCACCAATCTTTTAATCTTCTGCCTTTATGTTCTGGTTCACTCAGTATTGCACATCATTTGTAATATAAGGCAGGGATAGAGAATATTATGGATAAAAACCTCCCCATTATTCCATGGTGTTGAAATCTTACAGAAATATGCCTCCCATTTTGGTAGACATGGGTTACTCTTTCTGTCTCTTTCATGCCTGTTTTGGATGAAGCCCAGATGAATCACACTAACGACCTGGGCCCCGTGCTGCAGCACTGCTCTGAAATTAATATCTAAGGAATGGAGATATAGGGCAAATAGATGAGAATAGGAACCTGATATTCACTCTTGGGTACTACGTGCTCAGGCACAGACATACACACACATACGTGCACTCGCATATACTGAACACAGACACTGACAGGCAGGCTATTATCCCAGAGCCCGGGCTGCCGTAATTGGCTATCGCTTTTTACAAATGTGGCTCTGTCTGACTCGCATATCAGCTCCCGTCTCATCAACCGTGTAGGGGTCACCATGTCCGTTCTTGTGTGTGTGTGTACGTGTGTGGTGGTGGTGTATGTGTCTGTATATGTGCATGTATATATGTAGGGGTCACTGGTGTGCCCATCCCTCTCATGTCTTCATTTCACATGCTCATTTATGTCCATGCTAAACGAGCCAGTGGATGCTAGTGTGCTGGCTCCTCTTTAGCAGTGCCGGAGTATTTAGCCATTAGTCTGCTAATAGCATCAAGATCATTCCAACACTGGCTAGCTGATGATGAAATATTAGCTTAGCTCAGGCCGTCATTAGTTAGTCTGGGCTAGCCTTGGAGGTCAGGTCCATCTTATTTCTCACACACAGATCAAACCCAATTATCAAATGAATGTGCAGATTAATTTCTTAATTTCGTCAGTTTGTAGAGAAGCACGTTGTTAGACCTGACAAAGGCTACTAGAGCTAAAATCTGCAGGTTTTAATTTCAAAGCTTTACTTTACTCTCCAAAAGGAGCAGTGTCTTGCTCTTCTTTGAACTGAGTGGATGGTCCTAATGTACAAGGTTTTTTTTTTTTTTTTTTTTTTTTTTTTTTTTTTTAGATTTTTGTCTTTGATAGACAACAGTGACGGACAGAAAACATGATTATTTTGTGTTGTTGTATTCACAGACAATTACCACAGCTAACAAGGTGTGATGTAAATATATGACACTTCTGACATTGACATTTGCAATATCTACATGAATCTCTGACATTTGTGCTCACTTAAGAAAAGATGACATACAAGTTAAAAGATTCTCTTTGTTGTGAAAAAGATCCAAATTAGTTCTTAGACACCCAGTTTTGTAAATGATTTTGATTGATGAGTGGGCTTATTATGGAGATTTCTTAAAGGTAGAATTTGTAATTTTCTGAAGTATGAATGGGTTCTAAATTCAGCCTTGATTCAAGAAATATGCACTTGTTTTATCTCTTGTGTTCACTTGTTCACCTTATATCCCTTATAATATAGGCAAATATACTACAAATCTGTATAACTAATATCCACACTAATGTTCTGTCGCAGTTACATTAGTAATACATTGTATTAATTAACAATTCATAACTTCTTAATATTAGAAAACCAAGAGTTGAAAAAACCCACTGATTATAACTTGTACTAAAGCTTGTATGACACCTGCATGTGATCCTGGATCATTTACACCCTGCTGTGGCCTGCTGATATACATATAAGGGTGTAGTGGACACAATAGAACCATTATCTTTATTGCAGTGAAATCAGTGCAGTGATACTTGTAATATGTTCACCCCTTGTATGTGGCACATGGATTATTTAATATAAGATTAATGCATCTAATCCCCTGACAGAATTTACTCAGAAAAGGTTTTAGTGTTAAACAGTTTTCACACTGACTTGATTGCACAGTGTGAGATGTTGTGTGTCTTATGCTTGTGATTGTCTTAAGGAAGGAGGCAATGGTAAGGACTTACTTATGAATGGACCACACCTCAGTTGTGTCAGAACACCACAGGTTTGGAGTTTTACTTTAAGGAGAGTCCCTGAAGCCACGGTGTAATTACTTTCCCACCAGGCGGGGCTCTGGAGCTGAAATTTCATCACGAATAATGGGGTTGATTTAAACTTATATTCAAGAAGGCAACTGCTTGCCTATCATGCTCTTGCACCTTGTTAATCCTTAACCAATGAATTAACCCTCATTACCAGTGTTGGAATATAGATGAGCGCTCTCTCTCTCCCCCTCTTGTTCTGAGCCTTCTCCCCTCTATCCCTTTCTTACCCTCCATCTAGCTTCCTGTGATGGGGGACGTCTGGGGTCAGTGATTCTGTCCTGTGTCGCCCCTGATAGTTCCTCCTGCATTCAGATTATTCTGACCTTAGATCAGCCCTATCAGCTGACCACTAAAGCACTTTAAACCCCAACCCATCCAAGAGCCAGCTGCTCCCCTCTGAGTAAAGATTGCCTCATATCTCTCAGTGTGTTTGTCTATCTGTCTCTGTCTCATATGAACAGAAGGAACCGTGCGACTAAAAAGGAAACCATGAGCAAATGCTCCACGGCAATGCTTCAATTTCAAATGACAAAGTAGAGACAGTGAGCTGAGCACTGGTGTGAGATGAGCTTTATCCTCAGGTGTCATTTAAACCTGGCCTCCCCTAGTCTGTAAATAACATGCCTCAGCTCCACTTTGCACACAAGAGTCAAGTGCTCTCAGCCAAGATTGGAGTAGAGGACTGTGTGTGTGTGTGTGTGTTGTGTGTTTGTGTGCGTGTGACTGTGTGCGTTTTACCCAATGAGACACCAGCACATCCACTGTTCAGGCATTTTCATAAAGCACAGCTCTAAGACTTTGCTCCCGTCGTGAATGCGTGAGTTTGATTTCTCAGTCTCAAAATCCAATATGTTTTAGAACAAAATCTATTGGATCACAGTTTTATTGTCCCCAGTGTAACGGTGGTGTTTTCTAATGATTCTGTTTGATTGACACCTGGCACTCAGTTACCCTTCACTCCAACCAATCTTTCAGATCACTGACAAGAAGCTAAACACTAGATAAAGCACGGTTCTTTCACACATTTACAGAAGAAATGAAGAATAACATTTAAACCATGAATTTCTGGATGATATTTTCTTTTGTTGCAACATTTCTTAGTCTTTTTGTCCAGGTGCATCCTGTGAGGGGTGACCTGTCTGTGCTTGTGCATTCAGATGAACGTCCGGTCTTATTGTGTGTGACCTCCGTCTCTCTGGCTGTTTGCTGTCTCGGATAACATTTTGACATTCCAGTCTCCTCTCTCAGACACTGCGATACCTTGGGCCGAGGGTGGATGGGGGGCCCAATGATAAGGCTTCACTCACAATTAGCAGGCAGGAGCAGGGAGGCGAGAGGGGGAAATTGAACTGTCAGAGAGGAGAAGAGAGGAGAGGAGAAGTGGAGGAGAGAGGAGGGTAGGATATAGAGGGGTGGGTGTGTACGTGTGGGGGGGGTAAGGGGTGACCCCATCCTGCAAAATGGAGCCCGTCATAATTTGTTCATTTGGTGCCCATCAGGCTCTACCTTCCCTCTCTAACGCTGCTCTGCTGACCTCCCTCCCTCTGTTTCACCCTCTCCTGTTCCTCCTCTCCCTTCCATCTCTCATCTTCCATTTCACCTTCCTGCTTACCTTCACTCACCTCAGAATTCCCTCCTTATTTTTATGTTCATCAACTGCGCATGTGATGTGATTGTGCTCTCCCTTTTGCCATGCTCACACTGTAGCTATTAACAACATTATTCTCATTAAATGCATCAATTGGTGATTTAAGAAAAAAAATGTACGCAGATGCTTCAAGAGCTAAGAGTCGGGAGAAAAGGAGCTAACAAGACCAAGGCCCGTGCCTGCCCTTCCCCTCTGGAGGATGTGATGGATGGTAATGTTAATGTTAAATAAGCAGAGAGGCTTTTAGCAGCTCTGTATTTAAATGTCAACTGCTGATGGGCCCTAATGAGATAATACTGCTGAAAGCAATTAGCCTGCTAGACACAGAGAAGACTATTCACATCAACACACATAGACTCACACACATACAGTAGGTGTTTACATACACTTGTATACATACTGTATATTGCTGTGTGGAGAGAACAACTACCACTTAAAGGCAAAGGATTGTTTTAAACATGTAACTTGTTGATTTATTCAAAGGCTGATGTGAAAACAAAGCCAATCTGTTACAGTATGTTGTTACTGCATCTTTGTATTAGTTCAGTCCTGCACACTGCTCCAGCTCTAATTATGTTAAACTATTCAAAACACTATGTACAAGTATTTAAAACTAGAACAAACATGTTTAGATTTTTCTTTAATCATATTTCTACATACACAATACAGTTTGTGTCTGTGACCACTGTGCACTTTATGTCCTGAGGGCAAAAATTTGTTAAAATGAAAATGTATGCTCCTCACATACTGGCCTGTTGGAAGGAAACCCCTGCGTCTGCATCCAAGAGGGATGGAAAAAGATTTGTTTAGTAAAAGAGTCCGCATCTTAATTTAACAGGTTATAAATATTGATAACTTTATTCTGTAACTCTGGTGTTGTTAAAGTGATTTTGAGCTACTATTTATTATTTTTTGCATCTTTAGAGTGCAACCATCCATGGTATGTGGATAAGTTGTCATGGATAAGTTGATTCAAGTGCAGTCTGGCTCACATACATACCTCTGAAATATCAAAGTAGCACAGGAAATGTACTTTGTGCTCAAACTTTAAATATGAAAACTGAAAACTTGCTTTACCTTCAGTGATTCATTGTAACTGTATTGCTCTTAAATATAATTTTTGTCACTTTACTGTTGTTGTTGTTGTTGTTGTTGTTGTTGTAAGACTTGTAGGACATTTTCCTGGTCAGGTATTTCTGAAAATGGAAATCAGGCTTTGACTTCAGAGGTTTTGCTCAAAAGTAGCGCCTTTATTTTACAAGTGTAGTTTCACCACTTCTCAGTTTTGGCTGCAGATTGACCTGAGCAGTCACTGTTGATAAGACCGTATAGATTTTCATCTTTTTAAGTCCCTCTCTGTCTCTCACTCGCTACACAGTGCAATATGTGTGAATTGTTGTATGTCAGCAGAAGTGTGCATGGTGTGTGTGCGAGTGTGTGTGTGTGTGTGTGTGTGACAGAGAGGATACAGGTGTTGTTAGCAAGCTCTGAAGGTGACTGCTGGTCTCATCCATCACACAGGCTTTCCTCAGGCTGATCCCTAATGGATCCCCTCAATCAGTGCCGCTCACTGTCAGTCGCAGCGCAACAAAATGAGAAATCAGGCAACTGGTTGCGCAGCCAAGGTTGGGAGTCATATAAAGGGGACAAAGTGATAAAGACCAGCTCGTGTCCAGCCTGTTGATTAGTATTGAGTGATCTCAGCCTTCCAGCGGGTCATGACGGAAACAGGACATCAATCTGGACAAAGCTACTTCTTCAACAACTATAGTTCAGCTGCACATTCACCATATCCAAACCTGCAAACTTGTCTTCAGTGCGAGATGATGTGTTGGTGGCCACTACAAATCAGTCTGTGCCTTTAATTGCACTTAAAGTCTCAAATTAACTAGTATTAATAAATCAATATGATTTGATAACAGGCTATGGACCAAGTGTGCCAGAGGTTTTGATTTCATTCTGTGCAATTTATAGCAGAAATGGAAATGGAAATGGTAAATGGGCTAAGCCCCCTCTGTACTTTCAAAAAAATACTCTCAGGCTAATGTATTTATCAAGTGTTAACGCACTTCACTTTACCATAGGCCATTAAAATCTATGAAGGGAGGACAGATTCAAACAGAGCATTCACTTTATTCATCTGTGTCCAGGGCTCCTTACTATGTTAAATACTGGTTCTGTCTTCCCTTCATGGTGATTTGATTTGAGAAGCTAATATACTGAAAGCCTCTTCTTGCTGTTTGTCTCCAGCTACTCATTCTCTCAGCTTTAAAAGCCCAAAGGCTTTATTATTGAAAAGGCCTCTATTTGGTTTTAGAGTCTAACAAAAATTGTATACCACATTTTCTTCAGTGAACACAGAATGAAAAGGGTTTGAGTGCCGTCGGTGCCTAAAAAAGATTCATTATACAGTATTTCTGTGTTGGGCCTCTAAATAGACAAGGGAGATGGAAAGTGATTTATAGAGATATAGAGGTACAGTAAAGTAATCACACTAAAAGCTCTCTGTCTTGCTGCTGGTTGTGCTTTACTGTCAAACCCACTCACTTCTCGTCCCAGTTTTCTCAGGGTGTACAAACCATAGTGTAGTTTCAGAGCTCCTGGACTGGACTTCAAACTATTTCAGTAGCTCACGGCTGGGTGACCAACCAAGCAAAGTCATCAACTGCCCCAGATTCCCTAACCCCAGTTTGCCGTGTGTCATTGTTGGTTTGTACCACTTCAGTTAATCGCTAATTTATTTGCACATCTACAGCACAGGTATCAAGTGAATTGCTGCAGGCCTCATGATGAGTCTTGAGTCATTATTACCTCATCCTGAAGGTCTGAGGAGCCCTGAGTCAAGTTTTAAACATTTGTTTTTGGTAGACGTTGTCGTTACAGAAACATATTCTTAAAGTATTTTAATCACTGAAAATTGATTTACATACAGGTACTGATTGTTTACTGGGACTCTAAGTGAAATAAAATGAAACTTTGATTGATTCATTCATTTTGTTGGCCTTGAACTTTTAATTGTTGAGAGATAACGGTCATTATCAACACAAACAAGTTGCTTGTCAGGAAAACATAAACTTAGATCATTGTAAGTTTTTAACAAATAACCAATACTGTCATTTTTCTGAGACCGCAAGAGAGAGTGAGAGAATGGCTTCATATATTTTTTTATATTATTGTTGTGAATGAAGTAGCTGATAGTTCCAGTAAGTCACATCCGTTCCATTCATTCTTTGTCCTTGTTGCAGGCAGACCCAAGCCTGTTGATGTATGTGGTGATATTAATATTGGTGGCGATATTGATTTGGAGGCCTGCACGCAGTCATATATATATAAGGCTGTCCGGTGGTGGGCCTACCAATCACCATAAGTCAGTGTCTGGCTGGCAACACCAGGGGTGGTGTGAGCACCTATCAGATATTAATCAGGGAGATTTAATGCAGCCTTCATCTCCACCATTTCAGGACTTTGTACAGTTCTCACATTATTCATTCTGTACGGCATCATGTTATTTGACTCTAGAGTGACAACAGTTTTTAAGAGAAACCCAGCAAATTAGGTCCAAAGAATCTAGTAGCTTCATAAATGTCATATTATACATAATACATTACAGTAATGTATGCAGTATTGATTCCAGAGCTAAGATCATGCTTTAGCTTATAAATGTTGATGTATTCTCTACCAGCAATGATATTGTGTGTATTTATTAAAAGGACAGCTGATTTTACATCTGTTTGAAGTCTTACTGCTCACTTGTGGTCTCTTTGTCTCACCCTCCACGTTCCTTTCTCCCTCTGAAGCTAATGAAGGCTCCTTGGTTACAGTCCATGATTATCATACAGATAGGATCATATCCCATTGATTTTATGCAGATGATCACCTTTCTGTGTACGGAGGGCTGATGGTGGTAGTAATTTACAGAAGAAAATCAATTACCCTTCTCGTCTGCAGGAGTAATTGTTTATTATTTTCCTATTAGACAAACTGTGTTGATCAATGTTATGGAAAGATTGCCCATGAATACAATCAACATAAATAGATTTGCCTTCGACATTAGTAGTAGTTTTCCTTTAATGACCTGTGCAATGTCAAACCAATGCCACAGGCTGAGATTTAAGCACTGACTATAGGTGATGGATTTGTGTGTGTGTATGTGCATGTGTGTGTGTTTATGGGGAATAAGAAGTGGATGTAGTACTGCCTCAGTCTGTGCACACACTCTCTTTTTCTTTGTGAAGAAAAGTCTTGATATTTTTAAATTTTTGCAAACACAGAAACCCACTGTAAGCATTGAAATTACCTGCAAGTCCACACATATGCACTCTGTGGAGGTTTGATGGTGTGATGAAACAATTACATTCAGGATACTCAGCACATGAGCGCTGCATCAACGTTATTGTTGTTTCACAAATGTGCTGTTGATGTGTATAGTCAGTAGTTCCCCCAGCCCCATCCACAGCCTCTCTGCCGGTATCAGTGTGGATTGATCTAGACACAAACTAATCACTATTACCCACTGAAGTAATTGGCCCGGCCCAGATCAGAGAGTAGCAACCGATTGACTGGTCGAGGGATCAATACTCTGATCAGAAGAGGTGGGAGCAGAAGATAGGGATGCAGAGGAAGGAGGAAGGATGCTTTGCTAATGTAGCGGATCAATGTGGCTGAACGGTACAGTTTCCGACTCTGTTCTAGTCCACCTATCGCATTCACTGTGAAGTCCAACTTTGCTACTAAGTTATTTTCTCAGGTGTCATGCACCTCTGCTTTCTGGATTCAGAGGGGTGTTATGATCAGTAAAGTCACTACTTCTAGTCCTTCTCAGTCTCACAAGAGGCAAACACCTATCCCAGAGGTCACAGTGACACCTTCCTCAAGTTACCAGTCTATCAAAGTTTAAACACTGGTGAAATTCATAAATTTTGGCAATTAAAAAAGGAACTCTGCCTTAGAGCAGAATTTTAGTCAGTTAAGTCAAAATCTAAAAACCAGAAGAACAGTCGATCTTATAACATTCAAGAGTAGAGTAATCAGTCCTTTTAACAAGCTGCAGTGCCAAACATTTTCTGCTAGCTTCTCAAATATGAGTAATTTTCCTTCTTTTAAAACTTTGAACAATTATGTTTTGATTTTGAAGTTTTGGATAGAAAAGACAAGCATGAGAACATGGACTCTGTGATGTGGTAATGATGTTTTTCACAATTTTTTGGCATTTTATTAACAAAACAATTCAAATCAAGACGATAATCTAGAGCAAGATGCAAGCCCAATGAATATATCTGTCTGTGACATTACAGTATAAAATGGGAACACTGTTGGAACCTGTAATTGTTTGTTCCACCTGATGTGGACTGTCACTGACTTGTCCAAAGAAACCAGAGCACCCAGAGGGAACTAGCAAACACAGAAATTACTGGGTTTTGTAATCAAACTTGTCTTTTCTATTGCTAAGAGATGGCAGTGGTGGCGCCTGAGCCACTGAGCCCGATCCCTCAGATTTACACAAAACACCGGGATCACTCGCCTAACGTTTGGCCTCAGCTGTTGCATTCTCCTGCTCAGCCTATTTCATGGAAAAAGCAGGTGGTCCTACTATTTCATGCGTTCAGTATACTTGCAGCCCTTAGCCCCCCACTCCTGCCCTTGTCTATTCCTGATCCCACTAGAGCCCATTTCTCTTTTCATCCACGCTGGTCGTCGTCCTGCTTTTAGGAGGTTCCTGCTTGGCCAGACAGAACGCTGAGCACAGTTCCAGAGCGCTGGCCCTCCTCTCAACATTCACATCTCAGCATCTCCCCCGACACTGCCCCTGTCTTCACTTTCTCCTCTCCTCCATCTCCCCTCTGCTGCCCTTCTCCCCCACCCCACTTTCCTTTTTCTCTTTCTTCTCCTTCTGCTCTTCCTTCTCCCTTTCCTCTCTCGTTCTCTCTCTCTCTCTCTGTGGTTGTTGATTGGGTGTCTGAGTGCTTGTGGCAGCTGTGTGTTGTGTGTAATAGAGCAGAGAGGCTAGTCTGAATACAGCGATGGGAGAATTTGTTTATGTGAGAGATGCATAGATGGAGACAGGTCTCCAGACGCTGTGGGCTCTCTCTTGCTGTCAAGCTGCATTCAAGCCCTGACAGGAGATCTGAGATGGCCAAATATGCCAGACGCTCTGCCCAAATCCCCAAGCTGCACTCCACAATCCAACCGATGTGTGTTTGTGTTTATTCAGATTTGACAGAATGATTCTGTGTGTGTTTGCCTGCATGTGCAGTGTGTGCGTGTGTCTCGAGGATGGCATGCTTGATCAGATTCCCCCCTGCCACAGGCCTGGTCCAGGGTCCATTACCACTGAGCAATAGAGAGGAGAAAGTGTACCAGCAATTCTCTTTTTATCCCCCATCCCAGTGATCTCTTTCTCTGATGTGTTAAGTCTGTTCAGTGGGGCAAGGATTTAGCTTCCATTGCTGGTCTGAGATGTGTGTCCAGCTCAAACAGCTCATTTAGTGTTTTCATTCCCCTCTCGTTGGTGCACTTGTAGTTGCATTTGTATCTGAATTTTTGCAGCGGTTTGTCCAAGTTAGCCTTGTCACTTCAACCCCACATCTTCAGGGACTCTTGGCTTTGTCTTTGTGTCACCATGATGCACAGCAATATGTTACTGAAATAAAGTGTTTCAATTGAATAACATCTACTTTTCGTTCATAGGGAGCTTCCTTGACTTCCTTGTTTGGTGCAGCACTGAGCGTGGTACTCTTCTTCCAAAATAAAAACAAACTAATGTATTGGAATAACATGCGTGAGAGAGGAGAGAGAGACACTAAAGCACAATTAATGAAGACTGAATCTGAAGTGGCTGGTTGGCTGTAAGGCTGTTGTTCCCATTAGAATCCATGCTTCCATCAACACAGCTCAACTAAAACGCGAAGGCTGCATTCTGAGAGCATCCACAGTCGGCATGTTGTGGCCTTTTAACTGCCTTCAGCAATCACATTTGATGCTCTTTAATTATCCAACACTCCCCCCATCACCATCACCATCACCACCACCACCCTCCACCCTTATGCCTTGCTACCTTCTTCCCGCTCAGCCACAGAAGGTGCATTTGCTTACCGCTCTGCCTTGCCTAAGTGTTCGCCTGCATGTAAATTAATCTTGATTCACTTTACCCTGCCCTGCTGAGTGCTACAAATTACCCTATAGCAACGAAACAGCACAAGTGAAAAAAGCCAAATCGCTGCACTTGATAGGCTGTTGCTCCTGTGCTTTATGCCATTACATTAGGGCTACATAATGAATGCTCTCTTGTGAAAAGTAGTGTGTTGTAGGTTTTTAATTCATCCTGAATAGGGAGTGTTTGTGCATCTCTCTCTGACTGTGTCTGTTTGTGTCTGTGTTTCTCTGGAAGAAGCTTTAATGAAGGAGGCCTTGCTGGGTAACCATGAAGTGTACAGCCACCCCCCTACACCCACCCCCCCATCCCTTCACCAAAACGTCAGCATCCATCATGCCATTTACAGGAGCTTGACAAAATTAGCTGCCTTTGTACCGTAGTCACTCTAATTGGCCGAGGAAAGAAAAGCAGGCTTTTGACACAAACACAGGCAACGCATTCACTTTGCGCAGCACTTGTCTCTCTGTGGATGTTGATGCGAAAGAGGTTTCACCAGAGCAGAATTGGCTCCAGCTTGAGTGCTTCGTTTTCTACCCTGACCGCTCTTCACAAATTTCCCTGCCGTCATTTATTGCTTTTAAACCACAGTTTTACGTTCTTTCCTCACTGATGGATGTTCACTCAGTACTTACTAGCTTGTCTGGTGAGAACATGTCCCTTAAGAAGTCAGTCTTTGTTCTGTCTTCATGACCAAAAGTAATTTTTATTTGCTGTGTTTAATCTCAGCATATTAGTCAATATCTACATATAAAATAACCTTGACTATTGACAAAGCAAGGACACTCACTGTGGGTATGTACTTGTGTGTGTGTGTGTGTGTGTGTGTGTGTTTGTGTTTGTGTTTGTGTGTGTAAATCAATGACAGTGAATGGGAGGAACCCCTCTACAAACCCTCATCTTTCATCTTGAATAACCGATATCATAAACAGACGCTACTCATCAATCTCACCTGTGTTCCCGATACAAAGATGGGAGGCAGGCCGATTTCCCTCTCTTTTCTGCAGACCTGATGACATTTACTAAATTGCCCTATGTGTGTGTACGTGTTTATATGTATAAAATATATACATAGAGAGAGAGAACAATGTGTTTGTCAGTGTGTGTTTCTGTGTGCATGTGTCTAATGTTTGTGCTTGGCAACATTTGTGCAAACTTGATGCTGTCTGTTTGTATTTCAGTTATGCTGTAGATCGATTTGAGTTGAATAGGACAGTTTTGTTTCTCCATAGTGATTTTTGCCCCCCCCCCTCTTTTTTTTCTTTTGCAGTTGTCTGTGTTGGCAGCCCCTGCAGCTCCACAATCATCCACAGAGGGGCAGTGCAGCAGTTTGCAGCTGCCATGGACCAGGAGAGAGAAAATGAAATAAAAGTGGGGATAAATCAGGAAAACCAGCACACATGAAGAAGAGGTAAAGATTGAATTATGTTTAATGATGTCATTTGGAGAGGAGTGTACTATATTATAACAAATGATAAAAGTGTGTTTTAATGAGTAGTCATAAAGAGTCAGTAGACAATCTTATTCAGTAGGCCTCAGAATTGGCTCGCAAGGTTCCTCAGGGTTGAAAAAGAACAAAGTGACTTTGGGACAATTATTGCACGCCTGTTTATTATCACTCACCAATTCCAAGCCAAATTGAATGTGCTATTACTGTGTGTGTGCGCGCACATGTGGTGGCACAAGGTCATCAGTAAACATTGTACATCACTAGCTTTAGGCAACAGAGATAATCCTTGGATACATAATAGATGGAGTATATAAATCTATTAGCCAGAACAAGACATTTATCCCTCTGAAAGAGGGATTACCAAACAAAGACCTGGTGTGTGTGTGTGTGTGTGTGTCTGTGTCTGTGTCTGTGTCTGTGTGTGTGCATGCGTGTGTGTCTGTCTGTGACCGCATGAGTGCCTGTGTCTGTCATTCACCACAAAGGTGACAGCAAAGATAAACTGCAGACACTATGATTTCAAGAGTGAATTTTAAGAATGTTTTCTCTTACTCACAAGAAGGCATTCCAACCCTCTGTCTTTAATATCACTTATCTCGAAATATTACGTGCTAATTTTTCACAGAAAAGAGGAAAATGTGATTGTGATTAAAAGGCTCTTTTCCTGAAACGTTTCAAGTTTTCAGCGGTGCCCAATGAAGTGTTCCCCAGCCAACTGTTCCTTTCTGAACTAAAACTAAACAAAGTTCACAGCAACTGCAAAACAAAGAGTGCCACAACAATTAGTTGGAAACAATTAAATATCATTATGTTGTAATTAATCTGCACACAATTCATTAAATACTAATTCCATATGAAAATCGGGTAGAGAAGAAGAATGCCATCAATACGCTGCTTTAATTAGCATGTGATTGACAGCTTGCTGAAATAGAGAGTTTTTGTATAGGATGACACAGACTGGGTGTGTGTGTGTGTGTCAGTGTGTTCAAAGTGGATCATCTTAAGTGTGTAAAGATAAACTCCCCTCTGTCTGTTGATGGTAATTAAGTTTGCTCCCAGTGGGGTTGCTGGTATGGCCAGGTTGGGGGAGGTGGGTGAGGGGCATGATCTGTGCTAATTATTGTACACGAGAGCCTGTTTTGGCTCCTGATAGACACTGCGAGGCCCCTGTATGTGTGGTTTCTGTGTGTGTGTGTGTGTGTGTGTGTGTGTGTGTGTGTGTGTGTGTGTGTGTGTGTGTGTGTGTGTGTGTGTGTACGTTCAAGAGGTGTGAAACTGAATGGAGCCATATGACTTCAGGTCACACCCTGAGTGCCGTTGCTAGGATACAGCATCTGAAGCATCATGGAGGGGTGGTTCTGGGGTACTCCATCTTCGATCCCCCTCACCACCACCCCCACTCCGGTCCTGCTTCCTCCCCTCCATCCCACCTCTGCCACTTCCCCCTGGGGTTTGGCTGAATGGGCTGGGCTGACAGGGGCTGAATGGTTTGGGGTGACAGGGGGGTGGTGTCCTATTTGTCCCTAAATGCTTCTGTATAGACCCCTGATAATAGACTGGCTGCCTGTTCCCCTTCCCCACCCGCCTCACCAAACCTCCGCCGCCTCCTCCACCACCTTCACCCACTCTGTCTCTGTCTCCTTGTCTCATTGCCCCCCCCATCCCCTCTGTCTCGCTTTCCTCCCTATCATGTCTCCTTCTCTTCCCATCTCTTTCTCTGTCTCTCTTTTTCTTTTCTCTTCCTCCTACTGCACTTCTTCAGGCATAAGCTGCGTTGAGCTCAGTCCTCTGATGTATAAGCATTCTTTGCTGCTTGTTATATTGTCGGTGGTGCACATTTAAAAGTAGAAGGTCACTGCTTATTACTCACCTCTCCAGCTCCTCAGCATTGTCCAGCAGCTCAGGCTCTGCTAGTGTTAATAGGAGCTGCTTTTGATGTTGGGCTTTCATGCTTTGTTTGGAGACATAGCTGAAGATACCTTTGATGATGGCAGGCCTTATTAGTCAAGCTGTGTGAGAAATAAGAGGAAGTAAGGAAGAGTCTTTTTTTAATGACTGATATATGCTCCAATAAAAAAAAAAAAAAAAAGAAGAAGAAATAAACTCATGTGAGCAAAAGCTTTGAAAAGAATACAAGGATTGAGCCTCTCTCTGTATTCACCACACACTCAGAGTGAAGGCAGTGAGGTCACCAACCTGCATCTGGATCACCATCTGCTGAGTGGATTCACTGCATCAGATGTTTTTGTCTGCTTTCACTATGGCGGGGGGGGGTGGGGGGTCTGTTTACTAACTTGAATGTGCATGAGTGCATGCTTGATTTTATGTAAGTCTGTGTGTATTTGTGTTTGCATGTCTGTGTCTATGTGTGAGAACGCTCGCCCGTGTTAGGGGTCAGGAGTGAAGATGTTACCCTCTGGTCATTCATCACAAACGTGACACGCTCTCCCCTGCGCTCCGGTACGCAGAGGCAATGTTTTATAAAAGAATAACACGTCAGCGGGCACCCACTGGCCATCCATTACCACCCTGTGCAACCTGCAAAGACATACAATAGACTCACAGATATCGTGCACTCCTGGCGCACCACACTTGTTGTCTGCATATACAGTAGCACCCATTGTCCTGCCCATTTTTTTGTTTGGGAGGACTTTGTAAAATTTTGATTAACCTATAAAATCCTGCTTCCTCGTGCGCTGTGTGTGATTTGTGCTGTCCTGTAAAGGTAGACTGAAGCAAAGGTTGGAGGGACTAGATAGATTTAACACACAGGAGGCCCAGCATCCAGAGGCAGAGTTGGTTTATGGGAGCTGAGCAGACCTTGAAGGTGTTCAGTGTTAGAGGGAAAATGTCTTTATCTTCTCTCTCTTTTACTATGTGTGCACACACAGTTAATGCTGCCCTCACATGGCTCATCACTCATCTAGCTGACAGCATTTGTTACTACTACTGCTGCACACACACACACACACACACACACACACACACACACACACATTTTTCAGGTGATCGTGTTAATCAACAATAAAGAATGTAAAGAAATCTTGCTGTATATAGATGTGTATACAGATTCAAATACTGATCATATTTGTCTATTATTGATAAATTACAGTAATCTAACAGAGCAGTCTCATCAAGGAGAAACATTCAGACAAGCACTTGAACATATCAGATAAAAAACATTTTATTAAAGGCCCAGTCTGTAACTTTTCATTAACATTGATTTGTTGTATATTCACACTCAGGACATAATTTAAAGACTTAGCCTGGCTTTTTAGGAAATATGCCAGTTATTTTCTGGTAGACAGTAAGTTTAAAAGATCCATACTGCTTTAATGTCTGCTAACCATCTGCTGGAGCCAACAGCCAGTTAGCTTAGCATAACTCAAAGACTGGAAACCGGTGGAAACAGCTGGCCTGGCTTGGTCCAAAGGTAACAAAATCCACCTACCAGCACCTTTAAAGCTGAATAATTAGTGCATACATCTTGTTTGTGTAATCTGTACAGAAACCAAAATGTAATCAATAATTTCCTGTTTTATAGGGTGTTATTTGCACCCTTTACAGGGTGGTTAGCTGCTTCCAGTCTTTGTGCTAAACTAAGGTAACTGACTACTGGCTACAGCTTCATATTTACTGACAAGAGAATGGTTATTGATTGTCTCCTCTAAGTCTCCATCAGAAAGCAAAGAGGTGGATTTCCCAAGATGTTCAATGATTCTTTTAAAGGGTTGAGTTGAAGATAAAAAATATCAAAAACATTTTTGTGTTTCTCGGATTGACAGTCATGCATAATATATATGTCTGTTTCACTGCTGATGTAAACAAGCCAGCAACTATTAGAAACTTACATTTAGATGTCTAGTGTTGGTTTATGCTTTTAAAGACCAATCAGTAAACTTGGGACTGATAGCAGGTTTCAGTCAGTTGCATTTTTTTATTACATTTTTTGGTAGTGTGATTTCCCTTTTGTTTGCATTTACAGTGCAGTTTGTGCCACTGGGCCAGTAGTCAGTATTTTGGATGCGACAGCTTATGCTGTGTAAGACCGAACAAGTTGAGGACGTTGTGAGTTATAGAGCTCTTAGACCAGTTTACGAGGACTATTATCTCTCAGTTAGTCTCAGTTTTATGTGCATTTTCTCTGGGCTGGTCTGGAACCATCAATTTAATGCTTTCATAAAGCAAGGTTAGATAGCACTGAATCAAACAGAACACTCACTGACACTCTCCTCTGCTTTAGAGCTAAAGTCACAAAGAGGAGACGAAAGACGAAGACGAGGAGAGGCGATGAAAGATGGAGAGACATTTTTATGATGTATTTTTAAAGCCAATTTAGAGTAAAAGTTTTGTTTCCAGCTGCAATAACAATTGGAAATGTAGTCACACAGTGGAACCCAAACAAATATATTTCCCCCTGTCCATTTGAGTGTCTGTTGCATGGACACTTTATTGTCTGACATGACTCTGTGTTCATGTATCAAACAGACTTATGTGTTCTGTGAAACACCCATTTTCGTGGCGCTTATTGCTGGTTTTATAGCGGGCCATTCCTTTCATGATGTTGCTCTATCACCTGCTGTTTCCTGTCATCAGTCTGAGAGACAAAGACTTTGTCGTCAGTCCAAACATGTACATACTATTCACTTGAAAATAAATAACACACAGGAATCGATGCAGGTTGAAAACCAAGTGTAGTGCTTATGGACACCACACAGTTTTTCAAGCAGGCATTCAATAAGAGTCTGATTCCATTTCACCTCATTTATGAGTTGTGCGTGTGACTCTGTGTATGTGTGTGTAATCCATCTGCTCTAGTGTGACACCTTAATCTTGAATGCTGGTGGAGACACAGCAGGCCGAAAGAAGGAATGGATGAGAGTGAGGTAAGAGTGAGAAGAGAAACGAGGGAAGAGTGAAGAAAAAGATGCTAAAGAGGCCCAAGTATAAATTTTGTTTTGCTTTGTTTTGTGGGAGTTGTGTGTGTGAAGATGCAGTGCCAGCACTCCCTGACAAGGAAGAGGAGATTTATCACCTCTCAGTGGTACCTTACACTGCGACTGAATGGGAATGTGAGAATCCCCCTGACACACACACACACACACACACACACACATAAACACAGATGTACCCTGATGTGTTGACTGTGTGTGTTGTGGCAGGCATGGTGGAGCAGGCTGCAGGTTCTTTTGTCTGGCTTTGACGAGCATGTCATTAGCAGAGACGAGGAGAGACAGAGGGCCTCATCAGTATTTAAATAGACTGACATCTCTGCCACCACATTTCTGCAGGGGTTTCCTGCTCTCCACTCTCACTTTTCCAGCTTGTCTCCTATCTGCCCTTTTTTCCTTCTGTCCTTCTACCTTCCCTCTACCCATCCCTCTTCTTCCACCAGGCCGCTCTCATGCTCTGTCAGTTCCTTTTTCTGGTCTTTATATCAAAGACTGTGAAACGTATTCCCTTTCTTTTCTTTGTTTGTCTCAGTGTGTGTTGGGATTTGTCACAGAGTGTTACCTGCTGTGCCTGACTACCTGGTGTAAAGTATTGGATTCTCTTTACTTTGGCTGCGCTGAGTGAGTTTTTGGCTCTTATGAAATTCAGCATGGCAACAAGCCAAGGCTAAATCTGAGTTTGAAATTATCCTGAATCTTTCTGGCAATATTCCATGGAAATAATAACAGCTATATCTTTGTATGCATATACTTATCTGCCCTGAAGCAGCTTGTCTTTCAGCAGTTGAATGCTCCTGACCGTAGTTTTTGTTCATACATAAGCCACTCATTGCAGTAGCGAGTCACTTTGTGCAAAGAAGTACTCAAATTTACAGGAGAACAGACAAGGAAAAAAAACACAACTCAGGGCAGGCTTAATTGTGATTCTGATTTGAATGAGAAAGCACCTTGATAAAAGGGCCATCGGAGGCAGAGAGGTAAAAGGTTTTACCTTTAACAAGCACTGCGCTAAAACAACTCTGAACCTAAAGAGGTGCGCTCTGAAAGGCATGTATAAAGCTCTTTGTAAGTGTCTGCTTATGAGTGTGCGTGTGTTTGTTAGCAGTCGTATGTGTTTGTATGTGTGTGTGTCACACACACACACACACACGCACACAGAGGTGATTTATTCCAAGCACAGGGCAGGTAAATTGAAGCAGGCCTTTCAGGTTGGTTTTCAGCTCCAGGTCTAATGAGAGCAGCGTTTCCCGTCTCTCCAAACAATGCGCTCCTGTCTCTTAAGAGCCCTTCCACCCGCCTGCAGCCTAGCCACTCTACATTAGATCTGTGGCCTGCAGCAGCCACTACAGTGAAAGGCCTCAGGCTCTGAAATGGCTGTTTGATTCTCTCCCTGCTTTGCCTCTAAATGAATGATTTATTGGCTGTCAATGAGGAGGCCAAGCGTAATGGACAAAAGCAGCACTGCAGAGCCCCAGTCAAGAGGATGTTGTTGTGGATGTTCTCTTTGAGGATCTCCCTGCCTCTGTCTGAAACTGTAATGAAGAGTAAACAACCTTGCTAGTCCCAGACCAAAGATAGTTGGGCTGCATTAGGAATCGTATGACTTCAAGTTGAATGTTGACATCTTGCACCTTTAGCCCCTAATAGAAACATTTTTTTAAATCTAATTCACAGCGTTTGAGAAATTGTTGAGGAAATGACATTCATTGTGACAGTATTGGGGCAGTATTGGTTTTAAGTTGGCCCCAGTCACACTGAATTAAAATTTTATACTGTTTGATGACTCTATTTTGCTCACAATTGAAGTCAACACTTCAGCCTTTCCTTCTCAAATTTCCCTTTAAAAATACACTGGATTTTTTCTGAGCCACAGATGCTGGATGATGTAGGCTATCAGACACACCAATTCCTTCTGCGAGCGCACGACTTCAATCAATTAACGCTGCCGAGTAACCTACCACACACATACACACACACACACACACACACACACACTGCAACTGGAGAGGCCGCAGGCGGCAATGGAGACGTGTTATTTAAAATCCCCACTGCTTTTGTTCCTGTAAAAGGGGACATTAACACCCGCTCGTCCTTTGGCCTCTGCTTGTCATCCAAACGGCTAATTTCTGCAGATCCCCCTAATCCCCCATGAGAGACCGCGGGGCTCAGGGGCCAGCAGGGACAAGGGCCTCAGAGGCCAGCCGCAAGAATAGAGAGTCGATGGATGCTTTTAGAATTGACGTTCTAAAATAGGCCTTTGTTTGCATCATGCTCCCTGGCGTCCCGCCTTTCAGCAGTTCTAATGATAAGTGACAGGCCATTAATTGAAGCTCTTTAGGAAGCCATCATCAGACACACGTCTGATCCTTCTCCACTGAGACCAGCACAACAGTATTGCAAGATGGTAGATGAGGAAATTGTTGGGTTAGGCAGCTTAATGTGTTTGATTGCTTGTAAATCAGTGTTTAAAAAAAAGAAAACAAAACAAAGAGGATATTATCGGCTGGAAAATATTTTTATCTCCAGCCTAACAACCAACTGCAGCTTCTGCGGAAAAGACAAATATCAATTAGAATTTAATGTCTGTAATTAAAAAAAAAAAAAAAAAATGTGACGTGCAATGCATGCTGCCTGTAGTTACAAATCTATGAGGAACTTTTATTTGCTTTGTTTTGTGATCATAATTTTTTCCTTCTTTGTTAATCAATGAAAATACAAAACCAATAGTAAAAGAAAAACATATTGTCTCATTTCAAGGTATTCAGTGGACAAATAAGAGAGTAAAGATCTAAATACTCCTTCATTCTGTGTAGCTGACTGCAGTATCAACATAAAAACCATCTCTTATTTCAACAAAGTATATTGCGTTCATAAAGCAGGCTGTTGCACCATCAACTGTTTTTATTTTGTTTTGAATGTGAGCTTCTGCTATAGATTTCTGCCTCCCAACATGACATTCCCCAAAGCAAATAAACACCAGGAGTGTTTTACCCTGCAGTGGTGGCCTACTATAATTTGAAAATTGCTTCCACTGCTGATGTAGAGATGATAAAAAATTTATCATATGGGCTTACTGAGCTCTTGATAAGAAAATAAGTAGAGGAATATTACAATGTAATTGTCCATATATCAAGGTCAAAACATAAATTTAAAGGCACAACAGGCACCAGAAATGATATGAGGACCAAGATTGGGAAGGAAAACAAGAGTGCATAACAAAATGATGATTCATGTCAACTGCTTGTTTGTCACCCGTGGGTCTGTTTGATGTTTTAAAGGGTGAGCAAACCTGGCTATGCAATTGAATATTGTCAATTTGTGCCTTAATAAACAAAGGACAAAGATAATGAAATATGTGGAAAAGTTAGAAGTACTAAAATTTCAAATCTGTTGTTACATCTGCTGTTATATAGTGTGGATATACTTGTGGATATATTTTATATTTTATTTATCCTATTTTATTCTATTCTTTATTGTTTCATGTTTATTTAACAGTTTTTTTTTGTTTGTTTTTTTTACTGCTTATTGGAGCTATGTCTGGCACAACAGTTTTCTTTGGGATTAATACATTTCTTATCTTATTTTATTACTCACTAAAGATGTTTTCACAGTGATACATTTGCATAATTTCAATATGTTAGGTTCAGTTGTTGCATAGTTTTACTCTAGTAATAAAGACTTGTTTTTGCTTTCTGATTTCAAACCAGACTTCATCAAAGTACATCAGGACATGAAACAATACATGCACTTATTGAAGTGGAATTAGAGTACAAGATGAGCTGCCAACATAATAAAATTCAGAAGTATTTGATTCAACTGATACTTTTCAGTTAGTGTCTTTACAAACATACTCCCCTTCAAAATTTCATTGACCTTAAAAACAACAAAATGCTTCATAAAGGACACCATCATCACCACAGTGACCATGTCATAATCTATAAGGTCAAAACCGTCAATGGCCACAATAAATAGCCCAAATAATCTCAACTCCCAAACTGAAACCTGCATTGAATTTATTCTACATTCCCAAGTCCAGTCATCCAGCTACAGTTCATTCCCCTCCAACCAATTTACCATCTGTGCATCTCTCCATCTTCTCCATGAAACAGGGAAGGAAACAGTTGTCGCTGTTTGGGTTTTAGGGGCGAAATGATGTCGCTATCCAGCTTTTAGTGGGGCTGATTTATGGAAGGGACATGAATTGTTATAGGCTGACTTATATGTGTGTGTGTGTGAGTGTGTGTGTTTGGGTAGGTGTCAGAGAGGCAGCCTGTGGGATAGGCTAAATAGTCCTATTATTTATCGTCTCAGAGCGGCCTCTCTGAACGGAAGAGCGGCTCTCCAAATTGAAATATAGCTGAGTTTACCCTTCTGATTACCGCAGTAGTTTACTCCCAGAGCCGAAGGAGATCATTAAACAATGGCCGCCACTAGCAACTCAGCACCCCCCGTTATGGCCCAGGATAAATGCTCAGACTGAGACATAGCTAACCCCTGCTGACGGACAATAAGTATCTCTCACAGGCATCATATCCACCCCCCCAAAATTACTCCAGTTGTTTCCTCAACCCAGGCTGGCATCAAAACAGCAATTGTGTCTTGACTGATATGGATTTCTACGAGAAAGATTCATAGTTTTCTAGATGAGAAAAGGCACTCAAAATCCCAGCTAATGGGTGAAGCCATTCTGAGAGTAAACTGGCCAGCTAATGTTGTGACAGGCACTGTAATTGGTTCAAATTCTAACAAGATGATTAAAATATGGATTAATAGTAAATTATGAACAAACACTGAGCACACAAGGGCCTTACTGTTGCTATTACTGTCCAACTGAATTAGCTTAATTGCTGATAATGCACTAAGCCACCGAGACAAGATACTTAACACTGAGTCAGCTAGTAAAGGTCTAAAAATGAAATCATGACATTTTGCTTAGTTATTTCAAAGCTTTTATATCAAATTGTTAGTTGTTAGGTTTTTAGTTTTTTGTCTGCTTAAGGTTGTCAGGGAGAAATATGAGCATCTAAAGAGTTAAGAGAGCCACTGATGGCAAAAGTATCGATGTGAGAAAAATGGGTTATCTCAGTGGAACCACGTCTCATTCTATCCCAGCCATCACCATCACCCAGCATTTCCACAATGACCTTTGCCGGCATGATGTCGGTCGGGGTTGCAGGCTGAGTCCTTCACACGCTGCTGCTCTGATTACTGCAACATCTGTAACATAAACAGTCGAGCAGGACATCAGCACAGCAGACCTAACAGCCATGACAATGAAGTGACAGTGTCAGCTCAAGACAAGATGACAATGATGTTTCTGTCTCAGTGTGTTGATTATGCACTGTACAGTGTGTCTCATAGAGCTAGAGGCGGTTCTGGATAAATGGGGGATGAAGCTCCAGCGTACATCATGGCAGTTTTTTATGTCACAAAATTAAACCTTGACCTGTGATTACTTCTACAATTAATAGGGAACTGCACAAAAACATTTCTGATAGAACCGTGGCACAGTCTGGGTTGTGCTGCAACATGTTGCCCCCAGAGATGTCTGAGGCTTTATTAGAAATTAGTATGTATGTCGGTACACAAGTCAGCCAGGACCGGCTAGAGAATCATCACCAGTAATAATCAGCCTTATTCGATAATAGCAGGATAAGAGAAAAATAGGCTTGCATACTGCTGAAACTGGAGCTAATATGATGAGTTGGCTCTGGAGAGGCATTTTATTGAACCAGTGAATGGAAGGCTGAAGCTTTGTAAAATTAGCAAAATAGTCTTTAAGGCAGTGCTCATGAAGTTCATAAGCGTGAGCTGCGTATGAAACTTTATTTGACACTTCATACAAAGGGTCAGATGATTTATAATAAAAACCATGTTTTTGTTTAACATGCACACACATCCATAAAGAAAAAGAGCAGGTTTGTGCTGTTGAGTGGGTCTACGTCTCTCCCATGTAGGAGGCTGTTTTTGTGGCTGTTGTTGCTGTCTGTCCTAACACATTTACCTTAAGCCATCAGCACTCATTAAATGCCTGCTGGTGCAGGGAAACAAAAGGCTGCCTGGCGAGCCAATATGCGCCTCTGACACGTCAGCCAATCCCCAGACGATCCGCAGAGCCTGGCTGCGCCATGGAATTCTCAAACATATTTTTCTAATTTATGGATGGATAATAAATCAACATTAAGGCTTGGACAACGAGTTATACATCAGAGGGAGATGGCTGCAAACTGGGCCACAATGCAGCAGAGGAAACCAGGCGCACATCTGCACTAAAGTCACACTGTGTATGTGTGTTTGTGTGTGTGTTGTTAGCCTGTGTGTGTGATTATGTGCATATATGTATGTGTCTTTGCTGCCAAACTAAGTTTAATTTCGGCCTCTAAGTTGGTGGAGATGCAAACATTTTTAATGTCACTGCTTAGAGGTGGTGAGTATGAATATTATGAATAGGAAATAAGACCATTAGGATTTACTACTGGAGGGATGGTGCTTTAAATGCTTCATAAAATTTAACACTGTGAAATATGCGCGCGTTTGCATTTTAATGCCTATGAATTGGCCTTTCACTGATGTGGTAGGTCACTGGTTCTATACTGGGCCTATGTGCTATAGCCCTGTATTTAGTAGCCAGGGATTAGGAGGGAAACCCATATCCTAGTGCTGACTGACTGTTGCCTCACTGTCTTCTTTCTTCACTTCAGCAAACATCAATATTCCAAAACAAAATAAGCTTAAAATACTATATATACTTATATATATATATATATATATATATATATATATATATATATATATATACTATATATATATATATATATATATATATATATATATATATATATATATATAATTTTTTTTTTTTTTTAAACATACCTGGCTTGTGTTGTAGAGATTGCTTCAGTATGTTTTGATGTCAGAACTATTGTTTTCCTTCATCTCTCAAAGATTATTCAGATTCCCAGTGACAATATGAAGCCTGAAGTCAGGTCCAATTCAGTCTGGTTATTCCAGCAAAAATAGATATTATTTTAAATTTAGTTTTAATTAATTTTGTTTATGCTGAATGGTAAATTTGACCTCTCTCTGACCTGAAATGTGTACATTCTAAATCAGAATGTCACCTGTTGACATTTTAAGAAAAAATATCCGTATTATTTTATTTTACCTAAACAAAGAAAATGAAATTGAAAGTTGCAAATTGGTAACAGTAAGTTGGTCAATAAGCTACAGTCTGATTCCTTGTTTGTGCCTTTGTTTCAAACTTATATATTAGTTTATTTGAACAGAGAACACAAAACAGAAGCAGAATGTTTTCACTGTAGTTGCAGCTTTGAACTGTGTTTCAGCACCATGGACAGCACAAGCAGCGATCAAGGTTTAAAAGTGAAATTTTAAAAGATGTTGTGATTCAAAATTTTATTATCATGTTTCCCTTGCATTTTTGACATTTTCTCTTTTGCATTCATGTCACCATCACAACACTGATAATTGTTTCTTGTTGCTGACGCTCTCACTCTGTTGTTGATCTCACTCTGTTTAGCGTTTGATGCATCGTGTGGCTAAGCTAGAGCTCCACTCTAAAATTATTAGACCTAATCATTCATTAACCTCCATTAGACTGATAGGAGGGTAAACCTAACGCCTGATTACATTCTCAGTGTGTGTGGGTATGAGTTTGAGTGTCTATGTCTGTGTGTGTGTGTGTGTGTGCATGCTAAATGTGTGGATGTATGTGGGAGTGAAAGATGCACTTTATACGTCTCTCCACACACTGCACGTCTTAATTGTATTGATACACAGTTAAACAGCTTCCATGTTTGTGTGTGTATATGTGCATACATGTGCAGTGGAGAAGGTTTGTCATTCATTAGAGTGGAGCACAATCAGAGCTAAACTAGCCATGGCGGCCTGACTCATTATAAGCTGAAGGTTTATTTAAAACCTCACACTGCCTCATTCCCAATCCACTCACCGCCATATGCATACAGTAATTACACAAGTGAGGAGGAGGAGAAGGTTAGTGAGCTGCTGCTGTGCGTGTGTGTGTAGCTGTGTGTGAGTGAGAGAGAGAGAGAGAGAGAAAGCACGAAAGCCTGTGTATGATTATTTTTCATTCCGTGTTTCGCCTGAGTTCTGCCCCTATAACTGAGGATCTAATCAATCTGCCGGCTATTAAGTTTGTTAATTGATAATGCATACTAATTAGGCCTGGCTCCGTTACCACAGTGATGACGAGAAGGTGATTGTAGGCAGGAGTCCAAATGGACTTTTAAAGCAGGGAGCGTGAGGTTGAAGCCATCAAGCCTGCACGTGTACATGCATATGCCCATGGTGCCCACACACACACACACACACACACACACACACGTATGCAAAAAACGCAATCAGCTTAAAATGTGGGTGAACTGACCTCACTAAGCTGTGTCAACTTATATCGTCACGTACTTTGTACATACTGTATATCCAAAAAAGATTCAAAATATTGTGTACGGGGGTGAGGGGCAAAGTTAAGTGAAAAAGAAATAGGCCTATATAATTGGGCACCATATATATAGGGTTCATTACAAGTTATAAGTAACAAATTGCTTTATTAATGGTCAATAAATATATTGTAGACTTATTTTTAGCTCTTAAATTCCATCGTGGAGTGTAACTTACACTTAACTTGAGTATTTCCATTTCCTGCTGCCTCATACTTCCTCTTACTCGATTATAATTCAGAGGAAAATTGTTTACTTTTTACTTCACTTATTTCATTTATTTAAAAGTTCTAAAATCACACGCAAACCATATGATGAGCTTAAAATGTTATGATGCAGATAACCCTACCAACAGTAGGTTAAAATCAGCTCCATGTCAACCAACAATAACAATAAAATTCTGCTCACACACAAATGCATCAATAATAATAATTATATTATTTAATATAGAATAGAAAAATACTCATAGGGCCCTTTTTTAACATCATGAGTAGTCTAGTTTTATTTCTGATACTTTAAGTAGATCTTAATACTTTCTTACCTTTTACTCAAGTAACATTTTCATATATATATAACAGTAATGTACATAACATTAATTACAAATAGAAAGGATATACACCAACCAGCTTTTGAGTGATCTGTAGTAATAGTAAATTATTCATTTAAAGTCAAAACGAGTTACTGCTTATAAACCCTTTATAAAAAAGTCCCTCATTAGAAAGTGGTACTAAAAGACACTGAATGCAATAAACACACACTACATTTAACCAATTGCATAATCAGTTTGATCAGAAAATTGGAAGATTAATGGCAAGATAATGTAAACGCTGAATAAAGGCTACAAAACAAAAGAATATTACATTATTCTGCAGCCTAATGGAACAAAGATGATCTTAATTGCTGACTTTCTGTATTAATCAAACACATAACAGCTCTGTATTTATGGATGTGTTTGCTTTAATCCCTAGCATGCAGCCTCTCCATTTTTTATTCTTCCTTTTGTGAATTAGATATGAACACACACACAAAGACACATGCACATGCACACATGAACACAAACCATTCATCACCAGCCCGAGACCCTGAATTATTATCTCTGTGGTTCAAGGTCAAGGAGATGCAGCAGGTAAATTGAAGTCTAAGAGGTCAGCGGTGGGTTGATCTCTCTGTTCGGGGGGATAAAGGAAGACTAAGTCTGCTTTTGTTATGACAGTGATGATAGAGACATTTCCCTTGTTCGTCTTTGACAGGCCTTATCTCTCACTCAGCTACGTCGAGCCTCATTCCCTCTGACCTGTGTCACTTCCTGCTGTCCAAAAGGAAGTAGTTCCTTTGGCTCACCTCTGCACACGTTGTCACACAGAATACGCCTGTCATTGCTCCTCAAACGCCACACCACCTTGCTTGACAGTATGTGCGTGTGAGTATTTTCAGTACAGTACATTCAGCAGAGACGGTGACTGTTGTCCGGACTTGTCTGATTGTCTACTGGAAATCTGCTTGGATGTTCCTGTGCAGAGGAGGATATTATCCTCATTAGCTCATGATGAAGAGCTCAGTAGATGGTCATATCACTGATTTATTCTGCCCGCTTTGTCTGTGTGACTGATGGCATTGTACACACAGGCCAATCCCTCATCAAACTATCCAGTCTTTGACAGCTTGGAATTTATAAATGAACCAAACACTTTCAGGACGATTGACTCGACTTCACAAAACACTTTTAATTGAGTCATCTGTGTGTTTTGATTTTCTCTATTTTACATTTTTACTTTTTTCTTAACTTTGTATCTCCACCTCTGAATGCAAATTTCCATCTGAGCCAACCATCTCATGGCTTTGTTAAACCATAAATATGAAAACACATTTCTGCTTTGCTCTCTTCACCCTTCCTCCAACCTCCTATTACTTTCTCTTTGCCTCTTTTTCTCACTGCCTCTCATCACTTTCCCTTGCTCTGTGTTCCTCCAAATGTGCATGTGTTGCATGCTTTGTGTGTGTGTGTATTCACTGAGCACATGGCTGCATGCACTTGTGTGTTTGTTTCTACTGCAAGCACTGCATGCATGTGTGTGCATGTGTGTGCCTGTGTGTGTGTGTGTGGGGGGGGGGGGGGCAGAGCAGCCAGCTGGGTTGGAGGGGTAATAAAGAAGGAGAATCAATAGGCCATGCAGTAGAGCCAAGGTGCTGCCATTTATCACACCGCCTCCCTGACTTCCATCATTCATCATGCCCAATGAGGCAGCAAATAGGAAAATGACTATTTGTATCAAACACATCTGCACTCATCCACTGAGGTATTTTATTCCCATTAACTCAAAGAGTAGAATACGCCAGTTTCAGCTGCTGCTGCTGCTGTTGTTGCTGCTGTGTTTGTGTGTGTGTGTGATTCTATTTGTTCAGGCTTGTAGTTGTAGATTCATTGGGAACACATTCATGGCTGCTGTTGTTTTTTCCCCAGGAAAAAAAAAACAAAAAAAACTCGTGTGTGCTGTGAGCTCTCCAATCCCTGTATCCCTGTTTAGTCTCTATCTCCCCCTCGCTCCCTCTCTCACTTGACCTGCTCCCTACTTTAATCCACATTCCTTCTAGTTTCAGAATCTTCCTCTTTCTGAACCCATGGAGTGATGGTGCGAATAATATCTCACGGCTGTAAGGAGCCATTACATTAAGCTCGCCTTTCATTTTCACCTATAAATTAGCCCCGACACTGGCCTGCCCAGGGGTTGAGGTGTATATCTGTATGTGTGTGTAGCCTGTAGGGCTGTGGGGTGTAGAGGGGTGGACTGTGGTCATTATGGTCTAATATCCCATGAAATGGTGAAATTATTATGCAGCCTATTTTATGAGCTGCCTGTGAATATTAAAGAAGGATATTTTGTGTGATACCCCTCCCATAAATCAGTGTGATTGTGTTTGTTTTTGGCTTGCTTTCTTCCCTCTTAATAAAAACCACAGTTGCAGTAATTCAGGCCGACAGACAAATCTTTCTGTCTTTAAGAACAGTATTCAGATCTACAAATAGCAACTGCTGGCTAATCACTGTTTACATCACCTTTTCATGAACTACAAAAATCAACCATAGCTTTGAGGGAATTTCTTGTATAATCCTGAAATTAAGATGAAAAGAAAAAACACTCTTTTAACATTAAAAACAGAACTGTAGCAATCAGTTGATTGGGCAGAAAATTAATCCACATTTATTTTGATAATCATTTAATCTTTCAGTCATCTATGAAGCAGATATGCATAACATTCTCCAGTTCCAGACTTTCAAAAGTATGATTTGCTGCTTTTCTCTGGTTTATATCATTATCGATTGAATATATTTTGATGTTAAACTGTTGGTTGCACAAAAAAAGACATTTGAAGACACCAATTTGACCTCTGAGAAATGAATTTGATGAGTATATTTCCCATATTATTTGACATCAAACAAATAATAATCAAATGACTGAGGAAAAAAACCAGCAGGTTAATTGATAATTAATATAATCTATAGGTGCACTTCATTTTAAAGCAATAAGCACATGTAAAATGTAAGCACACTTCCACACATTTACAAATGTGTTTACAAAAAGGAAAAAAATGGGTGGGGGGGGGGGAAACAGCTGACAAGCACAAGGCCTGTAGACACAGTCACAAAATTTGGATTGCCTTGGAAAAGTGAGTCTAAGACACAGCCTAAAGACCACAAACACACATATACACACTTGGCGTGGCAAGGTAAGACTATACTAATCTTCATTGCCCTGGCTTTGAAGGAGAGTGTAATGTACCAAGGTCACTTAACACATCTATCTCTCAGACATTCATCAGTGCTCTTAGCGTCCCTCTTTTACTGCTTTCTGATATACGGCTCTCAGTGGGCTAAAGCCCTTACATGAAGAGGACACACACTCCACCACCACCATTATCAGGTGGCTCCTTCATGTAATATTGTATCACACGTGAAAAGGTGAGGTATCTTAGGTTTGGCCTCTTGAACTAATTTTGTAAATTTACATTAACTTTAGAAACAATGAATTTTCTAATAATGCTAATGTGTGTGAACAGGGTATTTCCTCTTTCTGTAGAGCTTATTATATTTAATATTTGATATGCTAGAGGTGGGCTGTGTAAGAGGCAACTAGGGTTAACATCATTACCTACTCACAGGCTCATAATCATTACTGATTGGACAAATTTCTAAAATTACCTTCTTTATTACCAATTACATAGAACACTTAGCTTTCTCAATATCAATCAGCACACTGTGATAATGCATAATTAAGTCTCACAGACCAATCTGGATGAATTATCTAATATAAACCTAATGACAAAATCAAAGGCTTCTTAATAAAACCCATACAGGCGTATTGTTTGTTAACTGATGGAAAATGAAAAAGATAACCACAGCTCTTCTGCCCATGTTTAATAAATCAGCAAATAGAGGCATAAAGCAAATGCCATTACACAGCTTTCATCACAAATGTATATTCCTATACATCCCACTGCAGTGATGTTGTGCTTTTATTTGTTGAGGCTAACATCAATCAAAATAATATTAACCATTTTTTTTTCATACCAATGTATTTATAACGGGAGGACTCCTGCAACATTTCCTGCAGACTTACTGTAAAGCTCCCGCGTTCACCCTGAGCGCGTCTGGAGCGCACGTGGAGACGTGACCGTGCCCTGCGCGCCCCCGCCCCCGCCCCCCTCTGCTTCCTCTGGGAGCTGAGGCAAAGTCACCGACCGCAAGGGGGGATGGCTTTCAGATTCATAAAATTCATAGAATTCTTCACAAATGGATGAACACAATTTCCTCCCAATTTCCTCATTATGCAAATATGCAAAATATCAAATCTAGACCAATTAGGGACAGCCACAGCTTCAAATTTACCGGTTTAAGCCGTAATTGCAGAAACCCTCAAATAATTACGCAGCTAATTGGGAATATTTGTGACAGATACAACAAATTCTCCCCACAAATTACATTTCATCCGAGGAACCACCGCGCCCCAGTGAAATCCTATCGAGGTCTAATTTCTCTTACATAATGAAAGGAACTGAAAACTTGTTATCACATTTGAGCACTACGCTGCTTTGTAATGTGGAATGATCAAATAAATTAAGCCGAAATTCATACATATTTCTCTAATCTCTTTCAAAGGCACTTTATTTGTATAGGAAATAACTCCGGGTCGTTCTAATATGAGCCATAATAGGCAGTTAGAGCGCAAGGGGAACCCAGGAGAGGCAGGGTGCATACAGGACGTTGGCATTTCCTAATGCACGAGGGAGAATCGCGCAGTCACCTTCAAAACTTCAGCGGCTTCACAGGCTGGAAAGGTTTACTGGAGCTGTCTGCCTCCACAGAGCTCTGGTTTGTCTTCCGTCTCTCCGGGATGTATCACTTCCTCACAGGTGACCCTAGTCAAGGTCACAAGGCCGCCTGTGGACGACGCACACACATTCGCACGTTCATACACACGCGTACACACGCACGTCAATACACACGTCACGTACACGGTCCATAAACGCCTGGCGCTGAGATGGAGCTGGTCTATGTAAACAGGCAGTGCGCCGGCGGAGCGTAACTGCGCCTATTTGTCAGAAAGCCTCATAAATATGATCGCTCTTGATATCTCCATTTCTCCGTCCCTCCGGATATTTTACAAATGGAGGAGCACAGACACAGAGAGAAAACGCTCCAATGTTTGCTTTGCAATTTATTTAGGAAAAATGTTAGAAATAAATAAAAAGAAATATAAGCAAATAGGCTACAATATGTTTCAAATATGCACGACTTATTTCTGCAGGTTTGGATTTGTCAATTAAAACGACAAGAGAGTAATAACATTTTAAAACACTTGTTTAATCAAATGTGTGTTAGTTTTTTTTAAATTAGATTACATTCACAGGATGTGGTCTAATTTCAGATTTCCCAGTAGTCGCTTCATTTTGCGAGTGATTGCAGTTAAATAAGACGATAAATAAGGAGATTCAAATACAGTATCGTTTATAACAACAACCACCAAGGTTCATCAGTCATATCTCTTAAATTTACAGGATCCACTTTGTTGCAAGTGTAATCACTTTGTCAGCCAATGATTCCAGATGTCTCCCAACCTTTAAAAAGTGCCATGATTTCTCTCCGGTTTGTGCTATCAATCATTGTGTTAGAAGTTGTCACTTTTGTGGGCTGGTGGATATCTTATTTTGTTGGGGGGGGGGGTCGTCCCCTCTTCAGTTATGTGATAATAAAAACTAGCTTTCAATCTGAAATGAAGGCTATGCTTACACATCACCAGCGCTGTTTATTTATACAAAAAGAAAACAAGACTGTGCGTCTGAGTGAGTGCTTTGTTCATATACTGTGTGTAAATCCACGCAGGGTGTGATTGATGAAAGGACAAAATGTTGGCACCAGGGACGGGAAGTGGACCCGGCCGGGGGAAGACTGAGGTGTGCTCTGTTTCTGTCACATGGAAAAACCCAATTCATCCCTCCATCCTTCCCTCACCTCCCCGCACATTCCCACGGCACCGCAGTCAATTTCAGTCTGTTTGTATGAGTAATCAGTTGACCTCTCTCTCTCTCTCTCTCTCTCTCTCTCTCTCTCTCTCTCTCTCTCTCTCTCCTCTACACACACAAACACTCACACCTCAGGCAGACCCGTTTATGCTGTGATTTTCTGGACACGACCGTCACTGACACCGGATAGATGAGGCTAATCTCAGCTGCAGGCAGACTGTCAGACAGCTTTGCTGAGGCTCTGGGTGTAAAATGGCGATCGGCTGCCCTGTGCTGTTTGGTTTCACTCTCTCTACCTCTCCCTTTATTTCTCTCTGTCTGTCCATCATACACTGAATGACCAGAAAAATAGAAACACCTGTGCGATGGCATGCAATCAATTCTCAAAATCTCGAGTTATTGTTGAAACTACTACATTTCAAAGTCTCTCTCTGTGCCGGACTGCATCATGTTAAAGTTTACTCCAGTGATTCATACCTTTAGACCTGTGTGTAGCAAAATCATTACAAACTTACGTAATGAAATGTTATGAAATCCAACATAACACAAATCACCACTTAAATCAACACGTGTTACACCGTGTCAACAACAATCAAGAATTACAGCTAACACAAATGTAAATGATTTGTTACTGCGTTACATTTTACTGGAGTTTCTATTTTTCTGACCACTCGCACAAGTGTGTATATGCAACAGCTCTGCTCGTGCATATGTGGGAAAGCAGGCTACGTCATCTGATGTGTAGAAGCACGTGTATGTGTGTGCGCACGCACGGCTACGTGTGCGTATGCGTGTGAGACTGTGTATGTGTGTGTGCGTCATCTCTAATGCCCTGTTAATTGCCTGACAGTGTTCCCACACACACCTCTACTAATGTTCCGCTTGCTATTCAGTCTGCGGCCTGCCTTCCTCCTGCCTCTCATCCTCCCTCTCCCTTCGGTACGGATTGTTCCGTTACAATAGCAGCCTCGTCCGCTAATTGGCTTACCTCACCAGAATTGTGATCAGGTTCTCGTAAAGTATGGACACAATAATTGCCAGAATTTGTTTAGATTTAAGCAGAAATACAAACGCATATAGTTGGTGGGTTACGGGCCCCGCGTTTGAGTTACCTGCGTGAACTCTGGCGTCCACAGCTTCAGCACCTTGGACAGCGCCCGAGGGCTCAGCTCAGGTGGTGCTGAAGGAAACCCGAGTCCCTCACACCTTCTCCCGCTAACAAACAAAAAGCTCAGTGTCTTCTAGTTTTCTTTAATCACGACAATTAGACCCAATATTTTTCCCCCGGACCCCGACAGACGTTGCTTGTAAGTCTCTCTTCTCTCTGAGCGTGCCGCCACTCTCATTACACACGCTGATTAAAGCATAGATTAGCCAGCAGTGGCCCTGTGCGCTCCTCACCAGCAGCTCGCTCAATATCAATTAGAGGCTGCGCCAAAAGCAGCATGTCCACCGGTGGCCCTCCGTCTCCTGCTTCCAGCCTGTACTCACAGCACTGGCAGTCCGCTGCTTTAAAAATAGTGCCCTAATAATAAAAAAGAAAGAAAGAAAAATCGAGCAGACCAGAAGCTTGGCACCGGGGGTAACAATCATCAATCGTGAGGGAGAAATGAGAAAGGACAGTTAAGGCAGTGTTCATCAGATGGTACTTTAGCTACTCCCAATAACACGTAACCCAATCTTAAACTCATACGAGGCCCGCAGGGTGATATTTTTAATCGTGCCCAGGCTCTCGCACCTCAAGAGGCGAAATAAAGGAAAAGTCACTTAGGCCTATTAGTCAAGGCAGCGCAGCCTACCTCTGCGGAGTTCATTTTGGAAATAATGAATAGTATGTGGATACGGAATGAAAAGCCTTTCAACCCAGCATCAGTAGGTCGTTCCGGCTTAGGGAGAATTAATTCACATTTCTCCTCTTCTCTGACCCCCCTTGCCTCCATAGAAATGAGGCTAATGGCGGCTGATTTCATTTACTGACCACATTAGTGAAGATATTTCTGTCTAACCTTATTGATTCCATATCTTGCACCACACCAGTCATCCTATATTTTTTGAGGAGTTAGTCGTGTTTGGGTATAATTGGTCCACTCACTTCAATTAGGCTTAAATGACATTTAAAGTTTCTTTATTTTTGTAGCACTGGCTACAATGGGAAACAATTATCTAGTTGCCTGTAAGACAGTAAACTGTTGAATTGTCTTATTTGTTTACAGAGTTAATATAAGATCCTTGCCTTTCCAGTAGTTTATCAATGATGAAATGTGTTATCAGATAACGGTTATTCAGTGCCTAGTTTGGATCATATATATATATATATATATATATGTGTGTGTGTGTGTGTGTGTGTGTGTGTGTGTGTGTGTGTGTGCATTTTGATTGCTGAATATTGATATTTCAGTCTATAGCATTTCATGCTTATCACAGAATTTGTGACTTACTAAATTTTTAAGGGTCACTGTGTGAAATTCTCAAATATAATTGACTGTCATGCAACAACAGAAGCACTGATTGGCTTTTTATAGAGAAAACCTCCAACGTTCCCGACCTATTTATCCACAATAACCATGTAGTAAATACAGTGCTGCCCCCACCCCCCACTCCTGCACAACCTTCGGTGTCCACTAACAGACAGCCTGTCCAATTAAAAGTGGCCATCGATTATAGATAGCTGCCTGCTGGCATATGAGGGAGACAATGTTGGATGCTATGCCACTGCCAATACAGGCCACAGTTAGCCACGCGCTAACCAGAGCTGACACCAGCATATTAGATCTGGACTGGGTTAATTCACCTGCAGTTGGCCCCTGTGTTGGCTCCATAGCGCGGCGGTTTACCTGCCCAGTCTAAATGCTGATCATTAAGTTGCTTCCAGCAGCCATGATTGGTGCAGAGGGGCTCATATCGTTGATTAAAAAGGAAGGCTGATATCGCAGTTATTTCAGCTCCTTCCTGTCTCCCACCGGGGTCAGGCTGGAGAGGGCTAACGTAAGACGCATTTAATATGGAATCAGTTTAGTTCACTGAGCAGTATACGGAACAATATTTCATGCTACTCTTTCTACATGGATTTTATTTAATGGCATTTTGGTTTATTTTTAAAATACACTTTCAGGCCGTGCAATCGTGTCACACACCTTTCTGATAAAATTATAAATAAAAAACTAAAAAGATCACTTTTACTTAATAGCGCGAGGCTGTGAGAAAATGACGGCACTAATTAGTATGTCTGTGTGGAAATAGGCCCGTAGCTCACAGTTATCCCTTGTTATTGTGTGTGAAAGCCTCTGAACCTAATTCCAATTTTTCCCTCTCCTATTTTCCAGCAAGCTGCTTTTCCATTAACTTTGGGAAAACACGGTGGCAGGTCCATTTAAAAAAAAAAAAAAAAAAAAGCCCGTGCTCCACCCTTCCCATAAACGCCTTCGGCTTCAGGAAAATAAGAAATTAAGCGCAGGGCCCATTTCATCATCAGCCCCTGTCTGCAAACCCCTTTTCAAAAAAAAAAAAAAAAAAACAACAGACACGGCATCCTCTGGTGGAACTCCCGGAGGGCGGGACAGGGGAGCTTTACCTTAGCATATGTTAACTATTACAAGATGTCTTGATGGAACACAACGAAATGACTGGTAATTGACATAAAATATGACAAAGTGTTTGAGTCTTTCTGAGGAAAGCGTCGCGTATTACGGCGTATCAGCTCCGTAATGTGACTGATTAATGAAAGATCGGCCTCGCACTCACTCAGATGATTCTGTGAAAAATGAGTTTTGTGTTGTCATTCCGACAAGCCGGCAACCACGGCCGGAAAAGACTATTAGCCGGAATCATTATCAATAGCCATATTTTCAAACTCTATTATGGCAATCAGGCTAGAATTTATTCAATAGATTTAGTTCATTTGGTTGTAATTGATAAATAATCAAAATTTATCAATGTACTTGCACACATTTCACTAACAATCAGGGAAAACTGCCCCATTTACCAGCTGACTTGGTCCAAATTAGAGCTAAATTGATGATCAATTAATCTTGGGAGGGGTAGTGCGCCGTGTTTAGCAGAGAAGCAGCAGAAATGTGGCGGAGTGGAGGGGGGGCGAAAGAGAGGGAGAGAGAGAGAGAGAGGGGGGAGGAGACGAGGAGAGGATGATAAAGAGAATGGATGGATGGGAAAGTGTGGGGATTTGTGAAGTGAGAGACGAGCTGAACTGGCTGGGTTAGTAAACGCACTGGAAAACACGAGGAAGCTGCGAGGTGTGATGGGCGGCGACAACAGCAATACAACAAGTGTGTGTGTGCGCGTGTGTGCGTGTGCGTGCTTTCGCCTTTTATTTTATAGGTTTTACTGCATTGCCTTCACAGCGTCCCTATCATCACACAATCAGCCGGAGCTCATCTTTGGGATGTGCGTTTACATGCACATGTACCATATCTCTCCCTCTCTCTTTCTACAGTATATTGGCCCTCCTGTGTATGTATGTGTGTGTGTGTGTATGCGTGTGTGCGTGTGCCTATATAAGCCTCAGAGTGAGTGAGCCACACACTTCAAGTATCAGGTAGATCAAGTTCGGCAAGTCAGAGTGAGCAAGGTCAAAGAGACTGATCCCATTTATTCTTTAATTTGCTGAGGCATTAAATTGCATGATGTGGCTTTGCTGCAGTCTGATAATTACCAGCACATGTTTCTAATTTCAAGCTACTCAGGAACACTACTGACCCAAGTCCTCCCCTTTATCTGGTATTTTAGGAGCATGAGTGTGTGTGAGGATATATGTGCGGTACATGTGTTTGCCACAAGAATAATCACAAGTTATTCTCACCATCTGCAACTATTAAATCACAAACAGTGATGTTTTACTTTATCGAATTCCCTCTAACAAAGCATCTTTGGTATTGTTGTGTGAATAAAAGCTTTCATACCTCTTTAAATATTACATTACCATTGGTTATAACCTGTTTTAAGCCACCATCACCTTTACTCTCACAGGTTAAAATGACTAAAACTGGAGTTGTTGTCAGGCTGCAGTGTAAAAGAGGGTTCAGTGTGTCTGAGGCTCACTGGCACCTGTAATGTAAGACACTCATTACCTTCAATGATGCATTACAGCTTCCTAATGATGGAGCCACAGTAATGGACCTAACTAATGACCGGACTTAAGAAAGAACATATTCTAATAGCTGGAGCAGAACTGGAGGGAAAGTCAAGGTGTCTGGGAGGAGAAGGAATTACATCTGTGGACAGCTGGAGGAGCCTAATTGACAGAGGTCAGGCTGTAAATACAAAAGATTACAGGCTATGCTTAATGCTCTAACCTTGTTAGTTAAATATTTTGCTTCTGTTTTAAATGTGATTAAGTTAAGATACGATTAATTAAAAAAATTAGAGTATTTATGCATAGAAATTAAATTAACACAGAGAAAAAGCACATTCAAGCGACACTGCTTTACACGGCTGCCAGCGGTGAGAAATAATGAAAACATACAGGGCTCGTGATCAAGTGGAATCAAGCTTTTATCAGAGTTGTGCTGCAAACCTCTCAGCCAATAAACTGTCAAAACAGATTTCAAAGAAGATTTATTTTGCTGTTGTCCCTAAACCCTTGTATTTCCAAAATGTCCGTTTTCAGAAAGAGGGGAAAACGGTTTTAATTTCAAATTGATCACCACATTTTTACATGGATTTTAAAGGGGGTAGAAATGTGTTAATCCACAAATCATTTTATTAAGAAATAAATTATCTTAATTGGATTTTTTGGCACAATATATATTGGCAGGTCCACCTCCTTTGAGTTTTAGTGGATGATATGTGATAACTTATACACTGTAGGCATCCATAATTTGTACATGCATGTTTACTGTTGTGATTGTAAGCCACCAGCAGCTCCACTAGCCTTCTCTCTTTGGGACTTGCAGTGACTCTATGTGTGATGTTTAGGGCCGCCACCTTTTAGTCAATTAGGCAACTAATCAGACGTTAAAGCCTCTTAGTCAATCAAGGGAATTTTAGCTGAGTGGTCAATATTTATGGTCTCTTTGTGGAGAGCAAGCTGTTCATTAAATCATCACAACATGGCACAGTTTTATTAAGCACTTAGTTTTAAGAGGCATTTTTTTTTAACATTCACCTGCAGAGGGGTAATAATACTGAGGACACAATTTGACTGTTTTTTAATGAAACATTTCCAGCTGATGGATTGAAGAAAGCAGAACAACCAGAACCATCCTGGTTCTGTTGAGAGCCTAAGTGCAGTCGTGTGTTTCTGATGTGTAGGGTAGTAGTGAAGTTAAAGTTGAGGCTTTTGGAGGCGTTATTGGCTTAACAGCAAACAAACCACCTAATTCTCCTCCAAAAACCTCAGTACCAATGAGGCCAGTATAACATAGTTTGGAAAGTGACTCAGTGTATTCATGAATGTACTTTTCCTCTGGGATATTGAACTCACTAAACTTGTTGAAACATTCCACCTTTACGTTTAATTTTGACTAGCATGATATGCTGAACTTAATGTTGATGAACCACGTAACCTGAGGCCGTTCACACAGTCTGTGTCTGTTAATTACAGACGATCCCAGCATCCTAAGAATAGACGACCTGAGCATGAGGTCAACTTTTGACAGCAGAAGTAATGAGACATTTTTAAAGCTGTTGAGACAAAACACCATTGTCTTAATGGCACCTATTGTCACTTTCATTGCTGTTTTAATAACCCCCCACCAAACTACCACCAACCACACACACACACACACACACACACACACACACGCACGCACGCACGTACGCACGTACTCCCTCTCGCCGCCACCACACCACCCTCTCCGTGACACACGCCTCTTCTTCCTCATTAAGGAAATCGCTCTTCTTTGCTGATTATTTTATTTGAAGCCGTGATTACCGCTCTGTGCACCAGATCACGCAGTAACGGAGACCAGGCGGAGGGCAGCGGGCCTAATTGGGGCATGAGATGCGCGGGGTGTTGCAGCCAGGCTGGGTGGCCGAAGAGGGAAGCCTCTAATGGGTTTGCCTGTCTGCGGCTCTCCACCCTCGCGTCTCTCTGCATCTCGGATGCAACGTACCTATTGGTCCGCTCCTTATTCCTCCGACTGTCATCAAACCACCTGCACAAAACTACAGTGTGATTTGTTAGAGAGTCGTTTCTGCAGATGGAAAATCGATTTTCCTTTTAGATTTCTATAACTGAGTGAATGCAGATGCCTACGAGGCGAAGCAATAGGCCTGAACATAAGAAACAACCAGTTCGCCTACTGGTCCATGTTACAATTTGGTTGTGGTGTAAAGGATCTCATCCCTGCGTCTGCCTTGTGTTACTTGTATTATTCTAACCTGTTCTGCAAAGGCCCATATGAGCAATGGATTTAACGCAGTTTGATTGCTAAAAAAGCGCGGAGAGGGTGGACACGGAATTCTTGATCTTTGAAATTGCTCTACAAAATTGCATTTGTTTTTGGTGCGCTTCCATTAAAAGTGTCTCCTCGCGTGTAAACAGCCGTTCCGCACTCAGATGCGCCGCATTAACCCGGGAGGATTGTATGTGAGTGTGTTTTTACTGGGGAAGATTGATGTGGTCCAGTTAGGGAGGCTGAGTGAGACATAGACCCATTTCAAGTGGGTTCCTCTTATTACAGCAATAAGTTACAGGCTGAGGATCGGACAGCTGAGGGGATATCTGCTATCCGGGCTGTTTTCGCTGCAACGCATCACGACATCAATATTTATCAGGCAGTGGGCTAAAATAACTACAACCTTTTGATTTTGACACGTGGCTTAACTTATGTAAACAGGACGTCCATATGAATAATTCTGAATGAAGCTTTCTGTTTTAAAATCATAGCTACCAATCTAATATTATTATTATTATTATTATTACTGTTATTATTAATAGTAGTATTAGTAGTAGTAGTATATCTTAAATCAAGATCTTATTATTTTCTGTTTATCTTTCTACAGGAAAAAAAACAGAAATAAAAAAAATATTTATTATTATTATCATTATTACAATAATGATAATAATAATTGCATTCGTATTTGGTATGCTCATTAATTTTTTTAATTAACATTTTTTAAATAAAATTAGTCCCAGATAACTTGAATAATGGCATCAAGATAATCCTGAATTTGAATTAAATGAATGTAATTTATTATTACATTTACTTAATTCGAAATTTATTAGATAGTATCACACATTTTTCATTTATGAATGCACACTTTGTGGAACAAAAGCTAATAGCCTGATGTAGCTAAAATTAAAATGATCTACGACCCTCATGGTCTGAGTTCATTTCTAAAATTTAGATTTTAAAAATGTTACATGGATTGTCTTCTTGCTCACAGTAACTGGAAATCAAACAACTTTCCAGAGCATACAGACCGTGTCTCCTGCCTCAAGCCCTTCACAAACGCAATGGTTGGCCTTACAACTCCCAACACAGACGGTCCCTCTCCTCTCTCCTTGTCTACAAGTCTGAATCAAACGAATCGAGCCTTCTGTTTCTGCTGCTGCTGATTGCTTATCCTGAACCTTCGGGAGCTGGTCACAGCTTTCCTCATCTCAGTGGACCATGCACCAGTCCATTTCCTTAAGTTTTCACGCTGTGCCACATATAGGCTACTTCCCTGCGTCCCGGCAGATTGCGGTGGAGGAGCATAAAAGATGAGCTGCCTCCATGTGGCGCAGGAGGAGAGACGGGAGTCCTCGCTCGGACGCTTCCTTTGTGCGGCTGCAAAGAAACCCATTTAGTCCCAGGCGGTGGTCTATTCACCAGGCTCACCCTGACATCTGCCAAGAGCCCTCTCTAACCAGCACTGTCTGGAGAAGTAAGAGCGCAGATCAATGACTGTCCTGTTAATTGTATAATAGACCTACTTATGGACCACTGCTAAAGGGGCACAATCGTTTAGGGTCTACCACGTCTGATTTTGTTTGAACCAAACAGGCCTAAATACCTTTAATTGCGCCCGTGCTGATGAAAAGTCGATGTGAGTTAAAGCGGCCGATCACTAACAGAGCTTAAATCCATCTGTACTCGTTTATTTATTTATTTCCTCGATTTGTTTCCACAAATCACCTGCCATGGGGGAATGGGAGCGATATTCGTTTTGTTTGTGATCCAAGGACGGGGAGGGAAGTGGGGCTCTGAGGTGCTGAGAAGAGGCCTGGCATTATAAGGCTTCCCATCGCCTACATTTTTTTTCTTTGATGACCAAAGCCCACACTGTGAACTGTACAGAACACACCCAACCTACTATTCTTCTCAATAGTAAAACCATTTAAAAAAAAAAAATACACAAAGACTGTTTAAATTGAAGGATTATTTCGTCAATTTGGGAAATGAATCCCCCCCTTTCTGAAACAGGGTTACTCTTTGTAAACAGGTTTATTGACGTTTGAAAACAGAGATTTGGATATGGATAATTATTTAATGATGATACATTTTCTGGCTCAAATAGACATAAGCTCCCCGAGCAAAATAAAACAAGCCTTTGCATGAGCTCACCTCCGGTATTTTACATGTGTATCTCTCCGAACGGGAGTCCTGTCATGGCACAGGCTATATGAGATTAAACAAACACATTAAGATGTTTAACGTGGAATAATTTGAGCATGAAAAGCTAATAAATCAGAGGACGGAATGGCAGAGGATTGAATTGAATTGTAGTGGTTTCGTGCGCGTTTGGGTCTGTGCGCGCGCGTGCCTGCGTGCGTGCGTGCGTATTTGTGGAGAGGGAGAGAGAGAGAAGAGAAAAAAAGGAAAAAAAAGAGGGAGGGAGTCACGTCGCTGACATTTCCAAGCTCCCGCTCTGATTGGCTCTTATTTGAGGAAGCTCACGGGTTCTTTCAACTAATAAGCGCCTCCCCATCGCTCTAAAGTACATTATAATGCAAGGGACCTCCTTTTTTAACCACAAACCGAATTTTCGTTCATTTAGACGATATATACTTTTTAAATTGTTCCAAAGTTGTAGGATTTTTTTGGAGCGCATTTCGCCCTGGAGCGGTACGCGATGCTCTCTCACGCCGACCTCCTGGATGCTCGGCTCGGTGAGTTATCATCACTAAACTCCGGCCCTAAACTCCAGTGTAAGATTTCAACTTCTTGTTTAACCTTTTGAAGTGATAAATAGACTGTGTAGTTAATTGTGTTAACAGCTAAGTGGTTTATCGTTGGTAGAAGCATTTCTTTACAGTTATTTATCAGGAATGATCTGACAGTAAAAATTACGGTATAAAATTATGACTCTAGCTTTATTGTCTTCATTGTTACATGTCTGTAAATTAATCCACTGCTTTTCTCAAACAAAGACGCTCATTTAAAGATGCTACGCTTTAAGATTCGCCGTGTATTTACTCTAAGCCTCTCTCCTCCTCATCCTCTCAGGGATGAAGGATGCTGCAGAGTTACTCGGACACCGAGAGGCTCTCAAGTGCCGGCTGGGAGGTGGGGTGCCAGACCAGGGGCATCCGGGAGACATGGCCCCTGGTTCAGACTCAGTAGAGGGGACCACCCTCCTGCCGGGCGAAGACATCGCCACTGTGGGATCCAACTCCGCCGGCATGCCCGTGAACGGGAAGGAGCAGGAGAAGCAGCAGCAGCAACCGCAGCAGAGCTCCGGTCAGTCCGCCAGCCAGCAGAAACAGAAACGGCACCGGACGCGCTTCACCCCGGCGCAGCTCAACGAGCTGGAGCGCAGCTTCGCCAAAACCCACTACCCTGACATCTTCATGAGGGAAGAACTGGCGCTGAGGATCGGCCTCACTGAGTCCAGAGTTCAGGTAAACACTTGTGCAGCGTTGATTCAGATTGCAAACACTGGCGTGATATGTCAGGGTGTGGCTTTGCGTCCACATTTGGTCTTATAGGGTTTTTCAGCGCGATGCAAACGTCCAAAAATCATCATTTAAATCCACCCAGGAAGGCAGTGAGGAAAAAATGCCTCAATTCATATCAGAAATGGATTCAGGACCAATGTCCCCCCTGGGCGTTTGTAAAATATAGTTTGGTCCTCTCTGCAATTAGTAAATTTTCATTTACCATAATGTATTTTCAGTTATTTGTCAGTGGTGTCCTCAGGAATTCTTTGGCGACTATGTTTTAAGTTTTGGGTGCAAATACCTAGAAAGTCAAAGCTAAAACCAGTGGACTGACTCCACTGATGCAGCCTAAGTTACCTCAACCTATAACTTAACGTGTACTGTTGTGTAGATTGTCATTAATGTAATAGAGTCACTTATATTTAAAGTTTCTCTTTTTTAGGTTCATATATAAAACGATACTACACCCTGCCTTAAATGAAGAAGCACTGTGCATAAAAAGATGAAGGGTAGATGCGCTGTGTTCTGATATTCTAGTAGCAATTGTTTTAGAAAATATACCGGTTCAAGCCTATTTTAATTAAATTATGTAATTACAATATTCCATGATTTGTTCAAGTTTAGCCTGATAGTAAGAGGCAGTATCGAATATACAAATCCTCTGTCCAAGGTGCTGAAACACTTCCCATCTGCGGACAGCGAGCAGGAACTCGGTGCTCATAGAGTCAGAAATATGAAATATTGAAATTGGAGTTGTGATCGTTGTTCGTTTCTTCCTTTACATTTGCCTGATTTTTTAAAAACTTGTTTCGTGCAGTTTTGAAATTTGGACCTACAACAATTGCACAGAATGACATAGGTGGGATTAAGGTTTTGATAATTATCATTAAAAATTACAAATATAGGGAGTTAAGCTGGACAAAAAAAAAACAAACTGCCCAAGTACGTCTTCAGGAATTTACAAAATATGACTCTCCTTTTTCACAACATTATCAAGATGGGAGTGTGTGACACTTTTTTTTAAACATAGCTTTGCTCATAGTGATGACATCAGTTAAAATCATCATAAAAAAATAATTATTTGTATTGAAACTGAACATGAAATAACTTTTTAACAATTCATACTGGTTAATACATACAGTGCTTGTTTTTGAACAAGCATGCAGGACAATACCAGGCTCTAATAAACCAAACACATTATCAACCAGTTTCAGTCTTATTTATAACAGTGAACGGGTTATTAACCAGTGATGTGAAATTCATGCAAATTATCCCACTGAAAGCAATAAAAGCTCTACAATCATTAGTCACCTTAATAATCAATTCTTTATTCCATCCAGTGCAGGATCCCAGCCGCTCAGTGCAGCTCGGCTCCTGCTGGCTGTTGGTAAACATTAGTGCAGGCCGTGCAGGTGCAGGCTTCAGTGGGCGTGTTGGTCCGCGTGCGTGCCTCCGCAGCCTCTCCCTTTAAAATGCTCTATCAGCGACGTCTTAATAGGACTCAAGAATATATTGTACTTTTTTAATGGAATGAGAAATTGCATTTTCTTTCCCCCCGAGTGTAATGGGTTTGGGCGACGTTTCACGGATGGCTGAGCGGAATGAGAGCGAGATTTCACTTTTTAATACGAAGGCATCGACTCACAGCCTCGCGCGCGCATTAATCACACCCGAGGATGATGAAATCTTTATAAAGCTCGATTGGGACGCGCGTGCGTTTTTTTTTTTTTTTTTTTTTTTTTTTTTAAAAGCAGTGAATGTGGGTTGGTGTGTATGTGATTCTCACTATCTCGAGCGCGCGTGTGTGGATGGGCAGATTTTATTTTCACGTAGATTGTGTACAGTAATGCGGGCCATTTGTATTTAGGTCCACACAATATTTAGGGCAATTTTCAGTTAATCTGTTTGTAAATAAGATGTTAGAAAGATAAATTGTTCGGCCCACTGCTGCGGAACGCCAATAATAAAACCCCCTGTGATTGCTACGTTTTTACACAAAGCGCTTTCTATGGGCCGTATTGTGCTTTATTCACAATGAAATTCCAAACCCATGATAAACACATGACACGTGAAACACATGATAATATGTAGACAGCAGCCGAATGGTTAGTATTGATTAAAAAAACTTCTTTTGAGAGGCTTCTCTTGTTATGTGTGTTAATTTCAGATTGTAAATTTTAGGGATTACATCAATGGGTTTTTGGTCAGAAACCCATCAAAGCTCGGCCTATTCGGATAGTGCAGTGAGCCAGTTAAAGAAGGTCTACATTAACTTCCTGTTAATTAATTTTACTCCAGCACAGCAGGTCAGACAATAAAGGGTTCGATTCAAACCAGGCCCCAGGGCTGCTAGAGAATTTGTGTTGCTCAAGGACACTGCTGCTATGGCATAGAATAAAGAATAATATATAGCTTTTCTGCCTGTACAAATATGATAAAGACCCATATGTCCTCTTACAGCCCTAAAGCTTGTCTGAGGTGTGGCAGGATTTTAGTCAGATTATCGTGCGTAAAAGTAGGCTGTTTTTCTCCAGTGGTTACACTAACACATACTGTAGGGACATGCTTCCAGTATCCACCTTGCTGCCCATGTGATGATGTAATATAACCTGACGCTGCCGCAGACATATGGTCGTCAGTCTGTCATTCAGATGGCTCATGGTCCTGTTTCCCTGCGTGCAGGTTTGGTTTCAGAACAGACGCGCTAAGTGGAAGAAAAGGAAGAAGACCACCAATGTTTTCCGCGCCCCGGGGACGCTGCTCCCAACACCGGGCCTGCCACAGTTCTCTGCCGCGGCCGCCATGGAGAACAGCCTGTGCTCTTTCCACGCCAACGACTCTCGCTGGGCCACGGGGATGCCGGGGGTCTCCCAGCTGCAGCTGCCGCCCGCCCTGGGTCGCCAGCCGGGCATGGCAGCAGTCTCTGTCACAGTGCAGCCTGGGCCCGGGCCCGCCACCAAACTCCATGGGTCTCTCCAACGGCCTGTCATCCAACGGCTCCGGTCTGCAGTCCCACCTCTACCAGACGCCTTTCCCCGGAATGTCGGCCTCTCTCTCCGGCCCCACGAACGTATCGGGCTCCCCGCAGCTGTGTAGTTCCCCGGACAGTGACATGTGGAGAGGGACAAGCATCGCGTCACTGCGGCGCAAAGCGCTGGAGCACACAGTGTCCATGAGTTTCACTTAGTGACTTTTTCCAAAAACAACCTGCCACTGCACCCCCTCTCCTCCTAAGTCCCCCCTCCCAGCCCCATCCTGCGGCTCTTTTTTCTGTTTTTATTTTCTGCTATTTAGATCAACACGAGAGAACGAGCGAGCTAATCAGGCCTGAAATGTGAGAAAATGGAGACTGTGTGTCACTTCATCTAGACATAATGACAAAAAGAAAAGGACAACACTGATGGACAAATGGAGGAAAAAAATAATAACTTGGGTTTGGGGTTATTTATCTTGTTAATTCAAAAGGATTTTATCGACTATTGATGATAAATACTATTGTAATGATCTCTAGACTATAGGCCCTAATTACTGAGAGCCAAACAATCGTCGTATTTACGTTTTCATTGAGTGTGTCTTTACGCACACATGTTAATGTGTTCAGGTGAAGTTGTGTTATGTCAAACGGTTATTTATAAGATTGGGTATACATTTTGGTAACAGCCTACCACACACGCACCATACTGTAGGTGGGCCTATTGAACTGAGTCTCAGGCATGCACCGTGCATGTGGATTTAAACGCTTGGATAATTTAAGGAGAAAATGGTTCCCACTCAGATCGAACAGGTACTTTTCGAGGCGACCTCTGTCTCGTCTGCATGAGACGGGAGCACAAATCTAAAGAGGAGAAGAAAAAAAATACAATGATCTCTCAGTAGGCCTACTCTGTTTTAGGATGTTTTGTGTAGATAAAACATTCTTGCTATGTACCCGCTGGTCTTTTTTGTGACATGTTTTAACTTATTGTATGTGCTATTACTTGACACATTTCTTAAATGTTTGATCTTACATCGCAATGCACCACATTGACGGGTTTGTACCAATTTAAAAATGACAAACAAATAAAAGTAATTTTCAAGAATGTCAAAACAAGAATGATTCGTGTCTCCATTAAAGTTGAACTGATATTCTAATTACTATTGTGTTTGAAGAATATGTTATACTGTAGCGTTTTTAAAAAAAACTTATTGTGTAGGAATTTAGTTCAGGCTATTTGGATTATACGTGAAAACTAACTGTTGAATTATGATGATACATTTGACCAATCTTGTAGTATATGGCAGGCTTGGCAGCTGTATTCAAAGATATCATTTTGTTGCACAAACTTCTATTGTTTGTGGTCACTGCTGTGACCTATTGAGGCTTTTTTTTTTTTTTTTTTTTTTACAGTGTTGGAGGTGACAGGGTAAAGGGTTTATGAAGGGTGACTGGTCCCGTGGTGGCAGACAGAAGCGGTAAAGATGTCAGTGGTGTGATGTGACGGTCATTGCTTTTAACCATGACGGTCATCCCACTGAGCAGACTGGATGGACTGTAACAAAACAGGAGGGATCACAGGGATGTGTGTGTGTGTCTGTGTCAACAGTATATACCAGCAGTATATACCAGCCCAGTTTCTATAGCTTGCCTTTTTAGGCCAACGTTGGATGCTATGATGCTGTAGCTCTCGAAATAGAAATGACAACATCGACCACTAGTTGCAACAAAACTGAAATTTATTATCATATTCGATTGGGATTGTGATGGAAATGGCAGGGGAGATGAAAATGAAATGGGAAAAAAAACGCCTAGATCCCATAGGACTTCTACAGAAAAATTAAACCAAGTGAAGTTCCATCAGATTTTAGCAGTCACTTATCAGTAATCCAACAATTATATATATGCCAGTCATCCAGTATCTGGGTCACACTAGTCTGGTGTGCAGCATTTGCAGGCGGCTCCTGTATACACTGCATTAGAAATCATAGCATAGGTAGCCTACAGAACCATTTGCTCTTGGGTGGTTGCCAAATAGCAATTTAGCCCAACCAGCAAAACTATGGTTTCATTAAGTGTGGTTTACAGTAATAATCTCCGAGTTTAAGTCAGTGTATAACTTTCACAATGTTTTTTACGCAATTCTAATTAAAGAAATGAACGGTGTGTGTCTGAAAACCAAACATTCCTGCGGTACTGACCTCATTTTAGAATAGTTTTTCTTTAGAAAATGAAAATGCAGTAATACACTCTGAGCCGATTTACCAGAGGTGTTATGCAGACCTCCAGCACAGAGCTCAGAATTGTGCACAGTCTGATCCACAATGCATTACCTATGAAGTGTTGATGTGTTTTTTTTAATGCAACACAAACAGCTGTCCCACATCTGCCAGCAAGTACCATAACAAAGTGATGAGCAAAATATTACTTAAATAAAGAAATAATAAAACGTGGATATGGGCGTTTCCTATAGGACTACTTCTTAGGAAAAAAGTTTTAAAAACATAGAATATTCTTCCGTTTCACACAACCTGCACCTAAACCTGTGTTTTACTGCTCAGTATACTTACAGTTATTATAGTAGGAATATTAAAAAATATTAAATATTTTGTAGCCATGGCAAACACAATCTTCTATTTATGAATCTGAACTGACATACTGCCATCCCGCAGTTGGTAAACTGGCATGTTTTCATTATTTCTGATTTATTATTAGGCCTGGCTTGTATAGTGTTTACTACATTACATGCATGTCATAAGAGACAGACATTACGGATAAACAGTATTAAGCAGTTTAGCTTTTACACCCTTTTGATCATTTGACATTTATTTAAAATTCATCATTACTTGCCCATCAGCTCTGTAATAAGAAAAACTCACCTTGTTTGCGTTACTCTAATTTCAAATTATCCTGATGTGAAATGTAATGTCTATAAACTCACACGCAGCACCGAAAGAAGTAAATAAAATTTTTCCATTATGAAAGTGAGCGGACCTCACTGTCTGTGTCAAAGATTATAAGTGTCAACTTGAGCCTGAAATCACAGCAGCTCAAATTAATCAGCGTGTTAACCTCATCTCGTTGTCAGCGCTGAGGCCAATTTACGGTCACGGGATGGTAATTGATGAGATATGGCATTACCATAAGCAGTCCCACTGCCTGTAAACTTATAATTGGAGTTTCTGTAACAATGCAGGGGGGTTAAACAAAGGATTAATCATAATTAACAAAAGTATATTACTTTTCCCATATTAAACAGTTGGTTCCCACCTTTTCTATTAACATAAATTTGTTTGCAGTAATTTACTGAATTATTGAAAATACCAACCCAAGTCAAGACCCTGAAAAATTCATTTATTCCTCTCTGTGCTTTCACATTTGTGTGTGTGTGTGTGTGTGTGTGTGTGTGTGTGTCAAACCCTATGTTTCTGTTATACCCAATTAGCTTGAATAAAATAGCCTGAAGTTTTCTAACATACAGTAAAAAAAAAAAAAATTTCTTTATATAATTTTTCAGGCTGTTTAGGAGTGTGCCAAACAGCAGCATAACACTGGTTCACGCTGTGATTACATTTACAGATTGATACAATGACCAGGCCACACTATTGTTTTACAGAGTGGAAGAAAGCATAAGTAACTCACCAGGGAAAACCTAGAGATAATTGAAAATATACTTTTTCTTGGGTAAATTTATAGTCGACACGCAGTGAATGCGTAGAAGAAACTGAGATATGTTGTTATCAGTTGTTTACACTCATTGAAGGTTACAGTCAAACAGTATAAACCAATATCAATGTGATTTAGGGATGTAAATGGATGTTAAACCCATTTATTTGTGGAGAGGAGCTGGCCAAACTCCCTCAGTCTGATGGTAAATTTCAAAATAAATGGTCTTTTGGTAAACAGAGAGAAGAGGCAAAAATAATACCACTTTTTTCTTTTAATTTAATGAGTGTTTGCATTATAATATAAGGTTATTGTTTATTTTTTAAATATAAATTTACCTCTGCATCACCCATCCCAGCTCTGACCCAGCAGGAGTCAAATTTTTTTTTTTCAGGACGAATGCAAGTGGCCCACCCATTCCCACAGAAGCATGTAATTACAAGATATTTCATGACAACAGTTGATCAAATGTTCTAACCACAGCCAAACTGACTGCTGCTCCACCCATCCAGGCTGGAGCCGCAGCAGTGCTCTGGTAGATCTAGCTCTATGCACGGCACAGCCCACCAGATCCAGCCCTATGCTGACTACTGTGTCCTGGGCTGCAGTAACAGATGTGAAATCACATTACCCAAACGCTGCAATTAGTCTCACTCGCTCGCGGGTTAATGAGTTTGTGGAAATGTGCGACCCATTCCTCATTAGGTAATTTCTCATGCACTGATGAGAGAGGGAGAGAGATGTGGGTATAGCAACTCAGTGGAAATGGCACATAGTCTGCTGCAACTCATACTGTAAAGCAGAATGCAGCTGAGGGAGAACATTGCAGCTGGACATTTTTTTTGAGGAGGGGTGGGGGTGGGTTGTCACCTCATCGTGAAACATGGGAACTGGCATGTATGCTTTTCTGTCTGAGAATGCCTGTGAGGTGAAAGGAAAAAAAAACCCACAATTCTCACTGTCAAGTCTTCTGTATTTGCATTCAAGAGTTCAATAACGGAGGCTTTGTGAAGCTGCTTCTGTTGCTTGCTGGGGTTACATCAGTCTGTCTCATTGTGGAACTGGCTATGCTTATTTCCTCCTCGCTGCAAGGCCAGAGAATCTGTGTGTGTGTGTGTGTGTGTGTGTGAGAGAGAGAATAGACAGCCCGGGGGCAAAGCTCTGTCAGGACACAATGGACGACAACAAAAGAACTAATTAGCAATCAATTACCGACATGTTTCTGTCCTGCACCTTTTATCTGGTTAGAGTGTAGAGCAGGTTACCACTCAACATATCCCATTCACACAAACACACACACACACACACACACACACACACACACACACACCACCTGCTGCCTATGTATGTGTATGTATGTGTGTGTGTGCAGTCAATGTGTGTTGTTTTTTGGTGAATTTGGATTATTGCAGGGATGTATATGGTAGCCCAGCGATACACAGTTTACTACAAGAGAATGTAACCTCTCTCCTGTGTGAGATAAAAGGGAAAAAAATCTTCAAATTAATCCAATTTAGGCCTTCAGAGGAAGTTGCCTTTCACTGTGTTTGTGCCTTAGAATGTAAAAAATAGTTGTTCATTAGCCTCATCTGTGCCAATCAGTCTCTAAACTCTCCTTTGTTGTGTCTCTTTGCTTCTCTTCGTTGTCATGATTGCTTGTAGTTGATCTGAGTTCAGACCGAGGAGGACATTTCTCACATTGAAGAATTTTCATGTACAACTTTATAAAAATCCACACAGACAAAAGATTTTAGGTGTTTACCTTAATTTTGGCTCATGGCTTGATCATTTCAGCATCTCCACTACTGTATAATACACACACACACACACACACATACACACAGTGACATCTGGGGGGAAAGTGTGCTGTGAGGAGGCTGCGAGTGCCTCTCATGATAACAACTCTGCATCTCAACAACCTGCATCCATCATCATCAACACTAACATCTGCTCTGAGCCTCAGCCTTAAATCTCTTTCTAAACCCACCCCCTCCCCTCAACCCTTTACCTCACTCTACTTGTCACCCTCTCTCCCCCCTTTCTTACTCTCTCCTCTCCTTCTTCCGCTACTATTCCGTCCATCTTTTTTTCTCACCAGAAGCCACTGTAGACTGCTTTTTAAAAAAACAAAAAACAAAAAAACACCCCTCCGCCCAATCTGCTTTGACTCTCATCCAAATTCCCTCATCTGCAGAATACGTGTGGATGCGTTTTTGTTTCAGCCATCCTTAAAATCAATATTTAATGATGATGTTATCAGTGCTTTTATGTGTAATTTAGCCAGAGTGTCAGTATGAATGAGACACTGTCAGCTTTATGGCGTCAAGCATTTATTTTCTGTTAATGGGCGCTCCTGGTGGTATACAAACCAAAACCCGGTGGACGTCTGATGGATTTATCTGTTCAATTTCTTTTCATGCATGCATTCACAGCCATGCGTGCATGCATATAGTATGTCTACCTACAGACTTAGACATACACACAAAGTCTAGCTGATTATATAACAATCTGAAAAGTATAAAATGAGAAAGAAACTGCTGGACTTTGATGTGACATTTCTTGTTTTATATTATCAGGATAAGACAGTGAATGAGTCACTGAATGTGACTGCATTGTCTCCCATTGGTTTGATCTTAAAACACAATCAATCAAAGCAACTGTTTGTTTCAAAAGAGACTGCATCACCCGATTTTGACATTTTCCAACGCCACAACAATTACTTCACCTCGTCAGCTCTGGGAGCCAACATTGTTGAGAGGCAATAATCATGATAGTTTTCTCAGTCATTTTTCTCCCAATAACAAGCCATTTTTAATCCAATTAGGAGTGCTAACGTGAGAGGCATAATACCAAGGCCCCTGGGACAGATGAGAGAATATGCAGGACATTTATCCCGACAGTCAATATTGGATTTCTCACTAAGCAGCTGTGCCTGCTCTCTCTGACATTCTCCACCTCTGCACAGTGATCCGTCCTGATTAAACCGGCTTTTCTACTTTATCAACATTCATTACATGACCTGGTCATGCATGGCCACAGAAACCAGGAATAGAAAAGTTACATGCCTGATGTTGGGGTTTTCCTTCTGCAGTTTTTCTTTTGATTTCAACTGTTGAGTGAAAGATGATATATCACATGGCTCTCTTTTGGATTTTAGATGGTGCTGTTGAACTGTATGAGGGTAGGTAGGTGTGTTATGGTATTCCCCAAAAACTCTCCTCACACCAGACTGACAGGTTAGATGTCCTTTTACATGCTGAACCTGAATGCAGGTGGCTAAACTAGTTTTGTATTACTGTATAGTTCTGTGGATAAAATATCCAACAGTTGTACTGATTCATTTCCAAATCTGAATCCACTGATTCTAACTGAATTTAAGCACTGTAGAAACAGACACCTGGTCATATGTCTTTTTTATTTAGTTCACTCACCTCACTCACCTTCCCCTTCATGGTAAGGAAGCAACCAGGAGCTGTCAGTACTTTAAATCCAACAGAAGCTAAACATTGCCACCTTCTGGTGGCTGAGGAGAGGATCACAGTGATGTGCAAAAATGTTTTTTATATTCATTCATACAATTATTTATTTATTTTTTAAGAATCTAGACAGATGGTCAATAGATTTTATCTCATCTTTGTATCACTTAATGAAATATGTCTGTTGATGCTACAGAGAGTTTTACAATTATTGTTCCATCAAAACATAGCTAATAAAATGCAGAAAATGCATGAAAAAGAGGGCTGCTGTTTATAACTGATTGCAGTCGATACATTTATGCAGTGCACTGAATCATTGTCATTGAGTGCATTGATTATGTGGACTAATCAATGTTTATTAGGCTGGAAAAGACTGGCCAGACCACAGTGGAGGCTGAATGATGAAGGAACACATTTACTGAGTGTAAAAGGCCCACCCACCTGCCCTGAGCAGACATGTTTCAGAGTTTGAGGGAACTTTAGTCAGGGAACTTCAAGCTGTGTGTTTAGGGGACAATATATAGTTTATGCATCCTAACTGAATATATACAGGATCAGTCAGAACTGAGTTAAAGGAAGCAGATTATGCTGCCCCTGGCTCCTCCTGCCCCAATACCTGAGGCCCAGGTTATTATGAAAACCTGGTTGCAATACAGTGGTACAATAGTCTATTCTGGCCAGCAGGTGCTTCAGGAAGCCACTGACATACATGGATCACAGGACAGGAGCATCTAGCTCCCCAGTTCTCTGAAACGTTGACTCCTTTCCTGTTTTCAAATCCAGACTCAAAACCCATCTGTTTAAGATTGCCTACTCTTAATCATCCTATTGCAACTTCACCGCCCTACATTTCTTTTATATGTTGATTTTATCCATTGTTGTTTTATTGATCATTATATACTGTACAGCTTTATTGATTATTGTCTATTATACAGCTTTATTGATTATTGTCTATTGTACAGTTTTATTGATTATTGTATATTGTACAGTGCCCTTAAGTGTTCAGAAAAGGTGCTTATAAATAAAATGTATTATTATTATTGTTATTATTAGATACAAAGACAGTTGACGCTCTTTCCTTTATATAGCAGTAACTGGAGATGGTCACTGCTTGCAGCTCAAAAACTGATTCCTAAATCATGATCTGACATATAGTAGCCTCCTGAGACTTTATAGAAATATGAATGTGATCTGCAAAACCTAATTTTGTTCCATAAAGACAGGAAATGGTCCTTAATCATTAACCCAGCAGGTACCCTATGATTATTATATGACTATTATCTGATTATTATCTGACTAAAACACATCACTCTGATATGAGGTGTTTGTTTGAAAGAACAAGTGATCTTACAAGAGAACGTACCATTAATGTCCCTCCATAATTTGCATTAATTTCAACTTTGTCTTGTGTTTTTGTACCAGGCCAAGATTGGAGATGCAGGATCACATTAATTGGGATTTAGGATCAGGCGTGGGTGAGTAAGCAATGACTAAGCTAACACAACAAAACAAATTAGAGTATACAGATATAAATGTGATGTGATGATTTAAAAAAAAAAAAAACCTTGTGGAAATTATTTCCTCTCTAATCAAACAAGGAAGTTTGGAGTTTTTGTTTTAAGTAATGATTTTACTCCCTCAGCCTCTTTTTAGTTACATTTTGGGCCACTGCTGTCTGATTGTGTCAGTCTGCCTGATTGTATTTCCTGGGGTAAAGAGGTCCCTCGCTGCTCTGGAACAATTATTCCACAGTGCACTCTGTAATTATACTATTATGTAGAATTATTCTCTTCATCTGCATGCACCATCAATCATCACTGCACAATGTGTTTGTTGCCTTACCCGGCCAAAGAAAACAAAAAGCTCTTCACAAAATGTTCCAGTGGCTCTCTCAGGAATGTACAGTACCTCAGTAAAATCAACATTTTTTTTTTTTACCACACAATTATATTCTTAAAGACTGTTAGAATCAAGGTTTGTAAAATAAACTAATTAGTTAACACAGGAAAGTGTTTGATAGACATTAAAGTAACATTAAGTAATTTTTGCTGACCAGCAGCAACAGTGGCCTCAGTCAGAAGTGGTGATTACAAGACGCTGGTGCATTACATTCTGTTGATTGTTGTCCAATTGGTTTCAGGTACTGGAAGCAGCATACCCATAGAAGCTGACAGCTCATGTTCGGAAAACAAATCACTCAGACAATAAACATAAAATTCAGCAAAGGGGTTAAGCTAGCTTCTCCTGTGTGTGAGAGTGTTGTAAACCTTACGCGCTTCTTGCGTACCCACTCAGCCCAAGTTACATAGTGCAAGAACACACGCCATTCTCCCTATTACAAGTCATTGTACCATCAAAATGATTTCGAAGCAGTTATTTTAAGGAAAAATAGTTGTATAATGTTTTTGAATAAGCTTGCATGTGCTTACAGAGAATAAGTGAATCAAAGTTGAACCAAGACAATGTATTTTCCATATCGTGTTATTTCTTACCTTAACATATAGTGTCTCCATGACATACCCATAAATGATTCATTATAATTTATCCAGAGGAGTACAAAATTCATTAGATAAAATACTTTTACCAGTAAAAGCAGATGAAACAAACAGGCTAGCATCAGATGGGAGTCACCAGACCTCCTCTGACGAAACCCTGTTGGAAGGTAATTAAAAGAAGAGTGTGTTATCCATCGCTCCTCATTAATGTACTTTGAATTAACCACTTTCAGGGGAGAGGGATGGGGAGGAGGGGACAAGCAAGAAAATCCATGCAGGCTTTAAAGTAATCTCTCTCTGTCAGGTCGGTCCAAACGGGGAGGGTCGGCTCATTACGGCCCCCACAGGAGATGAATGGGTCAGTCAGGCAGTAAGGAGAGCTGGGCTGGACCGCTGCGTTGACAGACAGATCCACACAAGGAGCGTGTGTGTGTGTGAGTCAGCACACAATGAACAACAAAGCAGAATACTTAGCTATATATGCTGTCTTTGATGGGGAGCAGGTGTGCAGAAGGAGGCTGCATGCTGGGATACAAGGCAGGGTTAAGATACTAATGTCTGGAGTCAAAAATCATTGTGATTTTACTTTGACCACATGGAGGGGTACCTGACTGTCACATCTGGCCAGCTGAGGCAACTATCACAGGCACAGAGGGCACTCCAAAATAACACTTCTTTAAATTTTCTTTACTGCTTATGCCTTTAAGAAAATTCTGATGAAAAAAATAAATAAATAAATAAATATATATATATATATATATATATATATATATATATATATATATATATATATATATATATATATATATATATATAATATGGTTCTTGCATTGAGGTGGACCTCCTAGACCCAAAATAAGTCCTACATTTGCCACCAGATGGCGTTGTAGTCTTTTTTCTTTTGAGACAGAGGCAGCTGACACTTTCACTAAGATTTATTTTAGTAATGAGGACAGGGAGCTTTCTTAATTCATTTCATTTCAAACATATCTGAATTTCATGTTATATTTTCACCAACATCCATGTGGTGACATCTGCCAACTTTTGTACACTGAACAAAATTCACTGATTCTAATATTTAACTCAATATATAATGTATGTTTTAAAGTGACATGTGAGTGGAATCATGTTTTCATGAAATTGGTGATTTTTTTCTTGCCACTGTTGCATTTTATTTACCCTGACTTTTCTAGTGTGACACATTTGCACAGCAAGCTCATCTCTAGGCAGCACAGGATGTTATTCCATTCATTCAGGGTTTTCAGGGAGAGCGTGAGGGTCTGGGGGTGGTAATAGGGGAAGAGGGGTTAGATATGATTATGTTAGATTAGATTAGAAGCTGAACTATCTGAATAGACCAGCATAATATGAATTGATATATCTGTTCATCATTTAGAGCAGTATGATGAGACTGTGGGTTTACTTGTTCATTAAAATCTATTGATTTATTTAATAAATTGGATTTAAACAATTACGGTATGTATCACAGCACCACATCACACACATGGCAGCATTTGCCTGAAATCGCCAAGGGACAAGCACTTGTAGCACATGCCGGCGCATGAAATACACACACATGCACACACCATGTAGCATTTTGCTAACATTTTCCTTTCCCTCTGCTGTCATTCACATTAGCAAAACACACTTCAGCAGCGAGACTTTGGATAATAGCTTCAGACATCTTCTCAGCACAAGGACTTTGTAAGACAACTACTTATTATCACTGACCACTGGATTTTAAATGAAAGTAATACACCTTGAATAGGTCATCAGTATTGTAGACAATGGACTGAGGGGGTGTTAAACTAAATGTTACTCATTGTATTCATTATTGTTCGCTCCTGTGTATGACATCACAGACCTTCATCACTATGAGAAAATGTCAGCTATCATTAGCTCAAGATAATTGCGACCCAGAGTTTCACACAGAGTCGCTCGTCTTCATTTCAAATGAATGAGAGAACGTGTGGGTTGTTCTATCACAAGTGCGTATGAACGCTGACAGGATGATGATCATCTCTTACACGCAGCTACATTTGAGTTTGACCTTTCACAATGGCAGTGTGGACACCCACAATTAGTCTCATCTAAATGAATACGCTATGTTACTCCAAACCAAATTACATCACAGATTATCTCTCTTTATGACTCTTTCTCCTCTCCTGTACCTTCATTCTGCTCCTTTTAAGTTCTTTGTGTTGTGCAAAATGTGACTCTCCACAGTTTGTTCTTGTTTTGTCAGTAGATCTCAGTAATAGTGTGCTTTGGCTGTCTGATTGGGTCTCAGCAGCAGATTATCTTCCAAGAGGGGCATCACTGATTGAGTATTAACTGAGCGAGTGGCCATATTGTGAATATCTCTCCACATAGACACGTAAGAACAACACAGCCGTCCACTTAATGACCAATCTCTAGCAAAATCTGGTGGTGCTCTACTGCAGTAGCAGCAGCAGTGTAACTCATACAAACTCTAGTGTGTTGTGTTATTTAGACACAACTATCCTCTGGTGTGATTATGTGATGATCTTTGTATGCTTGAGTTGAACAAAATTAGCGTTACCAACTAACTGATTACAGAATATGTCCTCCGTACTGGGTTTAATGATAGAAATACTGTTTGAAGTTGCTGATTGGATCTGTTGATAAGCTTTCAGTCTGCTCTGATCTCAACTCTTGGTTTAGAAAGACACATAAAAGCTTTTCCATGATTTCTTTGTGAATGACAGGAAGATGGGAGTTCAAAAGTAAGTTAGCCCAATTTTCCCTGGATGTCTGTCCTGCCTTGTCCATGCCTATAACCAGCATGGTGAACCAATTAAACTGGTAAAGTCTAGAGTTTGTAGAAGCCACAAGTAACTGACACCAGAGCAGAGAGAAGGATGAGAGGAGGGGGAGATAAAAGGCAAAAATAAGGTACAGCTAGCAATTTCATGTGTATCAGTGGAGGCAGATGGTAGTCTAGAGCCGTTCCAGGCAATCCCTGTCTCCTAGAAATGACATTTATGACATTGGGGTTGAGAAAAACAAGCACCAGTGATGCATATTAGGAATTAAAATGACTTAGGTGATTTAGTCCAGCACTAGGCACTAGTGTGGTGAGAAAGCTTGCAAAGGTTTACATGCACCTCACAGGGGAATTAAAGAGAAGCTTAAGACCACCATTTCCCCATGATCCCTCACTGGCTTCCCAATCACAAACACTGCAGATCATTTTGTTTGGACTGCTTGATCCAAGCCTAAGGGGCTGCTTTTGGGAACTGGATCCAGGTCATAGCCAGGGTATAAGCCCATATTTGCATGTGTGTCCTTGTTTGATGTAAGCATTTCATCTCAAAATAAGGTATTACATTTATGTTTTAGGTTGTGCAGTATTTTATATAAATATATAAATATATTACAAATGAAGTTTCCATAAAACGCGTGTCTGTAGGTGACCTTATCATTTAATTACACTGTGTTTATTTATCTGGGATAAAACCCATTCATCTACACAAAACATCTAAATGAGCCCATAAACTGACCAAAAATTCAAAGACATTCTATAAATATAAAACAAAGTGTAAAATAATTCAACAGATGTGAAACATTCACGTGTGCCTCTAGATTTTTATTTCAATATTTGTCATGTTAGCAATGATAAATGTATTTACAACCTACCAATTAAATAGCTAACTAAGTAATATTATGGCAGGAATACATTATGACTTTTAATCAGGTTTTTAAATTTTACGAAGTTGTTATTAGTTTCCATTAGTGGCAAGCGTCTTTAAATGCCTTAATGTGGCTTTGAATGGCAGCTTTTCACACATTATCTACATCACCGAGAGCCCCTTCGGCTCAGTGTTTTCCAGTGACCCTCTGATGTAGGCCTGCCTGCCTGTCTGTGCTGCTATAAAAGCTGCCACCTCACAGCCAGCGCCGTTATTTCCCCCCTCTGCTTCAGGAAACACTTTACGAGAGACGCACTTCAGCATGTCGGTGGCTCTGCGCGCACAGCTGTTCCTCTTTCTGATCTCCCTTTCATCAAGGATGGGGCTCAGTCGCTACATTGAGGTAAGATCACGTTTTTTAAATAGCTGAACTAAAGCACGGTGAAATTATTGATTAAGTCAGGCTGGTTAAACTGATGTCTTTAAAGTAATGCTGGAACCTGGAACTTGACGCCTATTTCTGTCATGTTTAATTCAGGACAACGAGGCTTCAGATGGATTATATTCTCTGTTCAGTTTGGACCAGAAAAGAGAATCAGAAGATTTTATGTTCCGCCGACCTCTCAGTAAGTGCTGCTGTAAACAATGGCTTTATTCAGTCGCTGGTTGTGCGTAACACTGCTCACCGACTTGGCAAACAGCAACTAAGCCCTTCACATAATTAAAAGTATTTAGTGCAGAGATGTTCAGTGCAGCTTTAGTGTTCAAACAGATTCTATTGGGTCAATCAATCAATCCATATCTATATCTTCACAGAATATAGCCTACATTTTATAGTAGTTGCATTTAGAATTTACAATAATGAACATAATAAAAATGTCAATGTTACTGGAGTTATTTTAACACTCTTAGTCTATTCTGGCACAAACTCCCCAGAGCTAAATAAACTCTATTGTTTTAACAAAAAAACCAACAACCCCACTCAACACTTCTCTCAGTCTCTTTTGAACACTAGGTGATTTGTGTTTGACCATAAAGCTGATTACCATCACACATCACACATCACACATCACAGTTCATGACTGAACTCAATCAATGATGTCTCTCATGGTCAAAAAATTGATGAGAGTGTTTTGTGAATCCCTCCTCTGCCATGATGAACAAGTAGTGTGTGGTCTGTAGGATGCTTGGATATGCTGGCCACTGACGGCTACTTCACCTTCTTGGCGTCTCGGCCGCAGCTGGCCTGTGCTGCTTTCATCATCGCTGAGCCCAATGAGGTCATCAGTCTGGAGCTGTCTGACGTCAACATCGACTGCAGCGCCGGTGATTTCATCAAGGTTGGCCCCCCACTCACCAAAAATAACACCCACACATGCCTCTGGAGGGAGAGGAGGACAGGAAGTTTAGTGCTTTGCCATTTAAACTCTGAATTCTATTTCATCCTCCTCTGTTTGATTAAATTGGTGCCAAACAGGGTTAAGGCAGTGTTTAAGGGCCAAACACCACACTGGATCCTCTCTGCATTGGTCACATTACCCAGAGCAAGTGTGGGAAGAGGAGGCTTTGGTTTTGTAGCCAAGCCTGCCAGTTACATTGCAGTTTCCCTTTGTGTGGGCCCAACTGGTAAAAAAGGCATGGCAGGGAGAAAGACTGGGAATCCTGTCACTTCATAATACTGACTGGACAGAGCTGGAAGGCTGGACTGAAGTGTTTTCATATCTGGAAATATACAACAGCTGTGTGTAACCTGTACACATCAGTTCCTCTAAACAAGAGAAAGATGCTCATCATGCTCAACAAAACCAAACACCACAACTCAGTGTGTGTGTGTGTGTTTTTAGCACACTTATCTGTTTAAACATGATTAACTGAATATTCATGGAACAAAAATCTCTTTGCATAATGGTGGTCAATCAAATAAGATTCACGTGGCCTTATTAGACTTTTTATTGGACTAACAGCCATAGAAAAGCCACCTTAACTGCCCTTTGAAGGTAAAATAAATTTACTATCTTTACACTACAGTGTAAGCGTGAATCAAACTTAAAAGATAAATTTTTGGAGATGGGCATATTGGTAAACTCAATGATGAATTCACTATACTTGTCATAAAATAGAACTAAATGTTATTTACGTTAACCTTTCACCAGTCTCTCTACACAAAACTGACACCTGACACCCTCTGATAGTTATGTATCATCCAGCTTTACACTAGTTCTTTTTTTTTTTTTTTCCAAGATACCAGCGTGGAGCAGTGGTATACAGCTAAATTGATTGTTTTAATTCAATGTTTCACCTCCTAACTGATGTTTTCCTCTGAGTAATATCAGAATTATGTCGCCAAATAAAAACAAGGTATGAGTGAAATTCTGAAGTGATAAAATGAGTAAAGCGAGTGTTGCTTTGTCTTTGCTATTTTTATGATGCTCACCTGGCATGGCGTATAAATAACTCACGTAAAATCTTTCCACCTGCAGATGTTTGACGGCTGGGTTCTGAAGGGAGAGAAGTTCCCCAGCAGTCAGGACCACCAGCTCCCTCTGCACCAGCGCTACACAGACTACTGCTCCTCTCTAGCACCAGGGGCCACCAGCCGCTCCTCTCAGAATGTCGCCATGATCTTCTTCCGCATTCACAGCCCCGACAGTGGCTTCACCCTCACTGTCAAAAAGCTGCACAACCCTTTCCGTGAGTTCTGCCACGCATCTCTGAGATCAATTTGTGGCTTAAAAGTTTGAAAGCAAAATAAGCAGAAACCAAGTCCATAAAGGAGAAAGCTAAATTGTAGGAAAAAAATCATGAGAAAAATACAAATAAGGGCCAAGGACTAACATCTAAATCCAATTTGTGTTATTTTTTTGTGTTTTAAGGTGATGGATAGACTGGTCATTCTTGCTTGTGTGCATGCATGTGTGTTCTTCCTGGACATTTTCGCTTGGTTGAGCATTAATCAAGGCCGAGAGCGACAGGAAGAGATTGAATGAGAGGGATGCACCTGTTTTCCAGCTGCTTGACAAACACGGTGTTAACACTGTGTCAAGAAACATAACAATCACAGTCTGGCTCTAAGACAAAGACAGACAAAGAAAGAGCACTGGGGTTTTGAATGGATTATCTATAGGGAAACCGCATAAATCTCAGGCCAATGTGTGAGGTCTTATTCATATATTTGCCATTAACTGCAGCTGTCCACTGTATTGTTCCTTTATTTCATCTGATTGCAAGCCTCTGCTGTGACACCCCAACTGGATAAAACTGGCCATAAAACAGTATTAATATGTCCATATATGCTAAGATGTGATAGACAATCAATGCATGCATTAGTAACACCAAACATTTTCTGTCCCTCAACATCTGTAGACCCATCTTGGCCAAAAAAACCCTATTTTAATTTATATTCATTCTGTACCTTTGTAAATGTTACCCACATAAACATGGAAAAATGATACACACACACGCACACATACAATAATCAAAAGTTGTTCAGACTTGCAGAACAAATAGTCCTCTATTATATTTATTCTAGCATTCCCCCCTCAGCTTTGATTGGCAAGGCTCTTTTACCACAAAAGTGTTTCTAAATGAACAACATGCCCGCAGGAGTAAAGTGTTCCGACTCCTCTTGGTGTCTATCTATTCTACCATACTGTTATCAATTCAAATTTCATTATTTTCTTATCTTTGTCATCAGAGCTGGAATTGGATTTCCATGCTCAGCCCTAATTGTGTCCCCTCCCCGCAGTCAGCCTTGATTATGTCCAATTTGTGACATGAAGTGTCAATAATGAGTTTCTCTGGTGATGGGGGAACTGTTAATTTGAAACCTCTGCTTCTGTGTGTGTGTGTGTGTGTGTGTGTGTGTGTGCATGTGTGTGTGTGTGTGTGTGTGTGTGTGTGTGTGTGTGTGTGTGCGTGTGTGCGCGTGCGTGTATAGCCTGTAACATCATGTCTCAGAGTCCAGAGGGCAGCTTCACCATGGTGATGCCACATCAGCGCAGGAACTGCAGCTTCTCCATCATCTATCCTGTGGAGCTCCGACTGACAGAACTCAGCTTGGGACAGGCCAAAAGCAATGAGCTCAGCCCACAGGTGACACACACACACACACATCCTCCTTCCTTGGTGAAAAAAACGGCTTATTGAAGAAGTACTCTCACTTCAATGAAATTCTTCTCTGATCTGAATGATCAAATTCAAGAGACAGAATTACAGCACTTAAAAGAGATGGTGGCCTCTGGTTTTACCGTGGTACTGCCTCTGTTATTGCAAACAGTTGGTAACAGGCGGTGCTGTTCTCGGTAAAGGCAGTGATATTGGAAAAGGAGATCTGCATATGTTGGATTACAAGTGTGCCAGCCGTGAACCTTTATGTTATTACAACTTGACATGATCTTATTTCCATTTAGTAAAGTTTCAGTTCACCATTACGATACAGCAACCTTCTTCCAGTCAAAACTAATTCAGTGTACCTCAGCATAAGCAAATCTCACAACAATAAATCAGAAGGGAAACACTTGCTTTCATAGTCTGGTGCCAGACCTCTGAATCGGTGCCCACCTCACAGATTTGTTCTGCAATCCACACAGGTCTGGTGCTGAATACTGCATTCAGTCAATTTATCATTTTAAACATTTTCATAAAACCCTAAAAGTTGGTTTAAGTGATTTAAATTATTTTCACTATTTTCATTATATTTATTGCTGTAAAATAATAATCATGAAGTTTAACATTTTTGGAAATATGCTTTTTGGCTTTGTTGCCCAGAGTTAGAGATCAATACCACTCTCCCATTTGTCTATTAAGTATGAAGCTACAACCTTGAAGCAGTTAATTTAGTGTAGTGTGAAGACTGGAGAAAAACGTGAATAAGCATATTTCTCCAAAATGTTGAACTATTCCTTTAACCAATTCATTTCATTTGCCCATCTTGACCTTATCCATATTGTATTTGCCATGTATGGATATCGTGGCAGTAGTCAACTGGAAAACATTGGCAGCGAATTTCTAAAAAACACTGTCACTGAAAATAATCCAGGGTTTTGCAAAGTTATCCAAAATCATTGTTCTGTTTGGCAAATAAAGGCCCACACTGGTGTTCTGTTACCAGTAGTTGTCCTGCCCCAGCAGGTGCAGCAAAGTCACATTTTTGGCAAAATGTCTAATCAATGCTATAGAAAGAAAGTTTATATTGTTATTATTATTATTATATTGGCATAGTTATTAGACTAAGTATCTATATAGCTTCAATTATCTACTCTAATTAGCAAGGTTGAGCATTAAACAATTCATTTTGTACATTTGTTAACCCTTTATATTGCATGTTCAGCAAAGCTGTTGACCTGTTTGTGATGCATGACGCAATGGAATCAGTTTGAATTGTAGTATTGAATAATACTCGAGTCAAAACATATTTAAAGTGGCTATTCTAATAATTACAATGTATCAAATGACTGTGAAAACAATATCAAAATGATCGCTTGTAGTAATGAGAGAATTATCACCTGAATCTGCTGCTCTCCTCTGCTTTATGGAGCTTTACAATAAGTTTCAGTTTGTTGTTTAGCTGTTCAACTGACAACTTAACTGTTTTAGTTTTATCTTACTGCTCTCACAGCATAATTTTGGCTGTAGCAGGCAGCTGTTTTCATTAAAAAGGTTCTGTTCATATAAGCACTATAAGCTCCATTAAGAATATATTAGTTTATATATAAGTTTAAATCATAGAACAGAACCTTTAAAGTCTGATTAATCGTGTTTGCCAAGCTGAAACATGTAAATTTCTAAATAAAAACGGTGAATGGAATATTATAAGTATGTATATATGCAGATGTATAAGTATGGAAATGTAATAAATATTGTATACACTTAATGATTCCCAGCCAGTTGCAAAAACTTTCAGTAAGAATACTATATGAACTCCAAATCTCTTAGAGCAGTACAACAATGGTGTAAATCGTGTTGATAACAGACTGGGCAGGTCAAAATGACTTCTGAAGATGTTGGCAGTGGGTCTGACACTGGCTGCCAGACTGCTGACATTATGATGAACTGTAATGCATTCACTGGGCCAAATACAACAACCTGACATTTCTACTCAAACACTGAGGAAAGTTGTAAGTGTTCCAGACTCAAGTGATACAATTTCAAATTGTATGAACATTTTTCAGGCAAATACAGCTGCATATAATCATATTTTATGTAAAGGATATGTGATGAAAGATGGGCATAGTTAGAAAATACGATGAATCAAGTCCTGAAACTTGAGGTACTCTTTAGCTTTAGAGTATATACTGTGGCATTATTTTCAACAACAGGATATAACAGTCCTGCCTGTGTGATAATTAGATAGAACCCTTTCATAGTAGAGTCTCTAATTATTGCTACACACTAACTGACAGTTTGCAGACCAAGGTGGAACTGAAAGGTATCCTGTGGCATTTCTTTGTCAACAAACACAGTTATGTTTACTTTCAGTATTTCTCACCAACACATTGAAACCTGGCAAATGTGCTGAATCCATGTCCTTCCTTATTAAACACTTTTTAAACTGAGTTTGTGAACACTTTGTAACTGAGCTTGCATTACCAACCTATACTGTCATCCTTTGTGCATGTGCTAACACACACAAGATACAAAGAAAACAGGGCCCTACTCATCATCATATTCATATATTAAACTCAGACAGACATGAGACATGCAGACAGCTCCATCATACCTTGTTGTTTGTATTGTACAGAAGCAGGTGTGGTCGGGCTGTTCAGGGTCTGGTGACTATGTGGAGCTGCTAGGAGGGAATGGGGTGGACACCTCTAAGATGTTCCCTGTGGCTGACCTCTGTTTCTCCCTCAGTGGGCTCGGTGAGTCTGAGCCCCTCCAGTTTACCTCCAGTGTGAATCTGTGATTTTCATTGTAACAGCAGGTTTCCATCAGAACAGCAACAATTTGTAAATCTGACTTCTTGTACTGGACTTTGACTATACTACACTGTACTACACTATATTGTCTTATGCTAACCTGCACTATCCTAAAAGGCTGCTATACTATGCTGTGGTTTGCAGTGTTGAACTTTGCATCATTATGGTATGCTATGCCTGCCATTGATCTTCACTGAATATTCCCCTTATATTTTTTAATATAGTTTGGCACATTTCACTGTGTATTGACAAAAAGATTTAAACCACATTTCAGCTGCATATTGTTATCCCATATGTCACAATATGCATATGCACTGAAGTGCATATGCTTCCAATAATAGAAATTCTGCTGCAGATGAGTTCTTCATAATAACAGAAACACTCTTAATGGTGAAATCTACAAATGTTTACATGTAAATGTTATTATGATTATATAATAATATTTATTTATGATTATCTTTATTAATTTACCATGATCTCAGTGAATTAGTGCAATGTAAAACACTTCACACTGAGAACAAAGAATAGACTAAATTAAAAAGATTAGTCCTACACATACACTTGTCACTTGAGTAAGAAGGACTGGCTAGAGAACAAGAAGACTCTGTATGTGCTCCAGTGTAAAGTATCCTTTTCTCTCTTTGGCCCTTCAGCCCAGATGAAGATTGGTTGTGATAATTCAGTTGTGAGACTGGTGTCCAGTGGGAACTATATCAACCGTGTTTCCTTCCAGTACCGACTACTGGAACACAACGAGCTCCCCAAGACCCGAGAGAACAGTCTGGATAACTTCTGCACTGTGGAATGAGACCACACACTCACACACACACACACCCAAACACACACAGGCTCACATGTGTACATGTACACACAATCATACATCTACTCATTTCTCTGTAAATATACCAATTTAATGAAAATGTCCTATTTGCTAATGCTGTCAAGTATTTTGTATTGTTTTTGCCAGATATTTTATTTAGTGTCCTAGTTATATTAGCTTTGATCATAGCATATTTATTTGAAGAACTGTTTTTATTAATTTCAAATTTATGGATTATGATGAATTTAATTGTTTTCTCTTCAGCCATTTGTCATGAAAATCTGTGATGCATTATATTTCTTGGCAAGAGCATTCATTTCAAACCCTCCCACTTTTGTTCTTACTTGATATCAGTTTCAGTATTCTTTGGGAGGTTTTACATCTGTGTTGTCTCCTCTGTTTATATTACCTTGACAATTTAAAAATAAATATGACTTGCATGATAAAGCACATTTTTAATGCTCTACTTTTGTGAGTGACTCTGTCCTCATGAGCTGTTTTCTATTCCATTCTAGAACTTCATGTTCACTCTGCCATGGCATTATGTTTTTGGGTTGTCCATCCGTTCGTATGTCCATCTGTCTATCTCAGTTAAGTAATTTCTTCAAAATATTCACCTGGGCTCACTGATGAACTGATTAGAATGTGGTGGTCAAAGATCAAGTCACTGTGGCCTCACAAAACAGTCTTGCAAAAGTGAACGCTTCAAGGGAATCCCATCAACTTTGGCATAAATAATCACTTGGACTCAAGGATGAATTGATTACAACTTGGTAGTCAGAGGTCAAGGTCTGTGATGGCATGAAACATGTTTTTGGCCGTAATTCAAGAATATACATGCTAATTAACTGCCACTTGACTGGTTGGTGAAGGCATACAACCATTGACAGTAAGAACTACAATTACTGCTTTGTAATTGTAGTTCTTACTAATAGCAATGTGGAGGAGATATTAGGAGATTCTCAAACAAATCTTTTCTGTAATGAACCTAACAACATAAACTATTAGATCATGGAAGATAACTTACAAATCCTGAGACCTTAATCCTTGTAAGACTCCTTAAAGCAGTCCAAGAGAGGTTCCTCATGTGATGGGTACTTAGTGGTGGGGTGGATTTGTTTGTGTCCATAGTGTTGTCTTAGAGCAGCTGGTTCGAATCCACCCCTTTGCTGGTACCTGAATTATTTCTTATGGTACTTAGTAAATTTATGAAGGCTGGTGCACAAAGGAAAGACTGAAAAGCCTTAAGAAAGAAAGCTCAAATATCTAACCAAATAGTTGTTAGAAGACAGCCAGGTAGTTGTGAGGTTGAGGGTTCAAATCTTATGAGACCTAGTGAATCTGTAAGATTAATCATGACAGGTGATGAGGGAGCAGAGATTTTAAAGTTGGTCTGAAGATTCACATCTTGCAACACCATTCTGGTAGAGACTGAAATATGTCAGCAACTATTGGATGGACTGTCATGAAATTTTGTCAGTTAAGGTCCCCAAAGGATGAATCCCTAAAGGCTCACCTGATTTCTTCAGGTAGGCAGGCAGGTCGTTCCAGAGCCTTGGGACTATGACTGCAAATGCTCTGTCCCTTTTAGTCTTCAACTGGGTCTCTGTATCAGATAAAAGACCTCTGCCTGAGGATCTCAAACCTCAGACTGGCTCCTATGGAACTAAAAGGTCAAACATAATCAGTAAGATCCAGTGTAAGGAAGCAAAACAGGAGTGATGTGGTGATGCTTCTCGAAAAAGCCAGAGTACAATCTGGAGCGGATCAGTGGATTTTTGGCTAAGACCAGTAAAAATGCTGCTGCAATAATAAAGGCATGCTGAAATAAAAGCATGTCAAATGATCTTTATGTCTTTAAGGGTAATGAAAGTGTTTATGAAATATTTCTAAGATGAAAAAAACGTGACCTGAACTGTGGACATTTGTGGGCTTCAGTAAAATATCTCTACATCTATGGGAGGGATTGCCGTGAAATTTGGTACAGACAGTTATGACCCCTTCAGGATAATTTGTAGTAACTTTAGTGATTCCAAATTTTTATTGGTCTAGTACTTTGGTTTATGACCAAATTTTTGCAAAACTAATGACTTTTCCATGTGCCTCTGCTGTACTTTGTGTTTTGTACTAATTATTAGCAAATGCCAGCATTCTAACATGCAAAACTAAGATGATGAACATGTTAAACATTATACCTTATAACATCCAAATGTTAACATTGTCATGCGTAACATTTGCATTTCCTCAAAGGACTATTTTGTGTAAATATAATCTCACAGAGCCACTACCATTGCTTTAGAACCTTTGTTTAAATTACTGCCCTTCATTGTTGGCATATGGTTTTGATGGACACTGTGTGGTATGCAAATGTTTATTTTACCCACAGACACATAGAATCTAGAAGACTAGTCTAGTTTTAGATCAAATGCTTACAGTGTAGTCAGAGAAGACGTCATTGATAAACCCTGCATTGATACATGTGTGTGTATATGTAAAATGTAAATGTGTATGTGTACACCAGTGTATTAAAATATGTCCTTGGCAATCAGTATTAAGCAATGACGCATGCATTTCTCTTATTTTTTGTGCCCTAATCCAATCTGTTCCAGAGACAAACTCTTAAATAGCTTTCATAGTGGCTGATCATTGCTTGAAATAATAATTAAAAAGGCTTTATACTGAGAGCACAGAATAATACACCACAATGTTCTATAACTGTTAGAATACAGGTTTGTTTGTGACCCTTCTCCATCACTTACTGTTTAGCCCTAATCTCTTACATACTGTACAGTTGTGGATCCTCTGTCTGAATGAATGTGCAGCTCTTAATGGGATTATCCCACAAGCCTCAGTGCTCTTATTCCCCTCGACATCCTTCTAACTGGCTCGCTTTTGATCTTCTCCTTACGTGGAATTAATCTCAAACCTGCTCAACCGTGATGATTCAATTAACCAGCGGATGTCTTTTTTCGCTCGATGTGTTGCAATTTTCAGTCTTCATTAGAGAATGAAATGCACTTTGGATGCCATCGAAAGGGATAAAGTCTGATTATTTGTTTCTAGCATTGGGCACAGCAGTCTTGAATAGTCAGTAATGTATTTATAGTGGCTTGTGATGGTGGACTGGAAATGAGTTTGTCACTTGTTGGGCCAAGAGGGGTCACAAGTCCCTGTGGTTGAAATGTGACCCTGTACTGGAAGAGACATGCTTCTGTTATTAATAACACTGAAGAAACAGAAAGAGGAAATGATGTTTATTTAAGACATTATTCACACTGGACTAGTGAGTGAATATTCCACAGAGAGAGAAATCTATTACTGTCATTTTACTTCTTTATTCATTCTCCCTATTTCTCTCTTTTCTTTTTTTGTGTTGGACTATTCTAAATATGAGGTTTCACTTTGGTAGTATTAATCTACAGTACAATATGTTCATAGGGAATCATTTAGTTTTATGATATTGCCACAATGTAAAGTGGTAGACACAGTCCCTTTTGTGCTTCCAGAGTCCAGAGGACTAGTCTGCATGACGTTTGAATCTGAGAGTATGACATCCTTCTTTTAAGGACATTTTAACTGACTCTCCCTGATTAATTCTGACATCAAATTGATAACATACCATAACTAACACCATCTATTGTGCAGCACTCATGCTAAAATCTATAAAATATTTTGCACTGAAATGTAAGTAAGAGAACTCAAATACTTCAGAATTATTGCAATACTTACCTATTCTAAGTACTTAGCAGTAGTGCTTGAGTAAAGGTACTTGGCTACGTTTAGCCACTGCTCTGCGTTATGTTATATGTCGTGATTGTCTCCCTGACAGATTTGTAGACATTCCTGGGTCACTTACCATATGGTTAGAGTGAAAATTATTTTTAAAAATTGCATATTTTCAGTGGCGGGATGGCTGACTGTATGACTCCAGATGTTGTTATTGTATAAGAGAAAAAGTCTTTTTACAACCTGGGTATATTTTCATAGTTTTGGCTGTTGTTTTTGTTTCATTTAGTTTTTATTATTTTAGTTAAGATAACATTTTACACATCTCCTTTAACTGAAATTATTAGGGGTGCTGTAGAGGTTACTAAACAAAACTGTGATCCAGGTTGAATGTGATGATGGATGAAAAAGTGCCTTATCCCTACACTTGTTACTCTACAGTATCTTGGGGTTTGTAAACATACAGTAAATCAAATTTAATTGTCTATGTAGTATGATCCAGCAATGTAAAATGACATGATCACAGTGTTTAAAATGCAAGGGCAGCCAGAACAATCAAACAGCTTGATCCTTTTACCTGACAGCTTGGCTCACATTGGAAGTTGGAGAGAATGGCAGCAAACAAACCCCCGCTGATGTGGAATTGTATATGTTGTACATGCCTGATAGAAAGAACATAAATCAGCCTGACTTCACAGCAAGACAAATAATGACAGTGAGCATTTACACCCATAAATGAACATTCCTTGGTGAAAAACACACATCCATTGCTCAATATTTTGCAACCAGTTTATCTGTAATCCTAGCTCTGTGGCTCTCATTGCCTCTTTAGAGAGAATTAAATCAATCTACTTCACAAGTTGACATCAGCAACTGACCCCAGAGCAAACATATCATAACAAGTTATATACAGCACATTGCTCATACACTACATGTGATTTACTATAAGGGATCAGAATTTGTTATCACTTACCATCTTACAAAATGTAATTGTACTGTCCTGTGTCTATCCAGAGTCATTTTAGTGACTAATGTGCAATAGCTATTTTTTTTATATCAACATGACTCAGAACATATTGTTATGAATTTTACTGCAATTTCAGTTACAGAAACAAAATACATTTGTGGTAATTAAATTCTTAATTCACTGCATAGATCAAGTAGAGGTTTGTGGGAGTTAATTCAAAATATGTCAGTATGTCGGTCTTTAGTGTAGATCTGTATATGACTTTTTACAGCAATACATCTTTTACTACCTAATGATGACATAAAGAAATATTAACCACAAACATTAGAGAGTGAATTTCTGGAGAGCTGAGATCTATGATGAATACAGTTTACACAAGGACAGAAGAGTTATGTCCTGAAACTGGAGTGATTGCATAATGGTGAAAACCCTGTTGTTTATTTTTGCTTTTTATTTTGCAGACCACATTATCTCAAGGGTGACCAACCTTTAGTTTGTTTATAAAGTATGCAGTCACTGTGAATAGAGATTAGGGCTGATAATCAGCTGGGTGTGGTTTTGATCTGCTCTTTCAGAAGTGCACATCAGGTCAATCGGTATATAACCTCTCTACACAAAAATCTCCATTAATTACACAGTTGCAATATAATTACCCCAGTAAATCAAACTGTGACGCCTGGCTGCTGTTGGATTGTAAAAAAAATTTTAAATTGGTCTGTGGCTTTTAATATAGTTTAATATCAGTCATATCTGTTATTTTGTATTCAACCATATCATGATTATATTGCTGGTTTTACAGGCAAAACACAATGCATAGATTCCTAAAACAAGAAAATGCCAAAAAATTAAATATCTAACCCTAGCACCACATGGGCCACTTACATAGAAACATTGTTTACATAATAACATATCAGTAATTGAAGATTATATTGAAGAAAAATGTGAGAAGTGACACACACACACAAATATGTATGGACTTCACCACCTTTTGATTTCTCCTATACTGCCCTCTACTGTGAAAAACATGAATTTGGTTGATTTTACCATCTCTGATCTCAAGGCAGTGCTTCTCTCAGACACTTTTTTGTATACACATGAGCAAAAACAAGTTAGTACAACGTATTTTCAAAGAATTGAATATTTATTTTGTAATATTAGTTTATATTTGGTACATGATATATATACAAATATTTCAAAATATACAGTATCTGTTAAATGTTTAGGTGATTAAAAAAGAGGAAGTTATTCTGTTGAAGGGCTCCAAATATAGTTATATTTATAGTATTTTGAAAGTTGATCCTCTCCCAAAAACACAGTTTTGGATTTTCATAGCATGAGAATGTAAAAATGAGGACATTAAGCTTCAAATGAAGAGTGTAATAATGGCTAAGGACACTAGAAGGACAGGGACAAAGACTCCACTGTGTTTTGCTCCATTACACAGGTCTTCAGCACAGCATCTGATACCCAGGGAATCAACGTTATTGCACATATCACTCCTCATGCAGTGTTTGCTGATCATATTTTCAGCAACTGCAACAGAGACAAACAGGAAAAGTTTCAGTGACAACAGTGACAGAATTTTAAAGCTTGCTATGGCTGAACAGAATTTTGCTAATGCAACAGCAATGTTCCTGTTAGGAAAAATAAAAATCCCACAATAAAAAAAATACTGAATACTAAAGCCACATGTGATGGTAAATCAAACATACCTATTGTGGTGGCACAGCGGTCATAAGATGCAGGACAGTTCCATATCTGATTGCAGGTGCCGGGGTTATCACCCCAGCAAGTGAAACACTTTAACCCATAACCTGCAGGCAAAAAAAAAAAAATCTTCACAAAGGCCAACAAAAATAAACTCAAATCTTGTATTAATTTCTGTACTGATTGCTCATCTCCTCTGTTCTTACCTGCTGACAGCATCGTACAGACAAAAGCCAAAGATACACACAGCCTCATTTTGAGCCTCTGATCAAAGTGTAGAGAACTGAAATCTTGTCGGACCTCTGATGTCAAATGAATTTTTTCCACTTCCTTTTGTGTTTTATAGCCTCAACTAATTATGCATGGGCAGTTCACATCTGGGGAGTGTTCACCACTCATCATTTACAGCTAATACCTTAGTTTATGTTGAGATGGAGCCCTCAACAGTTCTACAAATTCATCATTAATCCACTTTCCAAAAGAATTTCAGTGTCAACAAGAGGTTGCTTGACTTGAGAACTTGCATTGAAATGTATCACTTGTTCTGTATTTGCACAAAGAATTTACACAAAACACTACAGTCATAGTGTGGTGAAGCTGAGACTGAAGCTGCCACACCTGAAGATGTCAATGTGTAACTAATCAATGTTTATACAGCCAAAAATATCTACAATGACCCTGGCAGAATATTCATCTCATAGCTGTAAAAATTCTGTCTTATAGGCTACCTAGAAATACTGCACATATGTTGATGGTACACTTTAAATGGTTGGAAGTCCCAGTTAAACACTACCATAGGTTCTGTGTATGTGTGTAAGTATGATCTGGCTATTCACTATCCCTGCTTAGAAAATCCAATTTTAATGTAATATAAATCCTGGCCTCATTCAAATGTGATAATTGCAGCATTAATTCTTTACTAGCACACACTCATACACACACAGATTCAGAGCTCTTTAGTTTAGATCTCTAATAGCATTAATAGATGTACGTCATTAATCTGCTGCCAGAAAAGGAAGAGTGACTCTCTGAGCAGCAGGATTTAAAGGGACCATTCACCCAAATAATTAAAACCCTAATTTCTCATGGCAGGATGCCTTTATTTATAAAGTATGGGCTAATCCCTGCATCCTCTCACCTAAGCATGTAAATGAGATGAAACTGGCTATGTTGTGATGTTAACTGGCCACTTCTGTTTGGCCTGTCTGGTGTCTGTCAGTAATGAGCTTGGCCTTTTACCCCTGGATTAAATGCCTTGTATAGGTGGCATGTGAGGTCTGGATGCCAGGTTAATTGCCAGCTACTGCTGAGAAGTATTCCATCATTTAGGCACTTTTTAAAATTAATTTTTAAAAAGAAAAAAATCATGGTGGGTTTTTTTCTTTTCATAGAAGAATATAAACCTGATTCCTGCAGTAACAGTGGCTATAGCCTTCTTTGTGAGTCATAGTGCCAGACGTGTGGGGTTCAGCACTTAATTATAGAGTTTCAAAGGTCATGACATTATTGTCCAATATAGCTCCATCTTATTAAGGCTGGCAGTCGTCCATGGCCTGATAATAACATCGCTGTCTGAGGAAGAGGAGGAACTAGCAGAGTAGTATGAGGTCAAGTGTGTTTGTGTGTGCACTTGAGTTTTGCTTTCTTTTCTTTTCAACCTATATGTGATTTTTGTGATAGTTAATACTCTCTCGTCTTTTGTTTGTCATATTAGATATTAGACATATGAGATTAATGAATATGACTTGGTTGGATTTGATTGCCAAGCAGTGATGGAGGAAGTATTCAGATCTTATACTTAATAAAAGAACAGATGCAAGGATGAAATTCCATTACAAGGAAAAGTACTGCATTCAAAGAAGAATGGAAGTATTATCAGCAAAATATAGCTAATGTATACAAAGTCAACATCCTAGTTCTTCACAAAAAATGGCTGATATTAAATTAGTTTAACTACTTCATAAACAGTTTTGAAGTAAAGTTAACCTACGGGTCAGTGCCACTCAAAAAGATCAAGATTTTGGGGGGGGGGGGGGCCTAAGATGGCTAAGATGGCGGGAAAGAAGTACCTAGATATTGAACTTAACTACTGTTCTTGAGTTAATGTCCTTAGTTACTTTCCACCACTGCTGACAAGCTTATATCTTTTCATGTTTTAAATGTTCATGCTTTCATGTTTTTGCTTTCTGCTTTCTACCACAGAGGCTGTAACACCACCAAAATGGTAAAGTACCAGTCAATAATACAACTCAGTTCATCAAGAGGATTTATTTTGTTTAGAATTCATGTACACGTAATGAATTTATAGTGCATATAAGTCAGTACAGTGCTATACATGCCATGAATATCTTGTAAGACCAACAGTTTAAAGACCAGCGGTTGGAGCGCCTGCTCTATTCCAAGATTCCCTGCAGAGGTGATATTCACTTCCTGAACTGTGGGACTGGAGAGGGGATCTTGATGTCCTGGCCCCTCTCCAACCTCTTCTCACATTCAGTCAGGTAGTTTACACCATCAACCACTAATTGTACCAGCTCGACCTGTGAATACATGGTAACTAGTGTTAAAAAAAATCACATGATCAATATGTCATAAATTCTAACACAGGTTCAGACTACATTTTAATCAGCAGTCATGCAAATGATCTACTGCAGCCCTGATAATGACCTAACACAATGTGTCACTGCAGCTCAGGAGTATGCAGGATTTTCTCTCAGGTTCAACGGACACAAAGAGGTGAAATCAGCTGGTTTGGTTGAAATAAACTGAGTATCATTTTATCTCAGCAATTTTTCTTAAATAAGTTGCACATGTAGTTATATACAGCTTTTAATGGGCGTTAAAAGCTGTCCATTATCGAGCCATTCATACTGTGCAGACAGTGAAGAAAGAGGAGGAAAGTTATTAAATTTAATATTGGTAAAATAAGATTACACATACTTCTGCTTGTTCTCTATCAAACACACAGCAGTTGTTAACCAGTGACCTTTGTTTATTTATAAGCTATTGTAAGCTGTCTTTAAGTTTAAATCCTCAGTGTTTCTGCTGATTGTTGTCTACTAGAGTACATGATGCCCATGTCATCAACACTAGCTAGCATCTAAATGGCTGTAATTACCCTAGAGATACAAAGAAGAGCTCAGGCCAGGAGGCAGTGGAAAGTTCAACCAACGAACAGCAGTTGCTGCTCCCTGAGTTTAGCCTTTCAGGCTTCTGCCTCCTCTAGTGAAACTGGAAGAAACCCCAGCTATAGCCCTGACCTTAACCATCTATGACCTTTAATAACATTTGATTGATAGTGCCTGTTGGTACATAGCCTAGGTGGAAGTACTGCATGAAAGGCTCAGTTCAGGAAGCAGAAGTCTTTTAACCTCAACTGGCACATCCCCGCCTGGATTACAGATTAAAGAACAGCAGGGGGTTCGGTTATTCACAGCCCACACCTGTTGGGATGTCTGCTCTCTCCGTCTGACTCTGTCTCCCTTTACCTGCTGCTCATTTCTACTTTTACTTTTGCTGCTGCCTTCCTCTTCAAGTGTTTACCTCTGACTTGCCCAGACGGTCAAGATTAGAGATGTCAAAGGTGTCTCCGGTGGCAGCTGTGTCAACACCTCCTGTGCCTCTCTTCTGTAGCCTCAGGTTTTCCAGGATCTTTTTGAAGCGAGGATCCTGGATCATAAAACATCACACACATTCAGTCATTTTCAGACATGAGAACCACAATATAGGAGGGAATGTGAATCTGTGTGTGTGTGTGTGTGTGTGTGCAGTCACAGTTGCTGGTGTGTTTCCTGCAATACCCTGCTGAGGAAGGGCAGGCGAATATGCACACCAGCCCTGAGCCCGGTGCCGAGGTTAGAGGGGCAGGTGAGGATATAGCCCAAACGCTCATTCCACATGAATTCCCAACCTCTTTCCTGAATTAACTGCTCCACCTATAAATTACAAGAAAAGACCATTTATATTTTTATTTTTGAAACACACATATAAAAGTTAGTTGTAATAGACCTTAGAAATAAAACACCCTGTTTCTTGATTTTGTGTTAATTCTCCTATATTTTGTTTTTATAGCTTTGTTTTGTGATGAATAAGTTAAATCTTTACAATACTCTAAGATAAACAGCATGAATTCCCAATAAAAGTAAAAGTAAAGATTGAGGTTATTTTAAAAATCAACACTGGACCATGGTGGTGCAGGAAGACATAGAGACATGTGTACCTGTTTGAGACCTCTGCAGAACCTTTCAAACACTCTCTTCATGTTTCCTCCTTTCTCCATGGATATGATCCTAGTGTGGTCCTCCTCATTGATCCAGATCAAGAAGTTTTTCTCGTTGTTATGCCTGACACAATAAGGACCGGCTGAATTAAACTCTGATTGCTGATACAATCAAATCATTGTTTTAAGCGAAGAAAAGGTATTTTTCAATCACATTCAGCAGAGGCATGAGAAAAGTCATTTTGAATTGGCAGAGGAGAATAAAATTTGATCAGTGCAGAACAGCTGTTTGAAAAGCGTGAAGATGATCATTTTTAGTTTGGATCTGGAGAAACTGCAAGTGCAAGTTTTGGGATACTACCAGTGAGCTAACAAGCACTAAATGTACAAGGAACACAGCATTTCCACATATATATGAATAAACATTTACACATAAATTGGGTGATTTGGTGATTTTAGGCCTTGCTACAATGAGGGCACAGAATTTTCTACATTATTTGTTCTTACCTAATGTTATTGAAAAACTGCATAATCTAATTCTACCATATAATCCACTCCAGTCATGTTGGTCCAACTGTATGATAGTGGAAATTAATAGTGTCAGGTATGAGATAGTATTCCCATATGCTTCTTTAATAACTACTCATATCTAACACATTGGTGAATATCATTAAGTAATACTTTGCTACCTTCCCGAAAGGAAGCAATTGAATGGAGATGGTCACAAATTCCGACCTGTCTTATTTGTGTTTATACTGATGTCTCTTTGAACTTAAAATGCAGTTGTTCCCCAACACTAACCAACCACTATTGATGGCTATGAAAGACAGAACAAACAAACTATGCAGTAACAGCTTTTGGAGGGTCTCTAAGCTAATACGTCTTTTAGACTAAGTTTCTCCTAGTCTTACCAGATCCCACGAGCATCAGGCCAATCTCTGGCCATCCCAGCTGCCGTGAGCAGAGGTGACACAGGTTTATCAAACAGGAAGTGTTCCTGATTGACCAGTAAAGGGACAGAGGAACCAGGGGGACATTAGATAGCAAAGGTCATCAAAAAAAAAAGTAACCAAACCTTGTCTCTGAGTGTGTGTGTGTGTGTGTGTGTGGGGGGGGGGGGGGGGGGGGGGTTTGCACTAACATCAATAAGTTGTTGCTGCTCTCTCTCAGACATTTCTCCCAGGCTGTAGTAGCGACCAGCCAGGTCTCCCTTCAGGCCGGACAGAGCTGTCACGACGACACGCTCCACCTCACGGCGCTCAGAGCGTGTGCATGCGGGAGGAAGACTCAGTCCACGGATGCTACGACCAGTGCGGACGCGAGATGACAACACATAGCGCTCATCAAACATTCCTGAGGTGATCTGAGAAGAAGAAGGTATTAGGTCACCATATGCAGGTGTGGATACAGAAATTTATGGATGGAAAAGACCATGAGAGCTAAGGCGTACCTTGGAGGCATCCAGGTCAGTGGGGTGCTTCATTGTGCGAGGGTCATAGCCATTGTGTCGGTCCTTGATAACAGGGTCAAAGAGCTCAGCAAATACCTGATTTTAAAAAAAAATATCAAACAGTCAACTCAGTTTTCCCCATTTCCAGATTAACTAAACAACAGCTCACTGTAAACATTAACTCCGACCTCATAGCTCTCCTCATCTCCAGCTACCATGCCCACGGTCTTGATGAAGGGGTGTCCAGGGTTGTCTACCCCAGTCTGGATGCACTGGTCCAGGGTCCAGTTGTTTGGGGTTGTCTTGTCCCTCAGATGTGCATAAATAGTTGGGGTCAGGGCTGATGCCATACAGTTGTTGTGCTTCCTCAGGTCAGGGAAATCAGCACTGTAGAAAGTTATCAACAGCTAACTTAGTGTATGGACAAACAAGTTTCATAGTGTCTCAGTTAATTCAAACATGATCAAACACATCATCATATATGAACTGCAGGTTTGGAAACCTCACTCTGCAGAAATAACACATGCTGAAATGTCTTGTTTTTTTAATTTACAATTGTAACTAATTGATGTGCTGCACTAATATCTTTGTTGGTGGAAGCAGTAATGTTGTAACTTTGCTGTGCAGTAGCTATGCAGGTGAAATACATGTACACTCACACACATGTACCTGGGTGGATAGGCCCTCTTCCTCTCAGCAGCAGCAGCACTGTCACTGAGGAGGTATCCAGATGCCAGTGTGCCAGCTCCGATGCTGGCCAACACCACTGCTGTGTTGCGACCAGACATCATGCGGGTGAAAGAGGTCGCCATGTTTATGTGATCTTGGTTATTACCTGATGAAAAGTCAAAGGGCAAAAGTTGCTTTATATCAAGCTCATATATGTTTAGCTATTCATCAAGGTACCATTACAAATTTCAGTCTACCATTGTACAGCATGATTTGTGTCAATTTTAGTCAGTGACAACAAATCAGATCACTGCTGTCTGGCAAATCACACCTTTAAATCTGGTCATATCTCATGGAAAAGTACTGTAACCACTGGATACCAAAATGTAAGTATCCATAATAGTTGGTTGTGGTATCACAGGGAGCTGTAAATGTCAGGATATTTGTTAATGTTTATTCACAGTACACTGTAGCATGCTGAGCTATTGGTTTGACCAAGCCTGAACTTTACAGCAGCATCCTGCCTGAATATCACAGATGGCTCTCGGAGGAAGCTGATAATTATGAATCAGATTGTTAAACCAGACAGCCCACAGGCACAGAGGATAGCAGAAAGACAATCTGTAGCCTATATGTATCCAAGCAGAATATTTTTTTTTTACAACTTCATAACATAACTGTGTGTGAATATGAAAACAGAGATTTATAGTAATCCAAGCCTTTGCAATGAACATTTTATGAATTGCAGTGATAAATACATATTTAGAGGTAGCAGTGGTTGTGGCTTTTGTATTTAAATTACCAATATTGCTGCACTAAATGCATTTAACCTTTTGTATGTGTTGATCTGTGGCCATTGTCATACATTAAGATATATTAACACACATCTTTACAGGTACATACTCAGGCTACTAATTGCATTAAGCTAGCAAATGCTTAAGTAACAGATATGCCTGCAGCTTGTGTGATGAGATTATTCTAGAAGCAGACAGAAGCCTTCTGATTGGTCGCTGTGGGAGAGTCACCAGCTCAGGTGATCAGATGATTTGTGATTGGATACTGAGAGAGATACTAATGAAATATATTATTATATATGTCAATTGCCCCTTCCAACATCAATCAGTCTGATAATGTCAATGAAATTTCAGAAGTGACAATGACATTAAGCAAAGAAGGACTGCAATGTAAATGAATATTAGAGCACTACTATGAGGTGCTTGTTGACTAATCTGAAGTGCCAGCCCAGAGTTGGCAGCAGCCCTGGCCTGTCAGCTGAGTTTACACAAGACAGAAAGGAAGAAAACTGAGACAGAGAGTCAGAGGGTGGTGAGGAGAAGTTGAATAAATAGCACTGGAAAAGATGAGAGAGAGTGAAAGGAAGTGAGGGGAAACTGAGTTTAAAGGGAGCTATGGGAAAAATATAGACAAGGTGTATATGTAGCAAGAAACTGCAGTTTTTCACAGTAAAAAGTGTAGTGTGGGGCAGTGTAAAATGGATTATAGGTCAGATTAAGGTCAGTGGGAGGGTTAAAGAGTATAAGGACAATTAAAAGGGAGTGAGTGGAAAAGGTGGGATTATAGGGATTCCCATCAGAGACTAGAAGATTAAATGAGGAGTGAAAGTAATTCCTGAAATGAGGAAAAACATACAACAAAGTCACATCTTATTTGTTACTTCTTCAAAAAGATTTTTCATTACTGATATTAAATATAAGATGAACTGTCAGTTTTAGGTGTAGGAGACACTGCTGGAGCTTTGATAAAGAGGAGAATGAAGAACAGTTGTTGACAGGTAGTTGGTTCCTGTTAATATCAGGCATATGAAGAGAACCTAATGCAGGCGGCTTGACAGTGTAAATGTTTGCCAAGGAGCAAGCACAAAACAAAAGGCTCTGTTAAAAAGGCAGCTGGTAAAAAGATTGTGTTGTGCACATACATGCTGCGAAAGAAAAGCTTAATTGCTATTATAGATCAATCAAAATGTATTAAATCTTAATTGGCTCTTCATGCATACTCCCACAATAATATGACTGCATGTAAATGTTTCTTTTTAAGAGGAAGGCTGATGCCCCTACTTTGATCACAAACATATATGGGTCAAATACGTCTATTTTTATAAAAGCCTCTGTACTATATACAGAAGCAGGAAGGAAATACATATACAGTAAAGACTGGCAAGAGAGAGGGAAGAAAACTTAGGAGGAGTCCATCACTCACCTGAGGATAGCTGAAGAGTGGAGGCAGCAGAGGGCTGGAGTGTGTGTCCTGCAGCTCAGTCCAGAGAGGCTCGATCTGCAGAGTGAGAGCAGACTGAAGAACAGAGATGGGATCAGAGAGAGAGAGAGAGAGAGAGAGATGGGGACACTGGCTCAGGATTAGCCTCTCACTGGGCAACAGACAGAAAATCCTCTTTCTACTGTCAGTCAGCATGTCTGCCTGCCTCTTCACACAGGCACTCATGCACATGCATGTGCACACTCATCCAGGCTTTTCTTTATTACACAGACACTTCTACCCAAACCATTTTTGCTATGTTTAGGGGGAGTCTGAATCTGCAATAGGAGGGCTTTCGTGTTGCAGTAAAATAGGAGCCATTGACAGTTTTCCACCACTTAACCCCCCTGCTTCTATCTCTCCACCAAGTTCACTGCGTGCTGGGAGCTTCTCTCTGAGCATTTTTCAGTCGTCACTTTAGGTGGTGGACTTCAAAAGTCACTAAGCCTCCTAAGAATCAAACTCACAGCCTGATAACTTCCAAGCAGTCCCCTAACACCGTGAGCTATCTTGTGAAACACCTAAGATATTTAGGGACGTTTGAGCTCTTCTTCTCAGAAAAGATTTTTAAGGTTCACATCCAAAACCTCAAACCCTCTGGATGGTCCTGTTCCTCCAGTACCTTTAATTTAATAACTAACTGGCCACCATGGCATTCCAAAAGTAGCTAAAATGACTGGAGTTTTAACTGCGTTTTGCGCAATTTTTTAATGAGAAAGTGATACTGTATGTGACATATAACTACAACTTGGAAGGTAAAGTTATTATTTATAAGACTTTACAAATAAATATAAATATAAATGTGGTTGTTGAGAATTTAAGTGACCATAGACTGTATATAAAGAGATAAGACACAGATCACATAAACTATCACATAAAAGGTAAATGACTTATGAATTTAAAATACCCAGAGGAAAACTGTTATGGTGGAAGTTATGAAAAGCCACCTAGTATCATATCACTGATTTTTAATGAGGCTAATATATTGGTTAAAAAAGCTTTTTTTTTTTGCAACTTGACCTTTCTGGGCTTTTGCAGTACCGCGAGTGGCCACTGGGGGGAAATGCTGCAAGGCTGAACCATAGACTGTATGGGTTGAACGGCGGCACCGTATCCAGGTCTTATAATACATCTATGATTCCAGACCTTATCGATATTCTATTTTGCCCTCCTGTAAGACCAATCAGAGACGGTTGCTAGGCGGAACAGAATAACCCAGCTAATTGGTGTTTTTTCTACCGATGTTGGCTTACGTGTGTTGTCATTGGTCGCGTCGTGTTTCGTCATCGGCCACCTTCTGGGAGGAGCCAGAGAGGCGGAGAAAGTCGGGGAGCAGACAAAAACCATCGTTTGAACTGTTTCCTCGGTTTGTCAGTAGTGTAAGAAAACTTCATTACCGAAGAAGCCTGGATACTGAAACAAGCGTCGGGGCTGCTTTTTTGTCGAACATGAATGAGGCTGGATGTTGAATACACTTGCAGCGCGAAGGTAAGGCTAAGTAGCGAACTAGCTAGCGGTTAGCTCTAGCATTTGCGTTAGCATTAGCCTTCATTAGCCAGCGAGGGTTAGCATTAGCCTTCTCTTCTTATTACATCATTTTCCCTTAACTCCATTTTTAGCCGTTTGCGTTTGTGTTTCCGCGTTAAATTTATACTGTGGATGTACCCCACTTGTCTGACCCCTGTGTGAGTCAGTATGCACGGAGCCACACAAGGTGGTGTCGTTTTCTCTTTGACATAGCCCACTATGCCTCTTTGTTTGTGTGTTTCTTCCGGTCTTGTTGTTGGGTAGATTGCAAAACTGGATTGCCCTTTGGGATAAATAAAGTTGTCAGTATCTGAATCTGAGGCATCCCTGACATGAGTTGTGGACCCCCAACATAGATGGGTGAAAACACAATGAACTCTTACTAGTCTGCCTAAATGCTTGTTGCATTTATTTACAGTCACCAACATTTTGCATCTCTTTGTAACTTTGTGTTCCATGCTGGTCATTTTAACTCAGTTTATAGTCTATTATGTTTAACTCAGTCTATCACGTCGTTGTCATCGTTCTGTGTCTATTTGTGGTCATTTTGTGTTATATCACGTCTATACCTGGCTTCTTTACACCTGGATGTCAGTGTTAGCATTAACCACGAGCGTTAGCATGAGCCTTATCTCTAAATGATATCTTTGGAGCTCTTTTCCCTCGTTTTTAATTGCGTAGGTTAAGGTGTGTTTGTGTTTCTGTGATTATAGTGTCCCTGACATGAGTTGTGGGCACCTTATGGACGTAAGGTAGCTGTTAAGTAGTCTGTTTGTCTGATTGTCATGTCGTTGTGATCATTTTGCATTTTTACTTACTTACTTTACATCTACTTACTTAGTTACTTACTTACTGTGTCTTTGTGTCCATTCCTGATAATTTTACATTTCTTTGAAGTCATTTTTTGTTTCATTGTGGCAGTTCAGCATCTAATAGTAATTGTTTTGCGTTTGTTTTTTGTCTGTCGTTTTTGTTTGTAGATTTGTTGCAGTAATTTGTAATTTGTCCAGCTATCTATTAACCCACAGTTGTATGAGAAATTTGTTTGTGACATCCTAATAATTGATTGAGCTCAGTGATATGTTAAATTCATGCTTGAAAACTAAAATTTAACTCCACAAGTTTGAGTCTCAAACATGTGAGTTTCTATTGGTTCTTAAGGATGTGATGCTTTTTCTTATCATATGTGACAGTAAACAGTCCATTTTCTGAAACACTCCTCTAATGTTTGGAGAATGTTCTGGTTCAGCTATGATGATTAATATCTGTTAGGGGTGTAACAGTACACTCAACTCACAAGAACAGGATGAGACGTGACAAGATTTTAACACTATTTTTATGAAACTCCAATGATGTAACTGGAAAGATTCTTTTATTTGACTGAAAGTCACAAAATGCAAAACAAAGTAAGTGCGTTTTGAAATGTCTCATGTGAGTTGTTCATAATTGTGTTAATTCTAATTGTTGGTTAGAGGGTGATTTTAAAAATATCTTTACAGTATATAACAGCCATTTAATGACTTAAAATTTCTCACATATGCTGCTGTCATGACCTTTGTAAATTAGTTTTTTATTCATTAAAGAAAAACAACACAAAACAAAGACATTTTGAATATGTGTTAATATGAAGGTTGAAATGTGAAATAATAATTCTGTATGTGACCGTCTGTGGTGGAAGAAATACCCAGACACTTCATAATTTGTCAAAAAATAGACTTAACCCATTAATGAAGTACATTACATAGTTCATCATAGTTCAAAGAAAAGGAGGAACTTGAGGATAAATCGACTGTTACTTTGGAAAGGTGATGACTTGTTAGGCCTTGTTAGTAGTATATTTTTTTTTAATTAATGTTGTGTTTGGAAAACCTTGTTTTAAACAAATGTTCTCAATGTTTCTCTTTGATTTCCTCCAGGTGTCACCACTTTTTCCACATCATCCACGATTGCAGAGACATCGTCCACAATTGCAGAGACACTGTACATGTTCGGAGAGACATTGTTGAGAATGAGGGAGACATTGTCCATGACTCGCAGAGACCTGCGCAAGAATCGATGGTGACAGGCGTCCCCCATTTGACGGCATTGCCCACAATCAGAGAGACATTGTTGAAGATCACAGAGACTTTGTCCATAATCTCAGAGTCGCCAAGACGTCGTCCATGATCGCAGAGACATGGTCCATGATCGGAGCGACATTGTTGAGGATGAGGGAGACACCGTCCACGATCAGAGACGTTGTCCACGATTGCAGAGACCTTGTCAAAGATGAGAGAGGCGTTGTCATTGGTCAGAGACATTGTCCCATGCTTCGTAGAGACCTTGCGATAGAATCGGCGGAGACGGGGGTCACCGATTTGATGGCATTGCCCGCGATCATGGAGACATTGTCGATGATCACAGAGATACCGTCTATGATCTCAGAGACATCGTCCACGATCGTAAAGACATTGTCCATGATCACAGAGACTTTGTCTATAATCTCAGAGACATTGTCCGCGATCACAGAGACGTAGTCCACGATCACAAAGACGTCATCCATGATCACAGAGAGTCTTCATACAATAAAGAAGTTCTTTGAGAACCGGGACTGAGGCCTCCAGGTAATTCACAAACTGTTTTACATCAACTGTCCAACACAGAGCACTGACAATAAAATGCTTATGTTCAGTATTCCATATATCAGAAAAGTGAAAAGTGTTAGAAGTAATCTGCTATATAAAAATAATGTACAAGTAATCTGTATTAATAGAAGTAATGTAAACGTAATTAGCAATATCAGAAGTAAGATGGTATAGTAAGGCATAAAAATCTTGTTAAAAAAATGTTGTGAAATGTAGAGGTTCAGCGTGCCTCCATAGCCAAATGGTTAGGGCGCGTACCACGTGGGCCTTAGTGGCCTGAGCAGGTGGACCCCAGTTCAACTTCCAGTCTGGCCAGACCTTTGCTGCATGTCATTTCCCTACTCTCTCCCCATTTCCTGTCACTCTCTCTCGCTGTCCTATCAAATTAAAGGCTGGAATGGGTAGTAGTGTATTGATCATTTTCCTTTGTATGTTTCTCTTTGATTTCTTCCAGGTGTCACCACTTCATCCACCACATAGTCTACGATCGCCAAGACGTTGTCCATGATCGCAGAGACATGGTCCATGATCGGAGCGACATTGTTGAGGATGAGGGAGACATCGTCCACGATCAGAGACGTTGTCCACGATTGCAGAGACCTTGTCAAAGATGAGAGAGGCATTGTCCTTGGTCAGAGACATTGTCCCATGCTTCGTAGAGACCTTGCGATAGAAACGGCGGAGACGGGGGTCACCGATTTGATGGCATTGCCCGTGATCATGGAGACATTGTCGATGATCACAGAGATACCGTCTATGATCTCAGAGACATCGTCCACGATCGTAAAGACATTGTCCATGATCATAGAGACATTGTCCATAATCTCAGAGACATTGTCTGCGATCACAGAGACATAGTCCACGATCACAAAGACGTTGTCCACTATCACAGAGAGTCTTCGTACAATAAAGAAGTACTTTGAGAACCGGGACTGAGGCCTCCAGGTAATTCACAAACCGCTTTACATCAACTGTCCAACACAGAGCACTGACATTAAACTGTTTATCTTCAGTATTCAGTATATTAGAAAAGTGTTAGAATAGAAGTAATTTGCTATATAAAAATAATGTATAAGTAATCTGTACTAATAGAAGTAATGTAAAAGTAATTTGCAATATCAGGAATAAGATGGTATAGTAATATGATCACAGAGAGGTAATTCACAAACCGTTTTACATCAACTGTCCAACACAGAGCACTGACAATAAAATGCTTATGTTCAGTATTCCATATATCAGAAAAGTGAAAAGTGTTAGAAGTAATCTGCTATATAAAAATAATGTATAAGTAATCTGTATTAATAGAAGTAATGTAAACGTAATTAGCAATATCAGAAGTAAGATGGTATAGTAAGGCATAAAAATCTTGTTAAAAAAATGTTGTGAAATGTAGAGGTTCAGCGTGCCTCCATAGCCAAATGGTTAGGGCGCATACCACGTGGGCCTTAGTGGCCTGAGCAGGTGGACCCCGGTTCAACTTCCAGTTTGGCCGGACCTTTGCTGCATGTCATTCCCTTACTCTCTCCCCGTTTCCTGTCTCTCTCTCACTGTCCTATCAAATTAAAGGCTAGAAAGCCCCCCCCCCAAAAAAAACAGTGGTTTTCATGATTAAACTGTTGATGAGGAATAGGTAGTAGTGTATTGATCATTTTCCTTTGTATGTTTCTCTTTGATTTCTTCCAGATGTCACCACTTCATCCACCACATAGTCCACAATTGCCAAGACGTCGTCCATGATCACAGAGACATTGGTCCATGATTGGAGCGGCATTGTTGAGGATGAGGGAGACATCGTCCACGATCAGAGATGTTGTCCACGATCGCACAGACCTTGTCAAAGATGAGAGAGACGTTGTCCATGATCAGAGACATTGTCCCATGCTTCGTAGAGACCTTGCGATAGAATCGGCGGAGACGGGGGTCACCGATTTGATGGCATTGCCCGCGATCATGGAGACATTGTCGATGATCACAGAGATACCGTCTATGATCTCAGAGACATCGTCCACGATCGTAAAGACATTGTCCATGATCATAGAGACTTTGTCCATATTCTCAGAGACATTGTCCACGATCACAAAGATGTCGTCCACGATCACAGAGAGTCTTCGTACAATAAAGAAGTGCTTTGAGAACCGGGACTGAGGCCTCCAGGTAATTCACAAACCGTTTTACATCAACTGTCCAACACAGAGCACTGACAATAAAATGCTTATGTTCAGTATTCCATATATCAGAAAAGTGAAAAGTGTTAGAATAGAAGTAATCTGCTCTAAAAAAGTAATGTAAAAGTAATTAGCAATATCAGAAGTAAGATGGTATAGTAAGGCATAACATGTTTTGTTAAATGTAGTGGTTCAGCTGTAATGTTGAATATTTCTCTGTTTTCGTGGTTAAACTGTTGATGAGGAATATGTAGTAGTGTATTGATCATTTTCCTTTGTATACTTCTCTTTGATTTCCTCCAGGTGTAACCACTTTGTCCACAACATCGTCCATGATCGCAGAGACTTCATCCATAATCGGAGAGACATTGCTGAAGATGAGGGAGACATTGTCCATGATTGCAGAGACATTGTCCATAATTTCAGAGACAAGGTAATTCACAAACAGCTTTACATCAACTGTCCAACACAGAGCACTGACATTGTTTATGTTTAGTATGCAATATATCAGAAATGTGTAATAATAGAAGTAAACCACCATATAAAAATAATGTAAATAATCTGTATTAATAGAAGTAATGTGGAAGTAATTTGCATTATCAGAAGTAAGATGCAATAGTCAAAATAATCTGTTACTAGATGTAATGTGCAACAGTGAGTTATCATTTAAGTTTAGAAGTAATATGTAATAAGAAAAGTACTCTTTAAGGGTAAAAGTAATCTAATGTTAGAGGTAACAGTAAAAATGTCCTGGAATATAAAAGCAATTAAGAGAAAATACCAATCTAAAATGAAGGAAAAAATGTTACAATATATTATAGCATCAAAAAAAAAAAAAAATCATAGTAATGTTTTCAACATGTCTTAAGATGTTATTATATAGTAAGGCATAAAAAAGTATCAAAAGCCATCAAAAAATATAGTAAGGCGTTAAAAAATGTCAAAGCAGCAAGTGATCAAAAGATGACAAGTGATTTCATAGATGTAAAAAAAATGTCAAAACGAGTCATTGTGTCAAAAAATTGCATAGTAATAAATGTCATAAGATAGTAAGGCATGACAAATGGTCCAAAAATGTCATTTTATATAAAGGCATCAAAAATGGTCATAAAATGTCATAGTGCACTGAGGCGTCAAAAACCATTAAAAAAACGTCATAATATAGTAAAGCATGAAAAATGGTCGAAAAATGTCATGGTATATGGGGTCAAAAACCACCAAAAAATGAAAAATATGTCACAAAATGTCACAATATAGTATGGCTTCAAAAACGGTCAAAAATGGTCCAAAAATGTCACAGTAAAGCATGGCTTAAAAAAACATCAAAAAATGTCATAGTAAAGTATGGCGTCAGAAACGGTCAATAAATGTCATAGTATAGGATGGCTTAAAAAACCATCAAAAAATGTCACAGTATAGTATGGCTTAAAAAACCATCAAAGATGGTCAAAAATTGTCAAAGGATGGCTTCAAAAACCATCAAAAAATGTCATAGTAAAGAATGGCTTAAAAACATCAAAAACTGTCACAGTATAGTATGCCGTCAGAAACGGTCAATAAATGTCATAGTATAGGATGGCTTAAAAAAACCATCAAAGATGGTCAAAAGTTGTCATAAGGATGGCTTCAAAAAACCATCAAAAACTGTCACAGTATAGTATGGCTTAAAAAACCATCAAAGATGGTCAAAAATTCAAAGATCAAAAACAAAAAAAAAAAAAAAAAACATCAAAAACTGTCACAGTATAGTATGGCTTAAAAAAACCATCAAAGATGGTCAAAAAATGTCATAGTATAGTATGGCGTCAAAAACGGTCAATAAATGTCATAGAATTGCATGGCTTAAAAAACCGGCAAAAATGGTCAAAAGTTGTCATAGTAAAGCATGGCTTCAAAAAACTTAAATAAATGTCATAGTAAAGAATGGCTTAAAAAACATCAAAAAATGTCACAGTATAGTATGGCTTCAAAAATGGTCAAAAAATGTCATAGTAAAGTATGGCATCAAAAATGGTCAGAAACAGTCAAAAAATGTCATTAGGGATGCTCCGATACCACTTTTTTTCAAACCGATACGATACCGATACTTGGATCTGAGTACTTGCCGATACAGAGTACCGATACGAGTACTTACTAATGCCGTTACACTTCGTACATTTACTTGAAAACGTGTTTTATTTTCATCAGATATTGTTTAATTCTCTGGCTGTTAGAAATTGCTGTGACTGACATTTGAATATTCCATTGTATATGGCACTGCCACACATTTTACTCAAATAGAAGTACCGTTAAAGTACTGTTATTGACATTTTAGCATTCAACTGCATCTTTTTTTTAACAAACAGAATATCTTCAAGGCAGGAGTAGGCTAAGGCGGAATGTTTAAAATGTCCAACTATTTCAGCCACGCTCCTCTGTGCTAAAAGCCCCTCATTAACAGCCAGCTGGAAGGTGTGTGCGACACACGGCAGGCTTGGGAGTCCAGCGTCACTCATGGCTTTGATCATGTTTTTCGCATTATCACGTAGCACAACATGAACAGAACTTTTAGGGACCCCCCATGTCTGAAGCATGTCATCAAACACACCCGCGATGGCTTGGCTGGTGTGCGAACCCCTAAACTGTTTTGCATGCAGGATGACTTTGTGGAGTAAAATCCTCGTCAATCTGCTGTGCAGTTAAACTGATGAGGGACACTGAGCCAACGCTGCTCGTCCAAATATCAGTGGTGAAGCTGAGGGCCGAAATGTCTTGCAACAGGCTGCGGATGTGCCTCTTCACAAAGTCGTGTAGCTTTGGCAACACTGTGTCAGTGATGTGGTGTCGGCTAGGGATCTCATACCTCAGCTCCAGTACGCTGAGAAGACGTCTAAATCCCATATTATCAACAACCGACAATGGCTGGTCATCAAGAGCAACGTACTGGGTCAGAGCTTCTGTTATTTTCACTGCGCACGGGTTGTCTCTTAACATCTTCTCCCTCTTCTCCAGTTTGCTGCAAGTTGGTTGTTGCTGTTTGCCATTATTAGCAAACACTTTGAACTCTGTCGTGTTGGTTTTTTAGATGTTTTATCATAGCATAATTTGCAGTCCGCTTTACTTTAGTCCCCATCATCCACTTTGAAATACCTCCACACCGCCGACATTGCTCCTCCATGCTCTCACTTAGCACCTGACCGCCCGAGTGAACGTCACGCTGCCATAAAGTGGTATCGGGCTGTGGTATCGGAACACTTTCATGAGTACGAGTACACGAACAGGGTATTGGGCCTGATACCCAATACTGGTATCGGTGCATCCCTAAATGTCATAGTATAGTATGGCGTCAAAAAATGTCATAGTATAGTAAGACATGAAAAATGGTTAAAAAAAATGTCATATGGTGTCAAAAAATGGTAAAAAATGTCAGTATAGTATGGCTTAAAAAAAACATCAAAAATGGTTTAAAAAATTGTCATAGTAAAGCATGACTTCAGAAACTGTCAAAAAATGCCATAGTATAGTAGGGCTTTAAAAAAAACATCAAAATTGTCAAAAATTGTCAGAGTAAAGTATGGCTTCAAAAACCATCAAAAAAGGCCATAGTAAAGTATGGCATCAGAAATGGTCAAAAAAGGTCGTAGTAAGGTATGGCGTCAAAAATGGTCAAAAATGTCATAGTATAGTATCAGCTTCAAAACCCGTCAAAAAATGTCATAGTATGGCTTAAAAAAAACATCATAAATGGTCAAAAAATGTCAGTTTATAATAAGGTGTTAAAACATGTCACAAACAAAAATGTCATAGTATAGTATGGCTTCAGAAACATCAAAAAATGTCAAAAAAAAAATGTCAAAAAATGTCATAGTATAGTATGGCTTCAGAAACCATCTAAAAATGTCACAGTATAGTGTCAAAAACGAGTCAAAAATGGTCAAAAAATAGCATGGCTTCAAAAACCTTCAAAAAATGTCATAGTATAGTAAGGTTAACAACAGTCAAAAATGTCACAGTATAGTATGGCTTAAAAAAAACGTCAAAATGGTCAAAAATTGTCATAGTAAAGTATGGCTTCAAAAACCATCAAAAATGGTTAAAAAAATTGTCATGGTAAAGCATGGCTTCAGAAACCATCGAAAATGGTCAAAAAATGTCATAATAAAGAATGGTGTGAAAAATGTTATTTAAAAAATTTCATAGTATAGTAAGGCATGAAAAATGGTTTTAAAAAATGTAGTAGTATAGTATGGTGTCAAAAATGGTCAAAAAAATGTCATAGTATATAGTATATTATGGCTTCAGAAACCATCAAAAAATGTCATAGTATAACTTTTGAGTTCTCTGTTTTTTTAATTAATATCAGTGATTTTGTATTGCAGAAATGGCAGTTATTCTCTAATCTCTGGCTAAAATTATTCACTTCCATACAATCTTAAACATACTGGCAAAATATTCAGTGTTCAGAAGTATTTATTTGAGCAAGATTTCAGTCCCACAACAGGGAAATTCAGTGTTGCAACAGCAAAAATAGAGAAGGGCATTACATATACAAGAGAAGATATAAAACAATATATACAAGTTACACACAATATGAACAGTATAAACAGGACTATGTACACAGTAATAGATAAGAGTACTGACATTGCACTGTTTGAAATAGCAAAATTTAAATCTGACCTAACCCATAAATAGTATAGAGGTGTGTGTATCTGTGGAAAACAAAGGTAAGATGGGTACTTTAGGTTGTTCCTTTGTCTTAAGCCACGTCATAGTATAGTAAGTGTCAAACACTGTCAAAAAATGTGATTAATTGTTCTTGTCTCTGCAGAAGGAGAAGCTGAAGCAGCTGAAGACCTGAAGTGGATGAAAGAAAAGTGTTACAAAGCTGTTAATTAGATAAGAGACCTCCACCATCTAACTGCTGTAAACAGTGCTGGTTTCCTGTTGTTCAAGTGAAAACACAGTTTTTCTCTAGTCATGGGCACATTTCCCAAAGACTTTATTAAACACCTGTGAGAACATTCAACAGCTTATGACACAACTATTTAATAATTGTATCACAAGTAGTTAAATGATCACAAAGATGCTTCATAGACATGTTAATCTTTGGAAAATGTGCTCATCAGTACATTAACCATAACTCTAACTAGCTCTAATCCTTGTGGTCAAACTTTTGAGTTGCATTTCTCTATTTTGTAACTGAAGTTATACAAATCATTTTACTGCATTTTATTTTAAGAAAAATGTAATGATTCTCATGTTTCAGTTTCTAGACTCATTTTTTTTTAACATTTTGAAGATATATTTTTTAAGGTTTCATATTTATTTTTTATGGTTTTATACTTTTACTTTTAAATATAGATATTTTTAAAGTTTTTAACAACATATTTAAATGCTTTATACTTTTTTAGACTTATTCTTAGACCTATTTTTAAGTGTGTAGTATGGCGTCAAAAAAAATAAATAAAATAAAATTATATATATATATATATATACACACACACACACACATTATACATATATATACTTTTAAGTCTGTGTAAAGCAGTTATACCAATGGCGTTCTGAGTTAGTCTCACCACAGAAAAATGTGCTATTAACCACCCAGGTAAATTGTAATGTTTTTTTTTTATATTAAAAAAAAAAAAAACAGCAAATGTGTAACATTAGGTTTCAAAATCATGAAAAAAATAAGAGTTCTGCTCTGAGAGCTGGGTATGTCGCTGAAAAACAGCCACTTGGTGCAGCACAGTGACACAGTGGCATCCTGTTCGCTCTCTGCTAGCACCCTACTCCGTACATGTTTGAGCCACCAGAGCTTTTTGTTTTTGTTGATCAAATGGCCTGTCTTCAAGGACTCAAGAAACAAGTTGCATTGTTTATGCAGTCATATTACTGACATTTATTAAAACAAAGTTTAATGATGTTACACTGATAATAAACTCATTTTGTGATAACTAGTGTGTTAGACAAATCACTGAATTTGCTTTACACAGACTTAAAAGGGTGAACATTTAAAGGTTTTAAGGTCTTATTTATCAAACCTGTTTTGATGAGGTTTGTTAAATATTTTATCCTTATTTTTAGACCTGTCCCTTTAGGGTTTGAAATGTATTTTTTAAAGATTTCATACTTACTTTTTAGAACTATTTATTTAAGGTTTTAAATGTATTTGTAATGGTTTTATATGTATTTTTCGAGAAGTTTTTTGAAGGTTGGGTTTATACTTATATTTAAAAGTTTTATACTTATACTAAAACAATTTATTAAAAGGGTTTCTATTCTACTCTATTCTGAACTAAGGTTTTATATTTTAAACTTATTTTTTGCAGCTACATTGATGGAAAATACTAATTACAACTGATATGTTACAGCAGCTTTAATTTATTGCTATTTGTTCCAGACAAGAGGTTTTCAAGTGTCAAACTGCAGCTGAGATAATGACAGAGTCAGACTGAAAAGAATAAACTAACACTGACCTTCTGGAAATGTTTTCACGTCTGTTTCTTGTCTGTGCTTTAATGGTTGAAGTTTGAATCCTGTGGAGAAAAACACAACGAATGTTACACATCTTTATAGATGTGACACTTAACACGTCAAAATAAAAGCACAGTGTTTCTGGATATTGAATTTCAGATTGTCAAAAGATAGAGAAGTAAAAAACTAAATCTGCAAAGAAACCAGAGTGTGGACTAACTGGTTCTTGGCTAATCAGAACTAGTCCAAGAGTTAAATTTGCTTTATACACAAAGAAGCTGCTCTGACTGGAGAACTGACTCCACCAGCTCCTGATATTCACACAACAGCAGTGGATGGAAATGTCAGTTAAAATTTGAACTAGATGTGGGTGATAGGAGCCAAAATGAAGCAAAATGACAGTGTTTATAGTGTGAAACTGAACTGAATAAGACCTTCACATATTTATAATTTACTGTACTACTGTACAGAGAGAGAGAGGGAGGGCGAAACAGAGACAGAATGAGACACAGAGAGCGAGAGGGACAGACAGATCGAGAAAATGAGACAGGGAGGGGGAGAGACAAAGGGAGGGAAAGGGAGAGAGAGTTAGAGACAGAGAGAATGAGACACGGAGGGAGAGGGAGAGACAGAAAGAGCATGAGACACAGGGAGAGAGAGGGAAAGGGAGAGAGACACAGAAAGATGGGGAGGAGACAGAAAGGGAGGGAATGAGACAGAAAGAGAGGGAGAGAGAAAGAGACGGGGGGATATAGTGTGAGTGAGAGAGCAAGGAAGAGAGAAAGAGACTAAGAGAGACGGGGAGAGAGAAGGAGGCAGAAAGAATTACAGTAAAGCAGGGTGCACACCAAAAGATAATTGGTCCGATTATCGGCCCAAATCCCCTCCCAATCAAAGTCAGCAAAGGTCTGATTACCAATTGGTTCTAAGGATGATCTTGTCAGATTCTCCTGTTCTGTGAGATGTGTTTGGAGTGATTTTACGCTCCATGATCTGCTCCGAAGACAATCAGAGCTGCCTCAACAAATATTAAACATGTTCAATATTTCAGATCAGAAATCCTGTTGTATGGGGGGAACACTAAGCAAAACGGAGCATGCACACTGTGGATTGTCACATGGAGTGGAACAATAGCCAATCAGGAAGCAAGCTGATTGAAGACGGAAGCACAACAAACAGGAGACGTTGTCGTCCTCCATCATGTTTGTTTACTCTAAAGTCTTATTTGACCATGTGAGATTTGTGAGTTCTGAGAGTCCAGACTGTGGTTGTTGGTGAATCTGTTAGTGTGTGGTATGGCTGTGTTGGTCTTATCATTGCACATTATACACTATGAGAACAAAACTGTTAATTTGTCATTGTGTGTGGTCTCTCACATTTTCTACATTAGGTAAGATTTTAAAAATCTGTTAGTGTGAGCCAGGCTTAAGAGAGCGAGAGAGAGAGATGGAGAGAGAGAACGAGCGAGAGCAAAGGAGAGGGAGAAGGAGAGAGCGCTCATGTTTAAATTCTTCATTTTCTTTGAACTGTACATTCATGAACTATGTAAATAAACTTTAATAATGAGTGAGGTCTTTTGTGACAAATCAAACTATTCAGACAGAAGATCAATTACTGAATATAAACAGTTTAATGTCAGTGCTCTGTGATGGACAGTTTATCTAAAACTGTTGAATTACCTGGAGGCCTCAGTACCAGTCTCAAAGAACTTTGTCATCGTTCAAAGACACTCTGCAACCATGGACAAAGTGGTGACACCTGGAAGAAATAAAAAACCAGAAATATACAAAGGAAAATGGTCAATTCACTATTACCTATTTCCTCATCAACAGTTTAACTATGAAAACACACAAATATTCAACATTACAGCTGAACCAGAGCATTTAACAAACATCAGTGTCTCAGAAAATATGCTGTTTACTGTCACATAAGACAAGAAAAAGCATCACATCTTATCATCAATAATACATTTTTGGGAAAAATTAACTGAAATGATTATCTTAAATTTCTATATTAATTGTCTGTCGACTAATCACTGGAGGAATCATGTATATTAATGTGAACTTTCACCTAAGTAACTTTTTGAAAGCAGGGTTTTAACCTGTACTTTAAAATATACTTCAGTCAACAGGCAGAAAATTAAGTCACAACTATTTTGAGTTTTAAAAAAATATTATAACTCGTACTATTTTCTGACAATTTATAGACATGATTTATCCGTTTTTATTATATTCAATACTAAACTCATTAAATACCAAGGACTTAAACAATAACACTGTTAGTAACATATATAATTCAGCTCATCAATACATTTTTTTCAGACTGGGTAAGTCTTTAGGACACATACCTGTTTGGTTTGTCAGGTGAGAGCTGGTACTTCTGTCCAGGCTGCAGCTAGCTGAACCAGTAAACCTGGAAAACACAAGTACAACACTTGAAAAACAAATAACCTCATTAATAAAGAATAATTCACCTCCAAAACTTGAACAGTGTAGAAGAATATAACACTGAAAACCAAACACTAGAACCTCTAAATATTTGTCGACGTGGAATTTTAGTTTCGACATCATATAAAACCATAAAATCATAGACTTTGTAAGTGGAACTACATCACTTGTTACTGCAATGCACTACAGGCGGTGCTTGGGGCAGTATCGCTTTCACTGAATGTAATAATTGCATCACTGATGCAACGTGACGCCCCGCAAGAAAGGCAAAGGAAAAAAATGTGAAAATCAAAGATCGTTTACATTCGCGTTTCTCGCGCGTCTCCGTGTGTGTGTGTGTCTGCGAGGAGTAAAAGGGCTGCAGAGGAGACGGGTTGACAACTCGACACTTAAAGAGCAAGAAAATAACTCCTACAAGTGTTGTAGAACAGAACAGAACAGATGTCGACCCCAGACGTTGGAAACGTCAGACCAAAATATCAGCGTTTTTTTTTTCTTTTTCTTTTTTATGCGCGCTATCTGCTCACAGTGGCCGTGCTTGTATTACCCTCCTGACCTAGGGGTGTCAGGGAGGAACGTGGTCTTCAACACTGCTGCCGCGGTCTGAACGTATAGACAAAGAGGCAGACAACTTTAGCGTTCACAAGCGGTAAACTGCAGGATTTATTCTCTACAACACATTTTATATTCACACTTAAATTAATGAATCAAAACAAATTCCCATTATGTGTCTCAGCAATGTTCGCATGCACCACGCGTGCTAAGCTAACAATTAGCAAATGCATCCATAGCATCGAAGTCACTACCTCCATTTTTCCACACACACACACACACACACACACACGACAAAAACAAAACTCTAACCCTTACAACAAATTCATACACGCTTGTCCCATGTTCTGGGAAACATACATGCATTAAGGAGGACTAATAACCCACCTGAACATATAAACAAAGAGGCAGACAACTTTAGCGTTCACAAGCGGTAAACTGCAGGATTTATTCTGCAGTTTCTGCCTCCGGGGATTATCATGCTCCTTACAGGCACAAGGCGCCCTCTATTGGCATGTAAGAGTATAGCGCTAACAAAGTAACAAGCAGTGCAATGTGAAACATACATTTTAATGGCTTTTGTAAGACACAATGAAACAAAATAAATATATATATATATATATTGGTGTCTATTTTTATCATATTTAACCTTTCTTCTTAACCAATAATGAAGTGAACTATTCAAACGACAAAGAGATCTCTGCATACCTTTAATCTTAACTGAATTTTAGTTCCTTTATAACATCTAGTCCTCTCTTCAGACATCCATATGTATCAGTGTAGACATCTATCACCCCCCAAGCTCAAGTGTGCAGACTTGACCAGGTGAAGTAAAACATGCACTGGAGCCCAGAGCAGGTGCTGCGCCCACAGGAAGCAGAGATGGAGGTTGTGACAGAAATAAGCGTTGACTAATCAGAAAAACAGACAGATTAGTCGACTACCAAAATAATCTTTATCTGCAGCCCCAAAATAAATCAGTTCTATTACTAGAATATGACTTAATTGATCTCAGAGGGAAAAGCGATTTTAAAAACTGTTTTTATAGTAATTCCCAACAGTAATCTCAGCTATTGTGACCTACTTTTGAGGCTTAAAACTTGTGGAGGAGCACAGAGTTAAAATTTTGTTTTCAAGCTTGTATTTAACACAAAACTAAGCTCAATAAAGTTGAAGTCAACACAAACAAATTTCTGCTCAACAATATACACAATAAGGGATCAATGTACGGCTATGGACAGATTGCTGCCACACAGCTACAAAGACACACAAAACGACAAAGACCAAAAAACTGAGTGGCAAAATAATCATAATGAGATGCTTAATTTAGCCATTTGTGGCAAAATGGCCACAAAGAAACGTTACATGACCTGGAATAGGCACAAAACTACACAAACATAATACGATGTAAAACAACCACAAAAAAGATGACGATAAGTAGATGTAAAACAACCAGCAAGAGACACAAGACGATGCAATGCCACCACAAAGAGACACAAAATGATCACATCGACACGATAAACCGCCATAAACTGGCTTAAAATGACCAAACTGAACCATAAAATTACAAAGCAGTAAAATGTCTGCAGAATAATTCTAAAGAGATGCAAACGAAGTTGTAAACAGACAAAATAACAACAAACAACAAACAGTTACCACCCTCAACAACTCATGTGAGGGATGCTTTAGTCACGGAAACACAAACACACTCTTACCCACGTGATATAAATGACTGCAAATGGAATAATAATTTCACGTAATGTTAATGCTAACGGTCGTCTGATGCTAACGCTCCCCGATGAGGTTAACATTAACGCTAACGCTAGGCGCTAATTGTTTGCCTTACCTTCGCGCCGCAGGTGTGTTCAGCGTCCAGTCTCACTCGAGTTCGAAAAAGCGGGTCCAGAGGAGAGTTGGTTTTAGCAACCAGACCTTTCTGCTATCCGGGGTTTTGTCACAGTACTAGCAAACAGATGCAATGTTTCACACTTGGTTTAAATCTGTTTCTCGACCTCGTTTCTCCGCCTCTCTGCGCTCCTCCCAGAAATCATGGCCAATGACAAGAAACGTCGCGACCAATGACGACATACGTCAGCTAACGTTTGCAGGAAAACGCTGATTGGCCGGCCCATTTTGGTCCGCCTAGCAACCGCCTCTGATTGGTCTTTAATTCGTCCACCATAAAGAGTAAGAGAAGACATATTATAAGATCTGGTGGACATTTAATCGCAGAGGCACCGTATTCGGTTCTTACAATACATCCATGCTCGGTGGCAGATGAGGAGAGGATGAGACTGAGCAGTTAACTGTAATTTGATCAATGAAATGTGATGCTAAAAATGCTAATAAAAATGCCGAAACTTTAAACTTATTTTCTAATATGATGAGCTTAATTGACCCGATGTCAGACGCAGCCCATCTATAAACCAATCATTGTCAAAGGCACATGCAGCACATTTGGACAATATTGTTTAAAATGATTTTGAACTTATTCAGAGTGTTTTGCTTATTGTTTTCTGCTGTTACTCAGAGGAATCAAAGACTGTATTACAAAAAGTGATTTATTTCAGTGTTAAAGCTCAAAAGTAAGGAACCTAAAAGCACAGTTTACTATTTGTCTGTCAGTTGTAGGACAAATAATTCGTTTATTGCATATTAAACATGCTAATAGGCTTGATCAAATTGTTGGTCAGGATCACTTTATCTGTCTATTAGCCTTGCTCAGAATATATCCACCTCAAAATGTTCCAGTGTTGGTGTGTTTTGTTTGTACTTTTGTATCACTCAGAGTAAAGTCCAGTTTCAGTAATGACATGGAGGGTGAGGTGAAATGCAAAGATTTCCCAAGGAGGCACAATACTACACAAACATGGTGAGTGTAGTCTGATGCTTATACTATAGAGGAACATTCTTATTCAGCTTTTTGGACAGTACTACCTTTATACCTCTAAATTTAGATCAACTCTCCTTATTTTTTCTCAGTATTTCAAGTCTAGAATTATTTATTCGTGCTAAGCCCACGTGTTACTGTCTTTGACTGGAAAGGGCAGAGATATCACACTCACAGTGTTGTGACAAACTTCAGCTAACTGCCATCCATCTGTTCTCCAGAAACAGGAGTTGTGTTGGCTGATCTGCTATAAAATCCCTACTGGGAGACAAATACAACCTACAACTGACACCCTCCTGTTGGTTTATCTACACTGACACCAGATTCCACAGTAAAAACTTGGCACATCTCCTCGACAACATTTTGAATGATGACTTTATAACCTTGCAAACACTTGCCCAGCTTGTCTGGACTCACACTCCACCATTTTTCTCTCTCTCTCCCTCTGTCTGGTCTGTCTCACTCTGGTTGCCTTCCCATTATTTCTGGAACAACCGATGGCAATGTCAGTTGTTGCTCTCACTATACTGAAACTGCATTCAACAGTGTTTCCTCTTCGTATTTTGATATCATTGCTGGTAAATCAACAATGGGTGGACTATTTAATGAATCACTCCCTTTCTCTATATTCATTAATTTCTCAAATTTAAAACATTTTTGATGCACTTTTACTTTTCAACAGCCCTTCAGTGTCCTGTATTTTGACGCTGTTAATTTCAACGCTTTTTATTCATACTATTATCCATTACCCATGGAATTGCAACATCTAGTTACTGTAAATATCTCATTGATCAATAAAACAAACATCCTCATTGTCATAGGCTGATATTAAAGAAGAGAAATTTGTGCATTTTTTAAAAATACTTAACATACTAAACCTATTGTTGTTTCACTTGTAACACATTGGTTCATGGATACAGGTCATGAATACTCATGAATACAGGTCATGTCTGTAATGATGCAAAAAGAGGCATATTCATTCATGACCACAGGGTGGCAGGATGGTCACAGTGCCAGGTCACACTAGATGACATTACGTGTGGAGACTTTTATGTTGTACAAAGTCGGGACTGTGAGACAGTTTGTCAAAGAACAAGATGATTGCTGAACAAACAGCTGGAGATAATGTGGAGACTGAGCGTGCAAATACCCAATCATAGGCAAGGTTTTATGTTATTACAGTGCTACCTGCCCTGTGTCAATGCAGCCCACACAGTATGTTTGCTTTGTGTGTAACCTGTACAGTATGCTGATAAAAATGAAAGCTTTATATTCTTCGCTCTGGTGTGTGGTTTGACCACCCTCTTGGGAACAACCAGATATTTCCTCTGGTTGATAAACTCCAATATATAATAGTGGTCTTACACCATTGTCCTATTTAAATATACATGAACTGTGGTTGTCCTTTCAAAGCACTACCCCTAAGACGGAATGTCCTCCAGCTACTGCAACCATGCAAACTGAAGAATAGCTTTAATCTATGCTGAAATGGAAGCTGTTATTTCAGTTGCTTTGTAGTCTTTCTCAGCTCTCTGACCATCAGAACAGAACAATCAGGGAGCCAACTTTCATAAAGTTCAAATAATGCATTACCTATGAAGCATTTCTAGGCATTACCTGGATAACAATACTAAATCAAGATTTAGTTTTCTCTTAAATATAACTGTGATAGCAGAGGTGCTACTGTATCTAGTCATCAAGCTCAAATTTTGGATTCCTATTCATCATTGTAAGAGCAGCATCAGATTTGGTACTTTGAGAATGTATCGTTTACAGTCTAGCTCTGGTCCCTGGCTTTGAGTGTGTATTAGTGGGTTAATAACCGGACAGTCCTAGACAGAGGGGAGCATATTAATTCTCAGATTTAGGTGAATTCTACTTTCAGACTAGTCTTAGACCTCAGCAACAGATAAAACTGTGAATGTCCGTAATAAATGTTCAAGAAGAATTTTTTAAATCATACTGTACTCTGATCACACAAAGTACTGCTTCCCTTGTAAACATATACTCACTGTTTTTCCTGCTGGTTTTGCAAAGTTTGGCCCCAATATCATAGCAGAGGTGCTGCCTTTGTTTATGCACCAGAGATTGTTGGAGCCATTTGTTATGTGGAGAAATTGACATAGGAATTAAAATTAAGGGCAGCTGCCAGAGAAAGCAGAAGTCGAAGAAAGTTAATATTGTTGAAATTATTGCACAGTGCAAAAACGTAAGGCATGTTGAATTTATTTCCCCTGCACCTACGAGTGAAAAATGGAAACAAATAAATAAACAAACAAATACACAAAAATAATATTACAATATAAACATGGCATCCAGTCTTCCCAAACCTGTGTGTAAAACAGACACTCAGAATTACAGGCGCAGAGCAAAGGACAAGTTTTCCCAAAAGCAAAGCCTGAAAACATTTCCTCTAATCAATCTGTAACAAGGTTATTGTTTTATGAGGAAAGTTCTCTGTTTTCACTGAGGCCTGCATAAACTTCCAACAGTGCTACTGCATAACGACAGACTGTTTTGCAGATGACATAGCCAAAGGACTCTGCTCGACACCAAAAGACAAACGTGCCAGATTTGATGGACAAAATATTGTTTTTATGCCTTTTAACAGAGCCTCCTGACAGCTACAGAGACAATATTAATATAGAGAAGCAGAAGGAGAAGGTACAGGAAGCATCCAGTCAGACATGCACAACATGCAGCTGTTGTGTGCGTGCAGGACAACCACGTTCATCATATCAGCAATACGGAAAAACTATTTCTGATTATTCAAATGCTACATTTTTTTAAAACTTTGAATAGACATCTTTTTCTTTTTAGAATAAAGTTAAACATATTTCTTGCAATACAAGAGCCTGGGATGCAAAACTAGAATTCAACATGAAAGCAAGAGAGACAAAACAAAACAAAATAAAAATAATAAAAATAATATTCACAGCATAACAATTCAAAATATTCCTTCATCAATCATATGATATGTGTGGATTCACTATATACAACATAAATACAGTATCTGATGAAATGAATAGCATGGTAAATAACGATCATACTGTCACTCAAGCAAAGCTACATCTCAGAGAGTGCAAAACTGTCCCAGCCTACGTCCAAGAGTTACACACTGGGACCTGACTACACAAGTCAGTATCAGACAGTTTGTAGAAGCCAAAAAATAAAAAGTAAAATCAATCAAAATGCACACATACACTGCAAAAGCTTTGGGTCAGTAGAGGTTATAACAATGTTCAAACACTAGAGGGAGATATTTGCTGACGATCAGATGCTGCAATGACTTCACTGAGTTTACACTAACATGCTACTGTAAAGTCTACATGACCTATTTTCTGAAAAAAATACATTGAATGAGTGAAACTACAGTCCAAATTTAAAATTTTGTCTTAGCAGGATTTATATAAAACTTCATGCTCGTAAAGTGGCAGCTGTGGGGAAACTGACCTACACTTGTGGAAGGCACTGATAAAGTTTTTAATTTTGTATCATTCATGCGGACATTTTAAAAAACAGAGCTCTCTTTAGGAAGTCTTTAGGGAAATGCAGACTAAAGACAAATATGGAATTAATTGTTTTATCAATGGAAAAATCAGCCACTTCATCAAATATATCAAATTTTCCATTTTAAATTATCCTTAAGTGTTTCATTTTAGTGTCTTTCTACATTATATCTGAAGGCTTAACGGCATTTTGCCATACCCAGCCCACTGAGGATGCATAGTGGCTTAGAGAGTCACCCTGGTAAGAGTGAGGCATGCTAAGGTGAGGGTCGGGGGTCAGGTTGAAGGCCATTTACACAGTCACATCCCAAGCTGAAATCATGCAAGTTTTATGCAGTGACCATCATGACAGAAAGCATTTTTTTGGGGGGGGGTGGGTGTGGGCTCTTGCTCCAGGACATGGCACGGAAATGCACAGGCAACAGAACACAGACAACAGCACAGAGACACGAGCGCAGACATCTCTCTGTCACACTATCTGTATATGCTACATCTCTGTTATATCCATTGTATTTCATTCACTCCATGCTCTCAGCCTTTCCTGCACTCTCAGGCTGTCTGAGGAAGTGTGATGTCTTGTGCACCACACTCTCCACTGAGGAATAATGAGCACACACAGCCACATGCCATTTCCTCAAAACCCTCATGCAATGCAGCTTGTTTTCCTTGAAGACAATCAGCCCAACTCTTTAGACATTCTTAGCCTGTCCACTTCTCATGCTCCCTCAGTCGCTTGTAAAAACTCTGAAGCTTGTTCGACTGTCCTCATTCTTGACTCTCAAGATATCTCTCAAATCAGTCTCTTATTTCCATTTCCGTGTCACTCTCAAAACGTCCTGATTTCCTCTTGATTGATGAGATTAACATGGGTGCGTTACCCTTGGGGTTCCAGGTTTGGCAGGTTCCCAACTGGTCACAAAAAGCTGGCAAACTCAGGCAGGAAGCCTAGGCTCAATCTTCAGTGAGAGATCATAGAGCGTGTCTTCATCCATGATCAGAGTCTTATCCAGAAGGTACTGGGTCACCTGCACAGAAGTAAAATACTGTAGGTTTCTGATCAGCAACCGGCTTTATTTTTGTATTTTTGGTTAAAAGGTGAGATGTTTAACGTTTTTAGCAATTACATAAACCACAGTTCTCTGAAACATATCACAGACATACAGGCCATTTCCAAAAGACTACAATATATCAAAGGGATTTTCAGTAATCCTTTCACAACAACAGTCGAGACCAGCGCTTCCATAAAAGATCTGTGTTGTAAAACCTTGTGTAACTCAATTTTCAAAATCTTCTCATAAACTTCTACAAACTACCTCCTAAGTTAATCGTATTTTATAACACATATTTCTTTAGTGTAATCAGTTTTAATATTTCTGATCCTCTGTTTATGTTTTGTAAAGAACTTTGTAACTGTGTTATTTTTGAACTGCTATCCAAATAAAATTTATTGTATATTATTATTTAAATGTACTGTACACGTGTTGATATTCACTGCTGCTTTTGTGATGTTCTTGTGTTTGCTGGAGTACCTTGGCTTGATGCTCTATTCTGTACGGAGTCTGCTGGAACTGTCGGATCTCTCTGATGATATGAGATATCTAAAGAAAAGTCAGAATATAAGTTGATATATAAAGTACAATGTACATGTACAGATGATTTGCATTCCCATGTGTGTATTTTTTCCTCATGCATGTGCCTACCATCCTCATTTTGGAGAAGTTAACAAGACCTTCCTCAGTAAAATTGGGTGTTCCCTCCTCAATAAAGGCCAGGTCTGTCAGATACATTCCCAGGTATGGCACACATGGAGGGTTGCAGCTGTAGGCAGACAGTGTGGAGGAATAATGTATATAACAAATCTTCCCACATTTTAATTTTCTGATTATGTGTAATGATATGTGCAAAGTCTCACTTTTTCAGGGTTTCCCTCAGATTTTTAAACCTTCCCTCAGAGGACACGGTCTTCTGCAGTTTGTCCATCAGGGCTTTAGTCTGGGGAAAACCACAAATACACATTTAAAATATTTTAAAAGATTATTATGAACAACTCAGGACAAACAAGACATGCGTTAACCCAAGATCCACTTACTCTTAATAAAAGATGATAATGATAACAATAGAATGACAAAATCAAATTTGTGTCAGTCCTGAAGAGGGAGAATGGCTCGGTGGGGAGACAGACTGTCTGGTGATTGGATGACTATGGCTTTAATTGATTTAGTGTTCGTCAGAATTAAGTGAGGAGCAGATACAGGTAAATGCCTTTCAGCATTGTCTTTTCTCTGAACTCTCTAACAGTGTCCATTTTACCAGGAGACATTCATTTGTACACATATACTGACAGAAAAGAACTTTCTTCTAATCCCCCGTGCTCAGGAAAACTTTATATAACCTTGTTTTTAAAAAAAATACCTACTGACAACTTGTGTTATGCTTTGTACATATAGATTATAGCCTTTACACACACAGAGGATTGATGGAGAATTATACAACCTGTTTGCTGACTTTGGCCCAAGTCTTCTTCAAACGGTAGATGGCACTGCGATTGAGTGCAGATGTGATTTCCAGTACTCCATTGTAGTTGTTGAGGCAGCGGCAGATGTCAGCCACAGCAACCCACTTCTCTATGGAGCTGGCCCTCGAGCCCACATCGGTATGGGTCATAATCTGTGATGCCACCAGGTTACTCATCTTCAAAAAGAAGGAAGGGAAAGAGGAGAGAATGTAAAAAAGACACATACTGGATACTGACACTGGAGTCAGGAACAAAATTGTGTTTGAAGACAGAGAGAGAGCTTACATCATTGAAGTGTTGGCTAGTTTTCATGATGTAGGGCGTCCTTTCTGTCTTATCGACCTTCATCCAGCCCTGGCCCAGGAACTCCCTTTTAGAGAGGGAGGACAGAGACACATGATAAGTCTAAATGAGATCACACTCACTAAAATATAGCACAGTAATCTCACAAGATATAAGTTACATTAACCAAAGCCTGTGACTTAAGGATATTATCATGCCTTTTCAGGATTTCTTTAACAAGTGTGTCTTGTGAAGGACTGTTGAAAAATCAAGAACTGAACAGGTGAGTGTGTTTAAGTGTGTATAATATTATTATTGGACTAAACTCTTACATTGCCATGTGGCCAGAATATAAAGGTCTAAACTGGTCTTCAACATCACAAACTGAAGAACTGGATAATCTTTCTTAGGTCACAAATTTTTGAGAGAGGCCAATACAGTAAAATTTACATTAAATGGGGATAGAATGAGGCTTTTAACCTGTTTTACTATATATGTCAATGCCATGGATAAATATGTGTCCTTATGTAGAGGAGATACAAACACAGTTACACAAATGAAATAAATTAGAGTAGAATAACTTTTTATGTGCCTCCCACCTTACCTGACCAACAGTAGAGGAAGCTGGTGTAAATGCCACTGAATATAAAGATTATTTTCAATCCATCTAACATGTAAGTGCAGGTGTTACAGATGTTTCTCAAAGCTGATTGGCAGGAGAAACCTCCATCATAGCAGCAGTTTACCACACAATGATGTCAATATTGTATAGCTGAATGTAAATTCTAATAAAACCTAGCATTTGGAGTTGTTTTCCCTCTAAGCATACTTTTCTATGAAGCTGCTGAAGGAAACTATGGTGATTAACTGGTCTCATAATGAGCAGTATCCATAAAAGTGATTCAGTTTTGTTTGGCCTGATGCAGATGCACAGTGTGAGGGTATCATGAGAGGACTAACTCATAAGGAATGCTCCTGAAGACAATATGATCCAGCAGAGTGATCTGTTCAGCCAGCTCCATCGCCGAGAGAGACTCAAAACACTCTGCCTTCGGACAGTCCGCCTAAACACACACACACAGACACACACGGACATCCACCCACACACACACACACACACACACACACACACACACACACACATACAGAGACAGGGTCATAAACAAACAAGTGGTCACACCATAACACAAACACAAATAACAAGGAGATATAAATATCTAATAGACTGGCTACAGTGAATAAGTTTTATGACATCTGACAGTCCCCTGCAGACGGTCACAGTCAGGAGAGGGTGAATTTACCCCTTCTGCCTGGAGGAGAGGACAATGTGTACTGACATAAGCTTTTCATATCTTACAAAGGGAATGCATATCTGTATCTGTGATTCCCAATCATTAATAAGCCAAAACCATTAACCAGGGGCGCTTGTGACTCCCGACTGTTTTCATTCTAGGGATTAATAACTATTAAGTAAGTATTTTTGAGGAAAGTGCGTATTAAAGTGTAAATATATTAGGGAGGCTTGTTTTCATAAAACCAAGTAATCCCATAGAGAGCCACATAAATATTCACAGTCAAATTGAACATGGTATCAGTCAACGTCTGCAGTCACATGAGGTTTATGTTACGCAGCAAGAGGTGGATTTCTCTTTTTATGCTGTAAATTCTAGCTGCTTAATTGATCCAACAGAATAATAACTAGCGCATCACAAAATCATAACGAGATGTATTCACTGGCTCACATAAAAGTTATTAGAAAATTTTATGTGCTGCAATTTTCTCACCATCTGTAAGATGTCCTCTATCCTCAGCTGGGCATCTTCCTGCTCATCTTGAGAAAGGGCACTGGGAGACGGATGATATTTAAACAAGACAATTTGATGATAGAAACTATTCAACTTTCAAGTGCTTGATTCTAGTGCTTTACACATGTGCAGCGTGTTGGTGTGTATACATATTTTTGGCTAGTATTTGTGTGTGTACTGTACCTTAGTATGTTCGCAGTAGCTTTCCTCTCCTGAGGCAGAAGGTCTGGATCTCTGAGCACCTCCTCCAGGAGACAGATCACTGACATCTTCAGCTCCCCATTCATCTCAAAGTCCTAAAACACAAACACGAATGAATCATTTCACTTTGGACAGCAATATAGATATTTCTTGTCATACTTAGTAATGTATGATGAGATTTTTAGTTAAGATTTATTTTATATTTTATTTTATTGGGATATTTGACATAATTTAATTGATAATAGTAATTGCACCATAACACAGTGAAGTGGGTGAATTCCTTATTCCTTTCTCTGCCATTAATTACTTTCTCTGGTCTCCTCCATCTGGCCAATCATCACTCACTGCTGTATAACCCCTCATGTTTTCCAGCTGTCCTGAACCTCTTCATTCCCTCTGCTCTTTACACCTTCTTTGTCTCCTCTTGTCCCCTTTCCTTCCCACCCCAATTTAACTCCTGTTCAAAGGTCAGTTTTAACAAGCTCTTTGTTCTTTGGCCTCCAAAACACAAATGCGAGTGAGTGTATATGTGTGTGTTTGTGCTTGCCTGTGTGCTAATAAGCCGGCTAAAGCTTGCCTGTCATGACAGCGTTTTGTATTATTGAAGAAAAATACATAAAACAGATCGATGCAGTTAGACTGGAAGGACCTCTATGCAGGGAGTCAGGCAATTACCTTGATATTCAATTCATTAGAGGCAACACTGGCTGCTTAGCAGAAGAGGAGGTAGGTGGACTGAGGCCGGCTGAGCTGATCGTCCAATTGACGCAGCAACAATATGCGGTTGTGTGTGTTTGTGTGCATGGGGCTGTTTACATGCTCAAGCGAGAGCAATGGAGCGGAGAGAGAATGTGTCAGACACCTGCTTTAATGAGACCACAGACTTGATCACCCCAGCAAAACGGGGGACACTCCCCCCGCTCCACACACACACAGATGATGGTGGGTGCAGACAGACCTGTGAGTGTTTGGAGACCCAGTGGCGCAGCACGTTGAGAACTCTGTTAGTTGCAGCTCTGCGGATGATGAACTCTTTATCACAAGTTCTTTCAGAGTTAGTGAACACTGGAAAAACGAGGAAAAGGAGAACCAGAAGTATATGCCATTATTACATGATAATATGAAACTTTCAGTGATGATCTGGAGCTTTACTATATTTACCAAGAGAAGATCCATCAAAAGAATTAAAATAAAAGTAACAGTGTCGCAATGGAGAAATGCACAATGGAGAGTTCCCCTTCAGAGTTGTAATATATTGAGATATCACATCACATTTTAAAGGATCAATTAACCCAAATTGAGTTCTGGATAATCCACAGATAAACCTTTTTTATATGAACTAGTTCTTTTACAAAAATTAATTCCAATGAAAACTGTTTACACAAATACGTAATGTATGGATTACCCAGAGTAAAGCAGGACACCGTTGCTGCAAAGAGATATTATTCAAGTGTAATTTTTCAGTGCTTTGATCACCATCATTTCAATCATCTATTTTACTGTGTTAGTGACAAAAAATGTCAGGGACCTCATATCTGGACAAATAGAAACCAAACTATCCTCTTGAACTGACATAATTAAGGATGACTGAGATTCAATTCAACTTTTTGTAATTTGGCACAATCAGTACTTCTACATCTACTATTTAACCACAAACACAAACTACTTAAACCAGAGCTATCTTATAAATAAAGCAGGCTAAAGTACAATAAAGTACAATATATCCTTCCAATAACTGGCACAGAAAAACTCAGCTCCTTAAACTCCCCTCACGACATGTAATACTTTGTCTTGACAAACTTGGTTTATATTATTATGTCAATGCTCAGACAACTATAAAATATTATATAAATGTAACACTCACTTCCACATTCATTTATCTTTAATTACAGACTGCACTTAATTCATATTCACTTTGAACAACACATCTGTTCTTTCAGATTTACAGTATGTTTGATTAGTGTGTGTGCCAGTGTGAGTGTGTGTGTACCTGGTGGTGTACCATGTCCTGCTGCGGCTGTGGCGATAGCGAAGGCGGAGGCAGGAGAGACTGAGCAGCGTGAGTTCTCCCCCGACTGGACTGCAGACACACAAACACATAATTATCATCAAGACCAACAATACTGTAATCATTATTACTTTGTTGTCATTCAGGTGAGGGACCACAAGTGAATAAAAATTAACTTTCAGTTCATTCTGACATCATGAAACTTGGTTAGACACAAATTAAAATACCTTTGTGTATTATGACATTTTTCATTACATAAATGTCAATTTTGTATTACCTAAATGTCAAATTGCTTTCTATATGGATTAAAGTATTTTTTCATAGCAACCACAATTGGCCAAAAAAAGCCAACATGGCCAAAAAGTTTGTCTCATGTTAAAGACCTATAAAAAACAAATGGTAGAATTTTAAAAATACACTCTGTAGATTACAGAATATGTGTTAATAAGCACTATTCCAAAGCTTAGACTATGAACAGATTTTCAAAACGATAATTTCCATAAAGAGAGTAAGCTGTATGCAGACAATGGCCAAGTTTATTAAGATGATGTTTTACACCTTTTCACCATTTATTATCTTTATTATTACTTATGAAACTCCCAATAACCATGATTGTTGGAGACCATAAATATACTTCTGGTCATTGGAAATATTTCCTGCAAACATACAGGAATCCTCACTGTGATGAAAACACTCTTCACTTTTAATATCACCATTGAAATTGTCATTATAATCATCATCATCATCCTCACTTATGCTGTCACAAGTGCTTGTTGCCTCTGCAGCTGTCCTACGTACAGGATAAACTCTCTTTAATGTCATCCAGGAAGTCTATTTAACTGGGCACACCTCAAGGAAAACTATCCCGAGACACTTAGGTTATACACACTCACTCTCACAAACACATAGGGCCCATTTATACCATGGTTTGGTGTTTGGCTTTTGTGTTGTGCTGCTGTACCAAAGATGTCAGCCTCCAGGGTCAGGGCTCTTTGCCATAGCTGCGTGGCTCTGCAGAGTAGTCTGTCAGTGGGCACAGCGCTGCCCACTGCACAGGCCTCTGGCTATGGCATTGTGGTCTAGTTATGAGTCATAACCCACACAAACACACACACACACAGTCTTACCTCCAGGCTGTCTGTAGCGGAGGTGTCGAGGTGTTGAGGGAGAGCGACATGGAGACATGTCTCCTGCTTCACTGCTCTGAGGAGACTCTGGGATGATTTTCTCCAGTGACACTGACTCCAGCACAGCTACACAGGAGGAGACAAGAATCACAATAATGATGATGATGATGGTGACGATGATGATGGTGACGATGATGATGATGGCCATAGTTATGGTCATTACTGTTGCTGATGTACTGGAATGGAGAACCTTATTATACTTAAGTTCACGGCTAAGCAGGGATCACTCAGTATACCAAGTGGATAACATCAAGACTTCGATTTCTTCCCTGCACATTTTTGTGTGTGTGTGTGTGTGTCTGTATTTATATAACATGCCTGTATTTGATATTTGATTCATTCAGAAAATGTCCAATCACAATTTTTTTGATTTCTTTAAATGCAAACATGTATTTAGCCCTTGGACGTGCACTCCAACACAAATACAGAAAAGAACCAATAATTCAAATGTGTCTTGGCATATTAAAATAAGTAGAACTGAAACTGAATTAGTCTGTGGCTGACTATACAGTATGAATGGGTGACAAATTAAAGGAAAAATCAACATAAAGTTTGGGCCAACACAAACCTCCAGAGCAGCTTCAGTTTTCCGTGACACAAATGTACAAGTCTGTAGGGGTGAACACAATTTTTCCTAAAGATATTTCTTCATTTGGTTGCGTCTTACACGTTGGTGCAAAAAATTCCATAGGTGTGAAATTTTGACTGTGAAAGCCCTGTAATATAGTATGATTCACATCATTTTCACATTCATCAAACAATTCAATGACCCGCCCATTCCCTGTATGAAAGCAATAAATTAAGTACAGTCAACATCACACAGTACCTAGTTACCTGCTGTGGATACTCTTATTACCCTGGCATTTTGCTTTGGGAATAAATATATGTGTCGCCAAAACAAATGTCACCTGGATATAATTTGGAAGACACAGAGACACTGACTATCTCAAACTGTGGGAGGTTTTGCCTGATGAGTCTTTAACATGTGCTCAGATTGTCATACTTGCAACTTGCCGGTGAAAGAGAAAGGCCAAGAGAAAGGGTAAGATCAACAAATAAAAAGAAAGATATATATATATATCTATATATATAGATATATATATACACTGACCGATTAAGAGCTAAAGAAATTGACTGTATGCAGAGAAGGTGAAGATGGCTTGATGGTAGGGGTAATAATGGGTCTTTGTCTCCTAGTGAGCGGTTAGCAGCTGTCACACATGTGCACATTCATACACATTCATGTATACACACACAAACACACATGCAAGCACATGTATTGTTACTGTGTGCACATGCTAATGAGGGTCTAACTGCAGCTTGTTCTTGCTGGGCTGCTTCAGATGCCCCGACAATCTCTCTCCAATCTGAGAGGGCTCTTTGACACTACTATTAGAACATCTAAGCATGTGTGGTGGGAAGTCAGCGTAGCCGACTCAAGCACACAAATGCAAGGAGATAATGATGTCCCACCAGGCGCCTATTCTGCTCTTACAGGAAACACTTCACACTGTGCCATTTGATGAGTGACCTCCAGCTCTTCCTAAGCACTTCAGTACACCAACATGGCTCTATGTGTGGATGTTCAGTCATACAGCATATATATAGTTTATATACACTCCTGAACAAAATCTTAAGACCGGAGGGAAAAAATCTCAAGTATTCGCATTTTGCGCTGGTGGATCGTAACCAGGTTGTAAGTAGAACTTCAAAATGCAAAAAAGAAGAAACAGGAGCAAGAGACAAAAAATAGAGTAGGCAATTGATTGAAAACTGCATTTAAACTTAAACAGGCTGTTCATCAGCTGAACAAGAGTTAAAGACCATAGCCTTAAAAAGTCAAAATCTGGCTTTCATGTCATTTTCTTTGAGGCATTCACACTGTCATGACCCCCACTGATCTCAAAGGCTTTCTGTTTTTGAACTTGGCAGGATTATTGAACTGCCAAAGCAAGGCCAATCGCAACACATCATCGCTGTTGAGTTTGAGGACAAAAAATGGTCAAATGGTAAACCCAAAAAAACCGTGACCGTGACATGACATCACTGTTGGGTGTGGTTAAAGGTGAAACTTTAAACTGGAGAGGACAGCAAGATATTGCTTTTCAACCTGCCATTAAGTTACTCCTTAATCTCTGATCAGATCATTTCTGGTTTGAATCCAAATGTAGCTACTTTGAGTATCAAAAATTTTGAATTCTTGCGTGGCTGCTTGTGTTTACATATTTCATAACTTTTCTGACAAATGAAAAAGAGAGTTTAGTAGAAAAACATTTCAAACGAAAGGCAGCCCTAACGTTCTGTTGAGTAGAAACGTTTTTGCATTGTATTAATATGGATGCTTTAACTTACCTCTGCGGATGCTCCG